>NW_026892616.1:3600000-4012500 GCF_033815535.1 Pezoporus flaviventris | reverse complement strand
AAGGAAGTTTGTAAGTCAAAGTACTTAGCATTCCTCAATGGACTTGATTTCTGGTATTGTAAGTCAAAGACTCACAAAATAGTTGAGGTTGGAAGGGGCACCTGGAGGCTGTCTCATCCAACCACCTGCTCAAATAAGGTTAGCTGGAACAGTTTGCCAAAGACAGTGTTCAGTCAGATGGTTTTGAATACCTCCAAAAATGGAGACTCCGCAGTCTCACTGGACAACCTATTCCAAAATTTAACAACCCTCACAGTAAAAAAAGTTTGGTTTTTTTCTTAATATATATTTTTATGATTAAGTTGAATTTCCTGGGGTTTAATTTCTGTCCATTGCCTCTTGTCTTTTTACTGGATAACACAGGGAACATTCTGGCTCCAGGTTCTTTATTGCTCCCCTCCCTTCATCCCAAATCAGGTATTTATATGCATGCAAAGGTCCTCCAAAACTTTCTTTTCTCCGAGCTGAACAGTCCAAGCTATGCCATATCTCCTTATGTGAGAGATGCTCCAGTGACTTAAATATCTTAGTGGCCCTTTGTTAGTCTCTCTCCAGTAAGTCCATGTCTCTCTTGTATCAGGGTGCCCAGAGCTGGATGCAGCACTTTTGTGGTGGCCTCTCCCCCCAGTAAGAGGAAAGGTTACGATCAGTGACCTGGAGACACTTTTCCTAGTGCCCCCAGATCCTTTTCTACAAAGCTGCTTTCTAGATGGTCAGCAACAAGCAGTAAAGGGTACATGAGGTTATTTCTCCACAGGAATTTCCCTGGGGAAATGTGCATTTCATTTTGCTGAACTTCATGAAATTTTTTTCTGCCCAAGTATCCACCCTGTTCCTCTGAATGGCAGCAAACCCATCAGGTGTATCAGCTATTCCTTGTGGTTTTATGTCGTCTACAAACTCGCTGAGGGTGCATGCCCTGCCATTTTCTGGGTCATTAATGAAGACATTAAACAGTATTGGCCCCACTATTGATCCCTGGTGCATGGTGCTGGTGACTGGCCTCCGATAGGACATTATTCTGCTGAATCACAACCCAACACATTCAGCATCAGACAGTATTCAGTGTACAGATGCTTATATACATTTAGCTGAAGGTTTATCATTACTCTTAATGCCACAGTGATGTTTAATTTTTCACAAATAATAACCAGCTAATTTAAAATACTTTGAAACGTTAATCATACCTGAAGTATCTAATTACAAAGAATAATTTTGCAATGTTTTAAACATAATGTATTTATGGAATAATTTGTTTATATGTGTGTAAGTAAATTAAATTATATTAATGCTATAAAAACAAATTAAAGCACCATATTTTTTCATTATATAAATACCCAAGCCCAGAATTGAAATAACCCCTAACGCAATTAGAAGTAAATGCAGCATTTTCCAAAAGGAATATTGTCATCAGTAGCACATCATCTTGTGAAGTTATTATTATAGTCCCTAATTGTGAGTAAACACATCATAAAATTCCAGGGGAACCAAGGGAAGAAAAATATTAGTGAAGGAAGCTCTAGGAAAGCAGCCTCATATACTTCAACAGAAGTCAGAATATAACAGTTAAAAGTTGCACTTCAATTTCTAAGTGGGCAGTTTAGGAAAAAAAATGAGGTGGAAAATGGTAGCTGGAATTTGAAAGGCACAGAAAAATGGAAAAAGATTTTCCAGAATGGAAGAAAAGATAATTCAAATGTACCACATACATATTTTATACCTAGGTGTGTGAGTTATCTGACTCAAGGTCCAGGTTCAGGGATAGAAGCACTTTCATATGGGTGATGTAATAAAGTACCTACAGAAACACTGTACCGAGTGTAACAGGTAGGCTGGCTGGGTAGCTGATAGCTGCAGGATACTCTTTGTGGAGGAGGTTCTGAGCTGCTCTGGGCCAGGCACAGCTGGCTTTGGTGGGCTCTGACATTACAGTAAACTCATCTTGCACCAAAACTACAGCAAGTCAGAGGAGTCCCCAGTGCCCTAATTCATACCTTTTTAGGAAAAGACAGAAGTTACTGGAGGTATGTAGAAAACACCTCCAGAGAAATGGACGGAACACATAGAAGGAGCTATCACTGGGGAGAAATCAGGAGCTTCACTACTGGAAAGAGGAATTCCATGTCAGAGAAGGTACCTCTGAGGGACTGTAGACTGCAAGTGAAAAATGTCAGGACACAGAAACTGCTAAGAGACTACAGTCATGAATTATCCAGGCATAGAAATGATGAAGAAGCAAGAACCAACCAGAAGAAAGAAAATGTTGCTTACTGATACAGCTACCCTCCTGCATGGTCAGAAGAACTGGAGAGGGAGGGACAAGTGCAATGTGAGATGAAAACAAGGGACATTGAGACGTGGAATGGCAAGGACTCAAGCACAAGGAGGAAAGCTGTTTCCTTGTAAATCTGTGTTGTTTTTTCTTTTCTCAAATATCCAAATCCATAATTAAAATTTTGAATTAACTAGCAATAAATTTAGTAAAATTTCCCTGAGTTGAAACTGTTTTGCTCACAAAAGCTAGCACACCATACCTGAGGTGCCTGGCCTATCATTGACACAGTAGAAGAGGAGATAAATCTGGAAACACTACAAGATTATTGTTGAAAAGACACCTAAGATGGTAGAATGACAAAATATTTAGGTCATGTCGTGCTTTAAGCCCAGCTGTAAATCAGAACCACACAGTCTCTGTCTCACTCTCCCCCTTCCCCCCCCCCGCCCCCCCCCAGCTTTCGGAGGGATGGGGAGGAGAATTGAAAGAATGTAACTCCTATGGGTCGAGATAAGAATAACACAAACCACTACTGCTACCACCAATATTAGTAGTGATAAGGGAAATAACCTGTGGCACAACTGGTTAGCGCATTCGGCTGTTAACCGAAAGGTTGGTGGATCGAGCCCAGCCAGACACGGGTTCACCCTTCAAGGGAAGAGAATACAACTGCTCACCATCTGCCGACCAGTACCCAGACTCACCAAGCAGTGATCTGGGGTAACTGCCCCCAGTTCTACATCCTGGGCATGATGTGCTGTGGTATGGAATACCACTTTGGCTAGCTTGGGTCAGGTGTCCTCTCTCTGCTTCATCCCAGCTTCCCTTCCTCCCTGGCGGAGCATGAGACTCAGAAAATCCTTGGTCAGAGTAAACATCAGTTAACATCAACTAAAAACATCAATGATATCAGCGTTTTTCCCAGGCTGAAATTCAAAACCACAGCACTGCGTCAGCTACTAAGAAGGAGAAAGATGACTGCTACTGCTGAACCCAGGACATTATCCACCCCTTATTCCATAGCATTCACGTCATGCTCAGATCCCGCATTTTCAATATACCATCACTCTTATCGCATATATATACATATGTATACATCCACAGAGAGAGAGAAAGAGAGAGATCATCCCTTAGTGCATGGACCAATCCCTATAAAACTGCTGAGTCCATCCAGTCCGTGATGTTGGGCTTCATCTCTTGCAACAGTCTTTCAGAGCAGGAGAAGCTGTGTGCAGTGTTCACACTCATCAATAACCTGGGCAGTAGTGTCCATTGCTAAGTCCACCCCTCGATCATGAGTCCATCCATATGTTGCATCTCTGCCCTGGTGGTCTGAAGTGTCATGGACCCACCAGGCTCAAAATAATTCACTGTCCCCTTCAGCAGTTTCTGCAACTTGTTGTTGGGGACTCAGTACAGCTGTCTTCCATCTCTGACACTTCCAAAGCACTGGAGGGGCCCAGTGGACTAGATACTTGCCCATACTGTCCCACGCACCCTGAGACTCATGACTGTCCAGCCTCAGGGCAAATCTCTTGGTGGTCCTCCTATATCATTGTCTAATCCTAGATGAGACCCAAACCTGACTCCACTTAACTTTCAAGATCAGACAAAGTGGTTGTGGATAAAACACACTCTGTATGTGTTCCAACATGGTGATCCCCATCACAATCAGCAGGCAGGTCTCAAGGGTACCCAAAGGCCATTCAAAACCTTCAGAACTCTCAAACAAGCTGCTGTGTTTGTCTCTGGGGTTGGTGCAGCTGCTGTGCTTGGAGTTGGAGTAGCTGCGCTATTTGTTGAGGTCAGAGTTTGAGTAGCTGCTGTACTTGTTGCTGGGGTTGGTGTAGCTGCTGTACTTGGAGTAGCTGCTGTACTTGGAGTTGGAGTAGCTGCATTATCTGTTGTAGTCAGATTTTGAGTAGCTGTTGTACTTGTCACTAGGGTGTGTGGGAATATCTCCTCATAGGCTGATCACCTGAGGAGGGGAAAAAAGGTGTGTAATTGTTATTCACTTCTATTATATACTTCCCAAGGTATAGAGGTGGTGACCACACTGAGAACGCAAGCCAAATCAGTTTCATGATTGTTGATTCTATTGTATTACTAGTTATTGCCATAAAGTACAATGAAACAAGAACTTCAGCCCAAGGCCCCCAGCTGATAAGCACTAACACAGCAAATACCGGCTGTAAGTAAGGTACAACATGCTGAAACTGTGAGATCAAGAGCAACAACTTTGAGAGACACTAAATCAGCACTGTGACGAGTGACTATTAATCTGAAACAGTGAATGCTTATCACAAATACGATTAGACACACTCTGGTCAGATCTGTCGTCATCTCAACCCTTCGTGCCCCACGTTGAGCGCCACAAAGAACTGTTGTGGTTTAAACCCAACCGTAAATCAGAACTGTACAGTCTCTGTCTCACTCCCCCCCTTCCCCCCCCCTCCACTCCTGGAGGGATGGGGAGGAGAATCAAAAGAATGTAACTCCCATGGGTTGAGGTAAGAACAGTCCAGTAACTAAGATATAACACAAAACCAATATTGGTACCACCAGTAATAATAATGATAAGGAAAATAACAAGGGAAGAGAATATAACCGCTCACCACCTGCCGACCAATACCCAGCCTGACCAGAGCAGTAATCTAGCCCTTCCGGGTAACTGCTCCCAGTTCTGCACCCTGGGCATGACATATTGTGGTATGGAATAACTCTTTGGCTAGTTTGGGTCAAGTGTCCCGTCTCTGCTTCCTCCCAGCTTCCCCTCCTCTCTGACAGACCATGAGACTCAGAAAGTCTTTAGTTAGCAACAACTAAAAACATCAGTGTTTTCAGTGCTGTTCCCAGGCTGAAAGTCAAAACCACAGCACTGCATCAGCTACTAAGAAGGAGAAAAATGACTGCTGCTGCTGAACCCAGGACAGGTCAGTAACAGGAAAATTTCGAGTTTGCTTTGGGTCCTGGATATTCCTTACCAGTGAGGTAAGACCAGTCATAGATAGAACCAGAACTGATCAATGTGAATGACCAGGTGGCAGAATCATTCAAGAAGGCATGGAAGAACATAAAGCTGTACATAGGTCAGTGATCTGGTAACACATGACTTGTTCAACACTGGATGGATGAATGAAGCAGGGGAAGCAGACAAATATGAGAGAGATGTTGCCTTTCCCCTATTCTAATGTAACCTTGCTTACTATTTCCTTTTGTCTAAGGTAATTTGAAATCTGACATTGCTTTCAGTGAGTGACCTCTAGAGGTCACATCTCACCTGTTTTTAAGTGTCTTACCACATCTCACAGTTTTTAAGTTTTTGTTTAGCTCACATCATATTCAACGCTTATTGTATGATATTTACATAGGTAGCCACTTTACTTAGCCTGCATCTAGAAAAAACATTCAAGTACTGAGCTACAGTCCACTGTTCATCTCTTCTTAGCTCTGAGTGACCACAAAAATGATCTGTATAATAGATGTCTCCTGAGAATGCTTCCAGCATGCAGAGTATCTGAATCCAAAGGAAGTGTCAGAATCCAAAACCTCTAAATTGAAAGCAAGGTATATCACAGTTCTCATCAGGAAACCATCTGTACAATAAAAAGGCTCTTAATATTTCTCCAGGACAATATGTCTTCCAAATTGCATCATTTTTCTCTGGCTAGATGTCCACTGTACATTGTTGTGCTCAACTTTCCAATCCTTATCTGGCCTTTAAGACCAGAGATAGTAATAATATTTGACAAAAGAAAAGAAATATGAATTTGTCTCAGGTGCTAGTTAGACGTCCTCTCTTTATCGTCTGAAATATCATCTCTCTTTATGATTTTGGAGCCATGGCTACAGAACTTTCTTCTCTAGTCCTTTCATTCTACATTAGCAAGCATTCTGTGTTTTAATATATTTTGTTGCTCACTTGATCTCCTGGGTGAACAGGAAACCTCTTCCAGAAACTTGCAAGCAAGGTCAAGTGTCAAAAATTCACTTGTACTGTGCTTATGACTAGAAATGGCTAGACTGGTCTGGACATATCCACACAAGGAGTTCTTGTCCCTCATTTCTTATGCATAGTACTACTGGTAGCCCTCATGTGCTGGTTTTGTTCTGGTGTGGTTTTTCCAGTTTCAAGCTTTTGAAATAATATCTTTGCATACCAGAAGGGTTGTATTTTTTTCATATGATAGTAAAATTTTGTTTTATAGGTACTGGAATGTGGTACAAATAGATGTGCAGTTGACCAAGCGTACAAAGCCTACAAAGCTGACGTTGAAGGAATGTATAGGATAAAAGACAAACCCTGGCTCATCTAACCATTGTTTTTTGGGAATAATCATGTATTCCAGCTGCATTTGAAATTGCCTGTCGAAGCTGCACAAAGCAGAAATAGAGAAAAGGAACACTGTGGATGCTCCAGGAAGACAGTGTTCAAGGTTGCTTCCTGATCTTTTTTTAGTAGCTCAGATGTACTGAAATTTTTCTCAAAACTCACATCAAAACTGGATCTTTGAAGGGAGTTCTCTGAGGCAAAGGAACGTGTTCTGAAAGTGTTCATTAACGTGTTCTGAAAGTGTTTCATACCAACTGCTTTCAGAAACATTATTTTACTGATTAAGTGCAGATGTATAAAGTAGAAATCTGGCATAGTATCTCTTGTATACGACTAGTGTTTATTACATCAGAAGCCATATTCTATGAATATACTCCAATATTCTATATTTGTATAGAACATTTATATAGAACAATTGTATAGAACATTTGTATAGAACAATTATAAACAAAAAATAATTGTGTTAATCTAAACTTTGAAATGCTAAGAAACTTGTTTTCTGTGATATTGAATATCTCAGTAAAGCAGACATTTACAGATATGCATTATGTATTTCCAGCAGCAATTTATTAGGTTTCAGGGATTCAAGATAAACTTCCTAGGCTTTTGCAGTAAGCCTAACAGGCCACCTTATGTCTAGCTTTATCTGTCAGTGTCCTAGGTTCAGCTGTGACATTTTCCTCCTTCATAGTAGCTGGTGCAGTGCTGTGTTTTCAACTTTAGTCTCAGAACAATGCTGATAACACATCAATGTTTTAGCTGTTGCTACGCAGTGCTTACCTCAGTCAAGGACTTTTCAGTCTCTTATGCTCTGCCAGTGAGGAGGGACACAGAGACAGGACACCTGACCCAAATTGATGATCTTTGTTAAAGAATCTTTATCCTTTGAGATAGATGTTTTGTCACTTAGGTACAACACTCAGGGGCGGTGCTATGGTCTGGATGGGCGATTCCATGTTTGATATTCAGTTATCATAGAACTGAGAATAGATGTTAGGTGGTCCATGAGACCATACTAAGAATAACACATATATAAGTAAATAACTATAGCACCAAATAGGAAATAAAAATAATAGTAAAACAATTCTGATATTTGACAAGTATTGTATATTTTTGCATGTGCTGAAGCAATTTACATTTCACAAGGCTCAGTTAATTATACTGAAGAAGAAAGAAGGATTTCCATTTAGAGTCTTGAAACTTTGGCAATCTTTTCCAAGGACATAGAGCAAGGTAATATAAATTCATGGAGGAATTCAACTTGTTAATGTATATCTTTTGTTGCATTTTTTATTGCTTTTATTTTTAACCTCTTTTTCTTGGTAGGCTGTCTTTTGGGGAGGTTTCATTTGCTTATTTTGTTTGGTTTATTTATTTATTTTTTACTGTGTACTTTTTTTTTTTTTTTACTCTGTACTTATTTATTTTTCTAGAACTGTTCCTTTACTTACATTTGCCTTTGCTGTTAACACTGTTTCTATTATAACTACCTTGATCAAGACCAAGGATATCTTTGAATTTGAGATTACCTTATCTTTCAGAGAAATAAATACCAGTAAAATACATATATATGAAGTTACAAAAATATCTATAATCCTTTCAGAGATAGAGCTGGTGAGCTCCTCTCTTTCGACTCAATTATATAATTGAGATAAGGTGCAATTAAAAACTTTCTGTTGTTGTTCATTCCTTATTCTATCTTGTAGGGAGAATATTATATTGTTCAGATTGGAAAAATGTACAGGCTAAGTAGGATTTTTAGAAGCTTAATTTCTATTCATAAGACAACATTTTAATATCAGGCATGTTATGGTTATATGCCTGGTGTTTGCTAAGAAGCGCAAAACGATTAGCTACTATGCCATTTAATCATATAATTCATATAAACAGCTAAATATATTTATATACATATGACTATAATGAGAAAACTCCCAGTTGTTCAGAGAAACTGTTTTAAACCTGTGGAGTATCCAGCAGGAAAATTATGATAAATTAAGGAAATCATACAGTACTTACTGTTGTATTATCCTTGAATCATCTTGCCATCTGGCAGCTCATGGCAGAGCTGTCAGGTGAGGTGTTCTCGATGTAATTTCAAAACACATAGCAGCAGTGACACAAGAATGGATAGAACTGGTTATTCTAAAAGTTGTGACCATCAGAAGGTAACATAAGGGTAGGGTTAGGATTGTCTAGCAAGGCAGTCTTTGTATTTCTAGACATTTTTTTCATGTTTCTTCTATCATTATGTTCATTTAAGACATTTTCCAGCTAACTAAATGTTTCTTACCACTGGTATTGATGTCTGCCATTAAATATTTTCCTATATAGAGTCTGAGAGTGAGCTTCTGCTCCTAGCTACCTCAGCACAAATTTGAGGTAACTGTGTTTGGAGTTATTTTCTAAATTACAGAATTTGCAGAGATGTATAGTCTCTATATTATAAAAATTAGGCTAGATTAGTATTTAGAACTAAAGATGTTTGAGTAAATTTAAAAAAATGTATGTAGAAAGTGAGAAATAATAAAAGATCATAATGGTAGGCTTCCTGCAAGCTTCATTGCCCCTCAAGGAATATTCTTGTTTTCCAGCTCAAACGAAATCCATGCATTCTGCGACAACAACTTTACTTTTTTTGAATAAGAGGGTGAATTACTTCAGACACATACACATCTTAGATTACACCAGTGACTTATCTACTTTTTATGAATTTTTCATGGTGGAGGAATAATGTATTTAAGCTGAAGTATAAGATTGTTTCTAATATTTGTTATCCGATTGAAGCAACTGATACTTTTTTTTTAATCATACACTATACACTCAGGATATTAAAAAAAGTCCAGTGAGCTTACACTGAAATTTGGTAGTTTCGTTAAAATCACTGCACACATCACATTATATCTTTGTGATGCCTCTCAGCTCTGTTCTGTATGTTAATTAGGAAGGGAACTGAAATACAGCATGTAAAATGATCAATAATCCCAGGAGATTAATATACCCATCTCACAATGAAATTTTTGCAGGATGATTGGGTAAGATGATCATCTCTCTGAATCCTTTTCTGCAGGATATTTGATTCCCCTGCCTGCTCACACAAATTAAATAGGCAAAGCAGATGGGTAATACTGAAAACCATATCAAACAAGATCAGTATCTTGTGCTCCTATGTCTTTCCCAGTCCTTTTCCTTACTTTTGCTCCCCAGGAACAATTTAAATCTTTTTTCTTCCATGATTACCACCAATATAATTCAAAACGCTATAGCTCTGTCAATTTTATCTTCTGCTCCCTTCAAAATGTCATTGCGATGAAGCAAAATTAGTTCAGATAGGTCAGTACCTGTTGTAGGTGGTTTTGCATTAAAATGTAAAGTAGCACTGGTTATTTTGACATGTGTACCACTACTTTAAAACTTAGGACTATAAGCAGTAGGAAAAAGCTGTCGAATTCAGGTGATAAAGTATATTTCCTCCTCAAGATCTCCTGGGTCTTAAACCCCTGATTTATAAGGACCCTGCACAGGAAAAGAAAGTATAATCTGAACTTGGAAAAGAAAGAAGTTTATGAACCCAGCCTGTAGTTGGAATAAAACAATGCATCTATAATTATAGAAATAATAATTTACGCCATTAACAATTCTTAACTTTTTTTCCAGTTCACGAAACAAAATAACTAAAAATATTCAGTAGACCAAGAGTTAAAAATATTTATCAAGAGACACAGAAATGCAGGCTATTTTGCAATATTTTAAGAAGTTTTTTAAAATGGGTTTTAAAAGATTTTCCTTGAATATTCTTATGGGACATATATATGACCACACAGCGGTTTGCTAATCGTAACAGATGCGAAATATAGCAGAATTCTAAGATACCTCGTATGAATAAAAAGTTTTAAACCAGGTTTTATAATATTTCAGATACTGCACCTTACTATTTTAAGTAATTTTTGTAGGGAGCACTATGGGCGAAGGCAGTGGGAGTATATTGCTGTAATATAAAGTGCTCTGTAATGTAATGATAGTGACTTCAAAGGGACAAGTATGTAAGACCTAATACAATAGTGAAAATAATGGCCTAAGCAAACTATGATTTCAATACATTTAGTTCTTAGTTTGGGTTTTTCCAACTATAAAGCAAAAATTATGTTTTTCAAAATAAAGTTTTAGTCTAGAAATTTTATATTACAGGAAATGCAACAATCCAGAACTTTTTTGTGACACTCACTCTGAGTGAATGCATGACACCACAGTACATGGCATGAATAAAAGATGCAGACAAAAAACTTGAGTTCCTGCTGTATGCCAGGCTAAAACTCAAATGCAAACCAGTTTCACTTACATTATTTCTGAATGCCTCCACCACCCACATTTATCTGTACTGCTCAGCAGGTATACTCTTAACTTTTCAAGTGGCACTAGCTAAAAGTTCTGATCAATATCTGACCACTACCTCAGAATATGCAAGCCTACAAATAAGTAAAGTATATGCGTATTATAACAGCATAGTTCAAAAAAAGTAAGTTTGTGATATCAAAATCACACACATTTCATAGCGTCTGTTACATATGCCAATTGGATAAACCTAAAAAGTCAGACTGGAACCTAAAAGCCTAACTAACTAGCATATTTGGCCCATCTGGTACTTTTACTATTCTGACAATTTTATGCTGATGTGGCTTCTTTTTTAGGTCATTCAAACTCATGATTTTCTCTCCCAAGTGGGTATAAAATTTATGTTGTTAGTTCCAGGAGGCTGAAAACCTGGACTAAGACAGATCTTTGTTCTACCTGCTGGAGATTAGCAGAGTACCACAGAGAGCAAAAGTTGATGGTGCTTTACATCTGTGCACTCAACATTCGGTGGCACGAAGCCACTAGTCTCTTTTCTGCCTGACCAACTGACTAATTACTGTACTTGGCCTTTTTGAGTCCCTTCAATTAATGCAATGTGCAGTTGCACACAGTGATGAAGTCACCCATACAGAACAGAATCTGGGCCAGAATTAAGCTCTAAGTCCCAGAAGCACCTGTTACAAATACAAAGTGTCCAGATGGTCTGGTCTTTGCGGGAAAGTGTCAAGAGTTGACTTATCTGTCTTTCTTACTTTTGGTTTTAAGGTCATAAACATAATTCGTTTGAAGCAGAAAACCAGTCACATTTGGGGGGGGGGGGGGAGGGGGGGAAAGAAGAAAGTAACCTTAAAATCAGTGCAAAACCAGCTCTATTTGTAAATCTTAATAACAATGAAGCTCATTGTTATCATGTTCTACGCAGGAAAAACGGGATTAGCCTGTGATTGCAATGCAGCCTTCAATATAATTAGACAGATTTATTTAAACACATCTGTAAACCATAAAAATGTATAATATTTAGTGACCAGAAATTCCACATTTTGTGGTGTTGTTTAGAAACACTAGAAAATATTGCACTTGTTTCACTCTCTTTTTTTTATAGATAACAGATTTAAGCTTATAACAATTAGAAGCATTCCCGAATGCTGATTCACTTTCTAACAGTGCATTGCTTCATTCAGTGTTTTTCTTTTGAAATGTGATGTTTGAGATCAGTGACTCCATTGTCAATACGATGGAGTTTGCATATCATGCGTTCTCAGCTGCATGAGATGGAGGAAGAAATAAGGAGTTTTATTTCTATGATTTCAGATCCTAAAAAGAGTAGTAGCTCTCTGTTTCATACACTGCTGAAAGCTCTTCTTTTTCTATTCCCTCCTTGCTTCCTTGCTTCATTCCTTCTGTATGTCCTCCTTCTTCCTTCATATAACAACTCAATCTGAGAGAGAAAAGAGTGAGTGGAGGAAGGGAGAGGGGAAGATATTTCAGTAGAAGGAAAAAGTGTGAAGGTAATAAAACATATTTTCTGCCCACAGATCATTTGGCTTGAATAAAATATTTATTTATTTTTTAAATATTATGATAAAATATTGTTTATTCTTCTATTTAGTGTCTGTAGACTTTAGAAACCTTAAATCCAGACTGTTATATTCCTGCGTTTTCACTTAACACAAAAAGAAACACACCCTAATTAGCTTTCTGAGCTCCTAGCTTGAATTTGAACAATAGTAATTAAATTCAGGTCATTCACATTGGAACCATGCTCATTTTTATTGAGACATGTAATTTTTTTAAGCATAAAGTACAGTAAGTAATAGTTAAAACAAAAAACTGTGGATTTTTTTTTTTTTTAATGGAGATTCATTATTTTCCTTGGATTTGGGGGAAGCTATAATGCATACTGAACAAAATTTCTGTATTTACAATGGCTCAAGAGACATATGCTACTTGAAATAAATCTTGTAAGTGAATCAATTAATGTGATGCTTTAAAATACAAATATTAATCAATATTTTACTGGATTTTTGAAGAATCTTTTCACAGAACTAGTATTTGAATTTTAAAATATGAAAAGAACACAGAAGTGGCACAAGGAAAGGATATTTTTTATATATCCTGAGGACAGAAAATGCAGTATTTTCACAGCTGTGAAAAAATATGTATTTTAAAGACACTGACTCTATGAGACAGGTGTTATTCTGTTTGAAACTCATATTCATGCTGTCAATCATACAATTGTTTTAGAGCAAGTAATATACAAGAATTTAGCTGTACTTTAACATGACCAATTATCGAAAAGTCATACATTTATCTTTTTAAATAATATTTTTTTCTTTCTAGCTGCTTACTGGAAACTATATATATCATATAAACATACCTATATGTTTAAATATACTATTTAAATATATATATGCTATAACATATATGCACACAATATTATATAGATATGAAATAAAAATTACAAATTAGCTTGTTTCATGTCACTTTTTTTTTTTCGGTTTTCAGAGTGAAATTCATCCCATCTAAATTCTGAAGTCTAATAGTTAAGCATTTAAATCCAAATAAGTAACTCTAGCTTTTCTTTGTAGTCACTTGAGAGAAATACATATGTCCAAGGGGAAGATATATCTCCAATAAGCATCTATTAATTAATAATTATATTAATACTCAATTAATACCTACTATTATTTAGATGTGTTTACTTTTGATGCTTAATCCAAGCTGACTAACAAAGACTTAGATATCTCTATATAAGGTAAATAAAGTAGTCTGAATCTAGCATGATGTAAGTGAAAAGCAGCTGTAAGGGAATTTCTCCACATCCATCTAAAATTTAATATTACATCTTTTCTATAAGATGAAATGTAATAAAGGATCAAGAAATTAAATGTTGATAGCACTTTCTATTTCCTTGGAAAACGACTTTGTGAAATTCAGTCATGGGCACACAGGTCGTTTAAGAGGAAAAAGACCTAATTTACTGAAACATATCAAAATCACTATCTGACAGAGAAAAGATATTTTTACAGTCTTTTCCTAACTTGATCCAACACAAATACGAAGGAAGAATTACCATCCGGAAACATGTCATATCTCCACTTGTACCTGTTCAATTAGTAAGAGGCTGAAATTGTAGATCTCGTATCATTCTCAGTAATTGAATATGATCCTTTGCTCAGAGGCACCTATAATCAAAACCTCATTTATTAACATTTCCTTAAAAATGCATGACTTTTCTAGTAATCATTAGCAGTTTGCTACACCAGAGCAAATAGTACCTCTTCATTTTCTTCTACCTTTTCAAATAAAGATCATGACAGAACTTGAAGTCAGATAAATACCCTATATTCAGATTAGTTACACAGAATCCTTTCACAGTAAAATGGGTATTTACAGGATTTAATTAATCTCATCCTAAATTTGACATCTAAAATAGAGTATATCAATTGTTACTCCTTAATTGCTCACCTTTGACTACAAAAGCCTAAACTGACTTTGTTACTTGTGGGTATATGTTAGGAATCTTGCCTGAACTGTCCTGAATATTCTCCTCTACTTGGTGTAAAAGTAAATACCAGACTTCTAGTTTGCTGAAATCAGTATTTCACTGAACATTTCTTCAGAAGGCACTCAGTCATGGAACCAAGAAAATACAAGCTTGGTTCTATACTGTGGGGTGTGAAGGTGATAAGATTTGCATGAGAAACAGTTTGGGAAAGAGTTCTGAGGCCTTGGTGCTTGACAAGCCCTGGAGCGATGAGTTGGGGCATTGAAGGACAAGGAAGGTCGAAGAGCAAGCCTTGGGAGGACGGGCCAGGATGCAGTTGTGGCAGGAATCTCAGTTGGAAGCCAGAGGATGTGGGGGTTGTGAGAGGGTCTGCAGCATTGTGATTGGACCATTTACCTGGAGAGTTTTACAGGGGCCAACAAGATTGAATGTGGCATGCTTGTGCAGGCTAGGAAAGTACTGAGCAGGGGGATAAAAAGGGCTTGGTTGTATTTGAGTCTCGATTAGGATTTGAGTCTCCTCATCAACTTGAGTCCATGTCATGAAACACCACACTGTACAGCAGAACAATTTTATAAGCTGTATGCAGACATTATAGAAGTCTTAACTAAATTCTATTAGGAAAGTTTGTCTATGCAGATTTACTACAAAACAGATTTGAAAGAAGTTTCAAATTTGGTGAAACATAAGTGAAACTGCTGGCAGACAATTCAGGGTCACTTCTAAAAACTTTAATGAATGATGAAACTGAATTTGTAAAAGTGATTCCATGTTTTGAACTCTTTTTTAAGTGGATTTATATTATAAAAACACACTCATACAATTGAACACACGGTAATTACATTCAAATTCAATATATACTACTTACTGTGTTGTTTTTATATACATACTGTTGTTTTCCAGTGCTTTTTATTGCTCACATGTGAAATAAAACAAAAAGAAGCATTTTTTAGCTTTAGAAAAACCTATTAAATCTACATGCATGGAGTCATACGTACAATTAATTTGCCTACAGATACTGCTGCCTCAATTCACATATATATTTTTTTCATATCAAACTGTTTAAATTCAGGAAAGTTTAGCTCTGAAACTGGCCCTTTCAATTCATCTCTACTTCAATTGAAATTATCGAAAAAAGTAGTACTGAATTCCTCTGTAAAGTAGGCTAGTTTTTTTGTAAAAACAGTAGCAATTTATGAGCATTTTACAAGATCTTTTAGTACCACTGTCTTTCTATGCTTTGTACATTCTGAAAGTACTTTTGGACATTAAAATATTCAAAATTGACCTTCTCTATTCCTGTTTCCTTTCACAATAAACAAACAAATGCAAACAAAACCAAGCAAACTTCCTTTCCTTTAATTATGTCTTTCCCCATAATTCTCTTAAAAAGAATTATTTAAAAAATAAATAATAAAAAAAAAAAAATCTTGTTCCCAGTTACTCTTTATTATAAAGGACTTACAGCATTGTCATTGTTTTGTTTGTTTTTTTTTTTTGGGGGGTAATGATTTATTTATGTATTTATTTATTTATTTACATTTCAGTTCTGCAACTGAAACTGAGCGAAACCAGAGCTGTACATCATTTAAGAGGTGAACTGTCACCTTTGTTTACCTGAGTCCTTTTTATTTTCTTCTTCTTTTTACTGCTGCTGAAGGGAAAGCAGCCAGAAGCAAGTGTTCTGTTCTAGAGCACTTCTTTAGCTGCCCTAATGTGTTAAGGGCTATAGGCATCAATAAATCATCTACTCCTGCATGAGCAACACACCTTCAGCATAATAATAAACATCTTAGAAACGCTTTAGGTTATATCTGAGAAGATATTTAAGAGATTAATAACAACATAGATACATTCTTAAATCTTCTGTTTGTACTGTAAATTGTAGAAGCATATAGTTACTGTATTAAAAAAAAAACAAACCAAACCAACCAAAACAAAAACTTCTGAAGTGTGAGGATGTTATTAAAGCAACTTGGTTTACAGAAGAATGGTTTAGATTGTTTTTAAAGGTTCAGAACAAGTATCTCTCTATGTTTTCAGAGCCCTAATACCAGTAATTTCTCTTTGGCTGGGGTTGTGATTTGTCTCTAGGAGGAAGTACGATGAAGTAATTACAGAGGTGAAAAGACTGTGAAAATTTACTTCTGTTCCCATTCCTGTGACAGGCTGAGAACTTGGAGCAGATGGTTTCCTGTCTCTGGGGTACTTAAGTATATTTAGTGGGCTATTTCTGCCAGTATTGCCCCCCAGCAGTGTGTCTTACAGGAGAGGACAGAATAACAGGAAAAATCACAGACAGCAGGAAAACTTGGATTTTTTTTCTTACACAGTTGTTTGGTGAGTTTTGTTTTGTTGTTGTTGTTGTGGTTGGTTTGGTTTTTTTTTTTCTGTTTGTTTTTTGTTTTGTTTGTTTGTTTTACTGTAATGGAAAACACATCTACATTTAACATATTCCTCTCTATTTCTTCAATCCTGCCAGACACTACCGCTTCCAGCAAAGTCTTATAGGCCCACTGCAGAGCACAGCTGAGCTCCTCAGACAAGGCAGTTTGACCGGGATAAAATGCTTGATATGATATTTGTGGTACTGTTGATGGCTTTTTCACTGGAGATGTAGTCAATACTGCAAATTTAACTGCAAAACAAGGTGGGGCTGTGGTATGAGAGAGGCACAGTGCAGGGCTCTTTTCGGATCTCAGAAAGAGATTGGGAAGGGCCCAACAAGTGACTTATAAAATAGCCACTTTAATAAGGTAAACTAAAAAGAAGATTGCAGACAGTGAGTAAATCTTATGTCCTTTCAGATGCTGGGAACCCTGTGTTCATGCAATTTCAGACAGACCTCAGACGGATTTACACACAGCATGCTGAGCAGACCCCATTCTGGAGAGAAGCTCCTCCTTTTTTGGTATTTTGAGTTTTTTTAAGCTTTTCTTACAACAAAATATTTTTCATTCCTATTGTCAAATGGGATGTTACATGAGAAATTCTTGATGGACTTTGAGACAAAGGCAAGGCCTTGCAGATGGCATAATTGCCGGCACAGCACTGCACAGCACAGATGTAGACTTACTCAGATTAACTAGATCACTAGTTCCTTGATACATAATGGTCTTGTAATCAGGAATGCTAGGTAAAGTAAGATAATTATTACAATGTGAGAAATGACTGAAAAATTCATCACGTCTCATTCCAGAACAAGGTTCACTGTTATGCAACTAGGCTTACAATTGCCTGTTATAGAAATTAAAAGCACTGAGATATAATATTTTAGTACCTAAGTTGTTTCTGTGCTCATGAATTAAACAGTGTCAGGGAATCTTCTCAGTCCCTGGAATTTGAAAATTTATCATGCTGTGCTGTTATAAGGGGCTTTGACATGGGTTTTGATCGTGGACATAATTCAGAGCTAGGAATTGCCCTTGGCACACCTTCAACATTAGTTCTTGTTTTGGAAATTCAGAGAGTTTAATACTATCAGCGTAGACTGTTCTATGATACTTTGGCTTGATGCTAGCTTAGTTTGCTAGCACAGATGCAGCCCACACAGTTTTCCTGAATATTGACTTATTTTCATTTGAGGATGGGTCTTTAAAACATTCTCAGTGTTTTATTTTGATTGCAAACTCATAGAGTTATACTTTGCAGATCACAATAATAGTTATCAAAATCTTTCCTTGTATTCTAAAGGGATCCAAAGTGAATGACTTAGGTTTATAAACTCAGCTCTATGGCAGTCTCTTTATGAACAGAAGTTATAGAGCTTAACTATGACAAGAAATAGTATAATATTCTAGTGAATAATTTCTTTCTTTAGTTTTTCAGACTGAAGTCCTTCTGTTAAAGATGTTTTACTTATGATTTACTAAATGGGGGCTGTTTGACAATTTTGAGATTGGTCCTGGCTTATGGTGGAGCAAATAATGCACCTCCAGAAGGACAGCAGAAGGATATTAGTATCATTAACTCATCTAGGGTAGCTAGAAAACATCGTGGGAAAACTTCTCTGATTTTCTTTGTGTTCTTTTTGTTATTCTAAACTTTTTAGTCAAATTCAGTCTTCAAAGATGTTAATTCTCCTGCAAAAAAGAAGATATCAAATTGATAACATTAGTAGTTGTGGCAGAATACACTGTATCTGATTATTAAGATTGAATGATAACGATATCTAGATGTCACAAAATGCTTGGATCCAAAACCAGATCTGTTGCAGTTGAAAAATATTACACATTTTGTTGCTATGTTATTACTTTTTTCTGGAAGAATATTCATCATCAGAGTAACACAATATATAACTAATTAGTTATATCAGGTCATATATTTCCTTATTAAACATAACCTGCTCAATATAGCTCTCACCATGGAAAATAGTTTGGTTAGTAATAAATTCATTATGTGCTCTACTAAACAGAGTACATGCATACAGAGTGTTCTGAAACCTTGAACCCTGTGCAATTTGTTGAGAAATGTTTAACTCAGAAAACAGAGGGATAGCAATTGCAACAGAACTACTGCTTTTAAACGATTCATTAGGCCTGCTTCTTTTTTCTTCTGCCAGTGGTTTAGATCTGTGTGACTGTAATAACTTCAGTGCTATCACCTCTAATTTGCAGTGTAATGGGATGTCATACTATCACCAGTACATTGTGCCTGTGTAAAGGTTGCTTTACAGACTTTAGAATTGAAGTCCAAAAAAGCTCTCTAAAGAGACGTCTTCCTATGAGGTCCTCGCACATAGGAAACCCACACCCTTTCTGGGCATAACTTACATTCTTAGTACTACACTGCAGCATGCTTATCTTCTGTCCCTGTGTGTGTGCACAAATTGCAAACATAGAGCCATCCTAGCATAGCCACTGTTCTCACGGATAGAAAATCTAATCTTGAGGGAGATTTGGGGGAGGAACTGAGGCTAACCTCTATTACCTACATGATTCTTAGTAACAGAGAAGTAAGGTGTGTAATTCTAGTGCATGAACATGGTGAAAATCTAAATACTGTATGTTAGGACACGTGGCTTATACCTGCCACTCGTAGGTGGCTCAATTCTCCTCCAGGTCCTGTGTCAGTCATATCTGACACCCATTGGGTGTCTTGAGTATGTTTTAGTAATTTCAGTGATGCTATATTACTACATGATATAGCTCAAATTTTCCCCTTGATTTGCCATGTGAAATAATCTTGAGCTGCAGACATGGAATCAACATAAAGAAGTTTAAAAACCCATGGAAAAAAGAGCATTCAAGTAGTGACAGGTAATATTCTGAAGTTTCACAAGCTTCTTTTGGTTTGGATAAGCCTGCCAAAGTTTAAATGTGTTAAAAAATGTTATCTCAGTCCTGTAAGGCAGAAAAGCAGTATGGAAATCTCAGTGAAAGGCTCCTCTAAAATGACTTAACATATCAAACTTAACCTAACTGCTGCCAGCATGGTTGCATTTATTAATTTGTTTACTGAAAACACTGTACTGATAGTCTCACTTTCCCTTTTCTGCTGTTATCAGAAGCAGAAACAATAAATGCCTCTTTCTTTCTCCATTTCCTTTCAGACTTCTCAAAGGGTCAGAAGGCGTTTTCTATTAACTATTTCCTTTACATGTTCTTTCTCCTTTGGTTTCTGGTTTTCAGCTATTTTATATATATATATTTATTTTATTTTAAAATTATTTGACCTCTTGGATCTTTCAGTAGTAGTCTTTGACAGCTATTATTAATTTTAACAGCTAAAATTTGTCTTGTAATGCTATTTTCATTGTGTCAGTTAACTCCTCCTTGAACCTATAAAAATGTGTGATGTAAGCACAGGATTTTTCCTGTTGTCACACTGAACAAAGCAGTGTTGTTTAAATTGGTACTGCAGTAGAAAAGGCACATATGTACAAAATATTAGTGGATCTCAATATTTTAAATCTATACAGTTGTAAATGAAGCCACATAGAATAATGTGAATCTGCTTTGCTATTGAAATAGTTGTACTTATCTCCAGTAGCCTAGCATTTTATAGCTTCTTAAGAAGGAAAATGTATTAAACAACAATGCATGTGCAGTAAAAAGGAATGTTTTTTTTCTTTTTCTATTTAATGCTTTTAAAACTCTGCTGTAACAAAACAAAAAAAAAGAAAGTAAAGATAGAGGTAAATTTGCCTGTAGAAAATGATCTTAAGGGAAATAGCTGCACAACAAACCTGTGCTAAGCCATCAGGATGTTTTTTGCAGTCTGTAATGGACGTGAACTCTGAGCTGCTAATGCCCCAGCATCCAAACACAGCTCATGTGATTGCAATTATGACTGAAATACACACAGGCATCTGGATAATTTAAGAAACCCTTAATACTTGATGCAAGCCTAAGTGTTTAATAGACTTCTTATGGAGAGTTTTTGACTATTGTCTCATAATAACAATGTGCAATTGTTATTATAAATAACAAAATGCAATTATATAAAATAAAAAATTATATAATGCAATTATATAAAATAACAAAATGCAATTATCACACAAGTTAACTGGGATAATTAAAAAGAGCTTTTATTGTATTTTAGTACTGAATTCAGAAGTACTTAAATGTAGCAGAATACCTCCTGTTATATATATATATATATATATATATATATATATTTTCAAGGCATAAAAGTTGGCTTTTCTGACACTTTCAAAGAAAAATAATATTTCACAAAATCTTTCCTCTTGCTCACTGTCCTGGGTTCAGCTGTAACAGTTATATTTTTTTCCTTCCTTGTAGGTGGTGCAGTGATGCGTTTTGCCTTTAGTCAGAGAACAATGCTGATAATAGACCCACGGTTTAGTTGTTGCAAAGTAGCGCTTACCCTGATCAAGGACTTTTCAGTCACATGACCTGCCAGTGAGGAGAGGCACAAGAGGCTGGAAGAGAGACAGGACAACTGACCCAAACTAACCAAAGGGGTATTCCATACTACAGCATGTCATGCTCAGTATATAAACTGGGGGGGAGTTGCGTAGAAGGAACCAATCACTGCTCAGGTCAGGCTGGATATTGGTCAATGAGTGGTGAACAATTGTATTGTGAATCACTTGTGGTTTTGGTTTTGTTTTTTTTTTTTCCCCTTTTAGTTTTATATTCTCTCTCCTTGTTATTCCCCTTAGTAGTAGTAGTAGTAGTTATATTAGTAGTGGTAGTAATAGTAGTATATCGTACTTTATTTGTTAAACTGATCTTAACCCACAGGGCTTACATTCTTTCAATTCATGATTTATCTCCCCATCCCACATGGAAGGGAGGGAAGATGCGAGGATGAGCGAACAACTGTGTGGTTCTGGGTTACCAGCTGGGTTTAAACCATGACACTCAAGCTTGCCATACAGTAGCACAAAGATATAATATGCGTATCTCTGTGAACACAGGGAATTCATTGTTTCTAAATGGCCCTGAACAACAAAATTTTTATGTGATAGTTATTTATACAGCTTCATGTTTTTTCCTATTTTACAAAGGACAGGAATTGCAAATTACATAAATAGCACGGTTTTATATGTTTTTAAAAAATCTTTATATTCTTCCAAACCATGTAAAATGTCTTTCAATGGCAGTGTATTGAAACAATGGTAGCACAGCAGAGTCACTGATGAGAAATCAGTTGTAACCAGAATTCAAAGTATCCAACCCTGCACTTTAAAACATGCATAAATCTTTTTGTGGGAGTATGAATATTTGGTAATATAACTTCCATGTAATGTGAGAAACATAAAGACCTATTATCTGCAGATTATATAATGTATTTGCACATAACCTTTAGTCATTATTTTTGACAAGAATTCTTTGTTCTGCTGTGCTTATGTTAATTCCTCAACATACTATTTTTGAGGACTGAGAAAAATGAATAGCTAAAATTTTCCAAAAGCTGGAATATTTAAAAAAATATTTTACACTGAAAACTTTTTATTTCTATTGGCAAATTCCAATAAACAAAAGCTGTTAAAAGACCTTAATTTTTTATTTTGTTTCATAACTTGCAGCCTATATAGTTTTCTACTTCTGTGCAAAATTAATGGACAAAGTGAGTGGATCACAATGCTAATCTAGAGATTAATATAACTAATTGGATAACTATCCAATATCTGAAATGTTAGCTTGTCATATCCTAAGGAGTTTGGATAGATTTCCCATCATTTGGGATTGCCATAGAGATTGTCCTGACTCTGGATATACATGTACATGAACAAATAAGGCAACACTTATTTACCATACATTATGAAACAGTAGACTTAATAAAAGGTTGCATGTGAAACACAAAATGCAGAGATTAGATAATGATTTGAGGTATTATACCATTTCTTTTCTAGTTACCAACTTCTGTTGGGAATCTGTACTTCTATTTTCTTGCATAATACGGCATGCACAAGAAAGTTACTAAATATATGGCTAATACAGTGCCAGATATATGGAAGAGGAAGACTGACTAGAGTGCATGTTGACAGCCAGGTGGGATACCAGGGTGCCTCAGAAAATCTTGCATAGCACCAAATACCTACGAACAGGCAAACAAATTGTGTTCATCTTGTCAGTACATGTTGGAGGTTCTCTGATGATACTAAACAACATCGCCTTCAAGGGATCAAGTGGAGAACACCTAGGTGGGTTACAGAACAGGAGAAATGCCAAATGTTTGTGACTGTATAAAGTTTAGAGCACAGTACTTAAATTGTGGTCTAAGTAAATATAAGCAGAGGTTTCCAACATAATTAGAGACCTTTGGAGTTAAATGGAAAAAGGCTGTCACCAAATAATGGTGTCTACTTAGAAATTACTGGGATTTCAGACCTTGAACTAGATACTTCCCCTGTAAGCAAGCCTTTCTTTAGTCACTTACAGCTCTTCAGATTACCTAAATATTGATGCCCAGTGCCATTCAAGGCACTAGGCTGACCAGTGGCAAAGAGAATGCAGGGTGCTAGAGAGACAGTTGCCTTACTGATGTAACTGCTGAAGGTCATGGGAGGTCTACTGGGGAACTTTGAGTAACTCTAGATCCTGGTTGTGTGGGCATTTAAATTAAGATCCTACTGGCTGTTGAGCTGAAAAGCCAGCTAGGTTCCTCTGGGGACATTAGCAATGTCCTGTTGGGATAAAATTGAAGAACAGATATCTAGAATCTGAAAAGACAGCAGTATCCCACATGGTCTCCAGAGGCTTATCCACCTTGATGTGTAGTAAACAGTAAACAAAATAAAATGTTACATTTACACCAAAGATAAAGCAAAACACCTGTATTCATATTTGAAACCTGTATTTTTAGTAAAAAAAAAAAATCACATGATGATAAATGCCTTTAAAGTGCAGTTAATAAGCATCATAAAATGTCTTGCCAATATTTAATCAATATCACAGGGTTACAATATTTTAAACAGTATTAATTGCAATGTAACACTAAGGGGGGATTATTTAAGGTGGTCCAGTCACCCCACATTTTAATGACCTCACCATTAAATAACAATTCAGCCTGAAAGGGAAGTTGTTATAAGACACTAAAATACCAGAATAACTGTGTTTATTCATAACATGCATCTGCAAGTGCAAGAAGGTGTAAGGAAAGGAAAACTGGATTTTGAAGGTCAAATTATTCCACAGAATAACTCCACTGATGCCAGCAGAATTATTATGAGTATGCATTTGCTTTCCTGTCTTAAGGGGCATGAGGGAAATAAAGAAACAGTTTTCTAGAGCTTCTAAATTAGCTCCATCTCATCTCTCCCATCTATTCTGTCCCAAATTTATTCAGCCTGTCTTCCTCTGCTGCAAATAACAAGAAATGAAAAACAACCCAAACTACCGTCGTGCTTCCTGAAACACATTTGTCAGTGGCAATTTTGAATGGAACATTTTGTACCTAAAGAGGTAGTTGATCAATTTGTTCATGTTTAAACAAGAACTCAAGAGGCAGAGCCAAAATGCGTCTTTTTCAGATTGCACAACCTGAAATAGACACAGTCCCGGTCTAACTGGGAAGGCTTAATCTGTATCATATGACATTGGCCTGCATGCCATAAGAACCATGGGGTAAAGAAAAAGGTGTGAAGAACCCTCAATCATTGTTTTCCCCTGCATTGCTTTAATGCAGATTGAGTGAACTACACCTGTATCTATACCAGGTATTTCCATTAAAATTAAAGTATTAAACTAGATTAATTTTAAGTACTCACTGATATTGGTAAAAGGCAAACTTGGCTAATGGAGAATTTCTGTTTAATACCAACTCTGAAGAGTCAAGTCTAGTCTACCAGCTCTGTAAATGCTCACACATTGTGATTAGGCACTGGACAGAGAAAATTAGAAAGTCTGGTACAGGTTAGGACCTGCAAAGACTTTCTGTTTGTTTATCTCAGGACATGGCACATGAAGACACTTGTTGAAACTGATTTTCCCAGCTCACTCAGTGCTTTTGAACTAAAACTAGTTATTGTTAAGAAGAGTCCACACTGCTCCAGTGATAATATCTATATATTTTTCCAAATAATCTGACATTAATTTTTTCTAGTTTCTTTTCTTCCTATGGCTTTTCATATGTGTTCTGGTAAAAGAAAAATATATATTCTGTCAAAAAATATAGATTTTTTTTCTGTATTTTCCTATAGACCAATTCTGAAAACTTTTCTAAGTATGCTGTTTTTGAAAGACTCTGAGAATATTACTGATGAAAATAAACACACATAAGATATATTTAGTAAACTCTTCCCCAGTATTTTTTTTCCTTAAATAGGAAGAAAATTGCTGTCATAGTAAAACTACAACAAAAGAAAACATGAAGCCAAATATACAGAAACAAATAAAACCTGAAGGAATATTTTTCTCAGAATAAAGCAGTGCCATAAGAAGTGAACATTATTTAAAAATAAAACTGTGAAGCATAATGCAGGACAAAACCAAATTGTATAGCAATTATTTTGTATGTGCAATAGAGCTAGTTTTAAAGGTTCATTGGCAATTTGTTCAATTAGGCTTGTAGCACTGCACACCCCGATACCCTGTGTTTAATCCTCACTTGGACGAATAGCTGAAATTGCTCCTGAGATAGTACTTCCATGTGTTTGCATTTATACAATTGCACATTAGTGTGGCTTAAAAATCCACTCTTTAAGTGAATTGTAGTATAGCCACAAGATAGTCCTCAGTCAAGGGGACAATGTACTCAGCTTGCTTTCTGTTAAGAAACAGTAAAGATAATCCAGAAGAGAAAACAAAAAATAATATGAAGAAATGTATAAAGATATAGAAACTGAGACACCATAATGACCAGCAGAGTCTGGCACAATCATTGAGGGTCAGGTTATTTTTTAATTTTCAGTGCAAAATCTTAGAATTTTAGAAAAAAAAATGAGAAATTTGTTACTGAAAAGTCAATTGATTTATCCTGGAATAAATTACATCAAATGTATCACAGATTGCTTATTCAAATATTTTATTTTCACATTCTCTACTAATCTTGACACCGGATTAGACTACATCCTATAATTTTTTCATGGCAAAAAAGTAGTGGTAAGGAATCACAGAAACAGTGAGTTAGGAAATATGGCACATGGAGAAAAGGATAGAAAAGGAGAAGAAACTATGACAGGTATTACATTCTTTTTAGCCACTATCTGAAGAGCGCCTAACTTTGTGCAATTAAATGCTTTGGTTGACAATAACTGATTACAGTAGGAGAGTATCTGTCATTTTCTCATATAGGAACCTGCACTTGAGAACTAAATTTATGTGGTTTTGATTTGGAGCTGAAATACACACATTTTTAGTGTTCACATTTTACAAATTTTAGAATTCAGTTGTGTTGGCTTCTGATTAATATATACTTCTTATCTGATGGTAGTAAAAGTGTTAAAGTAGAAGCAAACTTTAGTTGTTGATTAAGCCTGTATGAAAAACAGTTCTTGTTTTGCCATAGTCATTTAATGACTGCCATTAATCATAAATGCTGCAGTGGTGAATCCTATACTCAAGCTGTAAATATACCTAACAATTGTGGGTACTGAGTGAATAATATTCTACTCCTTAGACTTCCAGGCTATGAGAGATTTTGTCTTAGAAGCCAGATATTTACATCTGCATTTTACTAGGTAAGTAAATGCATATACAATATTTACCAATGCTATAAACACTGTCTACACGCACACAAAGACACAGACGCACACCACATATTTCCAATGTAGATAGCTAATTAGTTACTTCCCACTGGGTGATATAAAGCTCAATAAAGTATTTTGAAGTGTTACCTTAAATTTTAAAAATACTTTTTGACATGCCCCATTTTTAATTTATAAGATGAATGATAATCAAAGCTAATTTAGATTGAAATTATTCAGTATAATATCTGGAATAGATATTAACTTTTGAAACGCATGTTTTTAGTAATCTCCCTTTAGCCTATTTAACAAAAACAGCAGGTAGACTTTGTACTTTGCTATGCAGTAGAAGGTGATACTGAAAATACAATCAAATACCATGGTTTATTAAAAGCAACATGGTAAACAGAGAGACTGTGTGTAAAAGGATAATAATCTGACGCCTAGTGGCTTTTCTGCTTTATTTCTACTTTTGCAGGTATAGAGATATTAAAAAAAAAATCAGCAAAACCCAAAACTAATTTGAAATGAGAAACAAAATAACTGTGTAACTATGAAAACTAATAAAATTGTAGGTGTTTGGGTACTACATCTGTTGTGAAGATGGGTATTAATTTTTTCCTCCAAATGTGTTTCAGGTGTAATTTCAGTAGCATTTTCTTAGGGTTTCTTGCTTTCAGTATTTCTTACAATTTTTTTTTTATAGAGGGATAATTATAATAGTAAATCCTGGTTCAGATGTCAAGATAAGAATGTCTTTTTCATTGTTAATACTAAATACACCAATTATGGTTCTTTTCAGATTTGGTACAAGTTAATTTCCATTCAACTTATCCAGTACAATACTTCCTTATGCTGGGAAAGATTTTTTCACCCCAAATCCCATTTAAAGGTAAACAAAATATTGAGTTTATTTATTTTTTTTTTTTAATAGCATAAGGGAAATATAGCCACATGCATTTTCTTTTATTCAGTTTAAGTTGCATCCTGACGCAAATTCGTATCTTTTTGAAGAATATGACATTTTTGTGTAGATTTCAGAAGTCATAATGAGATTGGTGCTCAATGAAAAAAACATTTTATAAAACCTCTCACAGTAATGTTTGTACTCTCCATAGTAGTAGTATGAATAAATCATATTTCTAAGTTGGTTTTGCTGGTAACTAATGCTTATGAAAGTACTGATAGATAGCACTTTTATTGAGCCTTTCCATGCTTACTTCAGGAAATGGTGTGGCTAGGCAAGAATGATACAACAGATGAAATAGTCACCACATCATGTTGGAAGGCCTAGTGATGGTAACATGTTGCTCCTGACCTGATGGAAATAGTAGTGTATTAATTATTATTATATGACACAGACATGTGACATGCACAGTGACATTGAGTGCGCCCTCAGCAAGTTTACCAATGACACCAAGCTGTGTGGTTCGGTTGATACACTGGAGGGAAGGAATGCCATCCACAGGGACCTTAACATGCTTGTGAGGTGGGCTGAGGCCACCCTTATGAAGTTTAACCATGCCAAGTGCAAGGTCCTACACCTGGGTCCAAGCAATCCCAGGCATAGCTACAGGTTGGGCAAAGAAAAGATTCATAGCAGCCCTGTGGAGAAGAACTTGGGGGTGTTGGTCAATGAGAAAATGAACATGAAGCAGCTTCAGTGTGCGTTCGCATCCCAGAAAGCAAACCATATCCTGGGCTGCATCAAACGCGAGCATGACCAGCAGGTCAAAGGAGGTGATCCTGCCCCTCTACTCTGCTCTCGTGAGACCTCTCTTGGAGTACTGTGTGCAGTTCTGGTGTCCTCAATATAAAAAGGACATGGAACTGTTGGAACAAGTCCAGAAGAGGGCTACGAGGATGATCAGGTGACTGGAGTACCTCCCGTGTGAAGATAGGCTGAGAAAGTTTGGGCTGTTCAGCCTGGAGAAAAGAAGGCTGCATGGAGACCTCATAGCAGCCTTCCAGTATCAGAAGGGGGCCTGCAAGGATGCTGGAGAGAGATTCTTCATTAGGGACTTTAGTGATAGAACAAGTGGTAAAGGGTTAAAACTTAAACAGGGGAAGTTTAGATTGGATATAAGGAATAAGTTTGTTACTGTTAGGGTGGTGAGGCACTTGAATGGGTTGCCCAGGGAAGTTGTGGATGCTCCATCCCTGGTGGTGTTCAAGTCCTGGTTGGACAGAGCCTTGGGTGAGATGGTTTAGTGTGAGGTGTCCCTGCCCATGGCAGGGGGGCTGGAACTAGATGATCTTAAGGTCCTTTCCAACCCTAGCTATTCTATGATTCTATGATTATTGTATTTAAGCCAATTACATTGCTATATTAGTTTGTATTTTACCATTTTCTGCCATATAAGTTTAATAGAAGTGTTGAGATTATTATCCTCTGATCCCTTTTTTAAACTCTCAGTTATACCACAGTCCTAGATGCATTGCCTTTACAGTATTTCTTGCAATATGTTAGGTGATACTTAAACAAATCAGGAAAAAAAACCCCTTCACTTTAGAGGTTTCTGTTCCTGGCAAACTTCAGTCATATGATTTGTTACTTACAGAATAAGGCAGAGTAGAACATTTAATATATATAGGAATGAAAAGAAATATCTTTGTAGAATGAGGACCCCTAGTTTAACTGAACAGTGAGTTTAGCTCTTGTATTGTACTAAAATACCAAGTAGAGGTCTGTGAAGTTTTGAGTTCCCAATTTATTAAGAATTTTCTCTATATATCAAAACTAAATTAAAATATATATAAAAAAAAGGAAACCAGTGTATTATTGCCTCTCTTTTAATATCTCAAAAGTAGTTGTCACTGACTTATGTCCTACATATTTTCATTTTCATCCCTTGAAACCTGATAGGCTAATTACATCTTAGATGAATTTTACATTCTTCTAGTTCATGGAGTTCACGGCCTCAATAAAGCCCAAACAATTTGTAGAATTTTCTTCAACATATTACCAATGAGTTGTAAACTTTAACTCTCAAACTTAACACTGTAGAAGTTTGTTTAGAGATGTACCCTGCAAAGAGGTCATTCTTATTGTTTGAACCTTAGTGTTTACTTCTACGTTAGCTTTACTTATGCCATTTTAGCAAACATAAGGAACAACATAGTAAGCGCTTTGAAGTAGTCATTGCAACATAGTCCGGAAGAAAGCATCTAATACTTGATGTAAATTGACTAGTGTCAACATTGTAACATATTTATGAAGGAATTTGAAAAGAAAATCCATAGAATTAATACTGATTATTTTCACAGCATAGTAGCAGTATAATTTGCAATGAATACCAAAAACCTGTCTCCATGGAAACATAAGTTGTAATAAACTTCCTGAAATTAATAATGCAACATTTCAGGTAAAGAATTCTTGTAACTTAGAATTGTTGAATTCACAGCCAAAATAGGCACAGTTTAAGAGACTGTCTTAAGGCACAGTCCTCTCTAAACCTGGGCTAAGTGAACACTTAACAATTTCACTTATATAGTAGCCGCAGTTATACCTTCAATTACTGTTTTCTGTGAGTATATTAAAGAAAATTTGTGTTTATATAGCTTGGTAGATATTAGTTATCTCACTTTTCAGATACCAAAAATGACAGCTACTGTGTCAGGACAGAGGTCTCCTTTAGTTGAAGTAGCATGTCTTGGTAGACAATGTCCAAGATACACCAGGAAACTCTATATGCAAGGCTTGGGTAGCTGAATCATGCCCATAATACAGCAGGAGATAGCTATTACTCTCTTTGAACATCTGACTCCACAGGATTCATTATATTTCCCTCTAAAACTCTGCCTGAGGTTGCTTGGAAACAGGATCCACGAGAAAGAGGATAGTTTAGTTTAGGCTTGAGAATAATCTTGTAGGTACCTTTAATAGACATACAATGAAGACTAGGAGAATATTTGTGACAGGCTGCTTGACACAAATTTAAGGCAATGCTGTGGACCAGCTGCACCTAATGCATGGAATAAAAGACTGGTTATGTCACTTTGGTGTATTCAGGGATCTCACAACTTGTTGAGACAGTCCATCCTGAAAGCAAAATCTGTCCAGATGAATGCACCAGTATTATTCATCATCATCCCAAATTCAAACATTGGACAGATATGTGATCTTGATTTTGAGAGAAATAAACAGCTGTTGACAGTTACCTAATAGTGAGAGAATCACATCCTTCCATTGCGATTTAAATTTGGGGAAGGACTGCTGTCAGTGTTTGGTTTAGCTTTTTTTTTTTGCTTTTTTTTTTTTTTTTTTAGGGCAATGCCACAATATTTTTCTTCTCCCTGTCCCATACACTCTCTTGTCTATTTTGTTATTTTTATTTTTCTACTCATGGTGACATACCCTGCATCATCTGCTAGTATGAAAATCAGGACAAATAGCCTCTGATGGCAAAGCCATAGCATAAATGGAAGTTTTTTGTAATCTTTTAGACTATTCTTCATATTTTATATTTCTGTCATGACAGCTTCATTTAAACCTTATGCAATCTTAGGGGAAAATGGGAACAGGTTATCTTTATTTTTTAAATGATATGACAGGACTAAAATCTAGGAAATGCATTCCCTGACTGCAAAATCATATTTTCAAGAAACCTTTTTTTATTTCAGCAATATCATCTATATGTAAAAGTTTGAGATGTCATTTCAATTAGGTAAAAGAAAAATTAAATAAAATACATTCCCTAGCTGTCAGTATTTACTTGAAACTCAAGCTTTCTGTGCACCTTGTCTGTACATTCAACTTTTTGTTAAGAAATGTACAGAATGTTTACAGTATTTTTTAATCACATGAATGAACAAAGATATATAAATACTAACATTACACCAATGGGAATGATAGAAAATATTAGAAGATAAATTAATCCTCACACACTCTCCATATTAATATATTTCATGGTGTATATTGGAATATATAACCTGCTGGGTTTGAGGTCATATACAAAGAATGTAATTTCGTACTGGCATATTTCCAAGGGGAAAAACATGGTGTGGGTTGGTTTCATCTAATTTAAGTTTCATAGTGCTCTCAGAAATTAGTGTAAATCCAGTGTGGAATATTGCTGACAAATTAAAATTTGGAATTGAAATAAGTTTGAGGTTATTCATTATGAGATATTCCATCTGTGGTATTTCATTAGTAAGTGGAAATGTGGTAATATCTGATAAAGGAGGACAGTGAATATCTTCTGCATTACGAATCAGATGTCTGCCTACGTAGTAGAATTTCAGCTTGATTAATAGATCAGGATTGTTTTAATTTGTTTACACACATTAATATTTCTGAGGAAACACATTTACGGAAAAGCAGCAAAATCACCAGAAAAAAAAAAAAAAGCTTTGTTTGATACTAACTGGAAAATCTTTTTTTTCCTTGCTAGCATTCAAATTTCCACCCCAACACCATACTGCCCGGACAGTGTATTTTGTGACAAATTAGTCTCTGAAATTATGAGAAGGCTCCAGGGAGACCGTAGAGCAGCATGTCAGTACCTAAAGGGTGCCTGTAAAAAAATCTGGAGTGGGACTTTTTGCAAGGACATACAGTGACAGGATAGGAAGTAACTGCTTTAAGTTGACAGAGTGTAGATTTAGATTACATTATTAGGAAAACATTCTTCACTATAAGAGTGGTGAGACACTGGAATAGGTTGTCCAGAGAAGCTGTGGTTGTCCCCTCCCTGGCAGTGCTCAAGAACAGGCTGGATGGGGCTTGAGCAACCTGGTAGAGTGGGAGGTGTCTCTGGCTCTGGCTGGGGGGAGATTGGAACTGGATGATCTTTAAGGTCCTTTCCAATCCAAACCCTTCTATGATTCTATGACTGAGAAGGAAAAAATAAAATTATATATTTAAAAAAAAAAAAGTCCTACTCTAACATAGATGTTGGTTCAATGCTACTACAAGAAAGAAAAAAATATTCATTTTTTTTTCAAACTCTAATAATCCATGTAGTCCTCTTTCCAGTCCTACATTCTGCAAAGCTGCCAATGAAGCAGTTGTTTTATTCTAGATTTACTCTGTTGCGAGAAGTAAGGACATATTGCAGGTTCCTCAGGCAAGACTCTAATTTGGCCCTGAATTAATGCAATTGCAGAAGCATGCAACTGTAAAATAAACCAACATCATTTCAAATAATGTATTTTGCCTGTCTCTACCTTATCAAAGTGGGACAAGAAGGTGTGCTATCAGCAAGTATAAGACTACAATTTAGATTATCTGAGCAAGATACTGAGCAAATTGTTTCAAATACAATAATGTATGGTTGAAAACTGCAATGGGGTTTGCCACAGCCCTCTTGGAGATACTTGACTAGAAACTCATTAGATTGCTATATTGAGATTCGTTCTGGGACAGAAAAGAAAATTTTTCTGAATTAAAGCAGGTTTTTTAAGGTCTGCACTCAGATCAGAAGTCAGTCTCCTATAATTTTATGGAAGTGGTTCCAATGGGTATGTTTACACTGTTAAATTAAAACAAAACTAAAAAAAAAACCAACCAAACAAAAAAAAACAAAACCAACCAAAACCAAATCAAACTGAACATATAAGCAACAACAACAAAAAAAATCCAAAAACACAACAGAAAAAAAAACAAACACCAAAACCACCAAAATCAAAACCACACAAACAAGCAAACAACTAGGAATTGAGCTTAATGACTTGTTTTGTTCTGGCTCTGATTTGAACAACATTAACCACTTTTGTGTACAAATTTTACCCAAGAGCAGATACTCCTAAGCAAGTGTGGATCCAAGTGTCATGGGTAAGTTAAAGTAAATGACAGCCTATAGCGGATCTGAATATTGAGGCTTATTTAAAAGACAATGAGAGTAAAACTTTTACCCTACCTGATTGTCACATGCAATTTCTCTGTTGCTTCTCCCCTTAAAGTCGCATTTACTTGGTTCTGACTTCAAGCAGATAACTATGGGTGTGGACAAGTGCTGGAAACTAAACTTTTGAACTTTCCATCATGAGCCTGCCACTTGCTACCCATAACCAGGAACGCCTGGCTGCAAAAGCTGATAATACCTAGACCTTGCAGAAATGACACATGCTGAGACCATCAGTTAGGAGGCTGATCATACTTTGTGCCTCTGACTATAAGCTATTTAGACGGAGCAAAAAAAACTTAGAATGGAGGCAGATCCATGGAGGTGAATGTCATGGAACATGCAGGGGCATTGTAGGTGATGCCTGAAACTGATAACTTCAAGCAGAAGTGCAGCACAAGCTAACATGACTGTCCTGGACCAGCAATAATATCCCTGATAGAAGGAAAGGCTTTAGCACTTAAGTCTTCACTGCTTACTCCTCTGCTCTCTGATGATTCAATACTTCATTACTCTTCTACCCATCTTTTGTATTTCCATGTCACTAGTGGATCATCACAATTTATCACCTTTACTTGTCATCAAGACATAAAGTTCACATTCCTTAGGTAGGCATCTATAACTTATGCACTGAAAACCAGTTATCTCCTGTTTATACACAAAGAATATTAATTTAAGGTGGGCATCTAGATATCTAGATAACAGGTTCTAATAGTGACTCTTTTCCTCCATTGAGTGTATGAAAGTGTCATTTGGTGAATACTTCAGCTTTGAAACACAAGCAGTAAATTATTTTACTATTGGTAAATTATGGTAGTAGTAGTAAGCTACTTTCAGTGTGAGGCAGCTTTCAGGTAAAAATAACACTTTTTCACTCATCTGTAAAAAAAAAAATTTGGTTGTTTGTTTGGTTTGGTTTGTTGTTTTTTTTTTTCATGACTGAATTCAGCTGGCTTTTTTTTTATTATTATTATTCCGAAGAAAATAATCAGTACTTATAATTACAGTAATTACACATTCTTTTGATTGTGTTGCCAGTTAACCTTTTCCAATATCTTTTTCCTAACACTAAACTTTGCCTATGGTAAATTAAGCTCCAAAAGACTTTGCCTTCCTCACTGCTTGCACTGTCTTCTCCTTAAACTGTCTTCTCCTTGAACTGTCTTCTGCTGTCCAGCATTTTGTGTTGTAAACCTCACTCAAATTCTCTCATGCCTTCTCACTAACCATTATGGTCTGTAAGTATTTCTTAGAAGCTTCTTCTAAGAAGGCACCATCTTCCTTCCTTTATTCCTTGCTTATTACCCCACTTACACTTCATTCAGGATTTTTCATATTTAAGGTAATTGGCATCGTCATAAGGATAGATGGATGTATAAGTACAGCAGATGCAAGCCTTAGGATGTTTATCTAACAAATCTCAAACAGATCCTCTCTGAAAATTCAAAAGCTTACTCCAATGTTTCTAATTTGGCCAAAATTATGTACTTTAATAGGTCGACTACAGAAAGCATTCTGTAGTCTACACACTGCTAATTACATGCACCCTCCTTCCCTGTCACATCAAGATTCAAGATCTTCTGTAAAAATTACTGAAGATAATTCAGTAGTCCTCACACCCCTCCCCCCCCCCCTTTTCTTGGTTTGTTCCTAATAAATTCAGCTGGACTCTTTTATGCAAATTGGAATTTTTTTAAATGGCTTATGCTAAACAAAGTTACATATGAACCTAGCTTTTATGACAAGAAGAGTTCAGTAATTTCAAGTAGGTCCAACAGCTCCACATACAAAATCTGCTGATTGAGGTGTGCTGGTTTTGGCTGGGATAGAGTTAATTTTCTTCATAGTAGCTGGTATGGACTCAGGCCTTTTCTGTTCCTTGCATCACTCGCTAGCAAGTAAGCTCAGGGTGCACAAGAAGTTGGGAGGGGACACAGCCATGACAGCTGAACCCAACTAACCCAAGACATATTCAGACCATATGATTTCATGCTTAGCATAAAAAGAGGTAAGTTGGGGGATGCTTGGAGTTCAGACCTTTTGTCTTCCCAAGTAACCATGGAATATGGTGGCACCCTGCTTTCCTGGGGATGGCCGAACACCTGCCTAACAGTGGGAAGTGGAGAATATTTCGTTTTGGTTTGCCTTGCTTGTGCACAGAGCTTTTCCTGTACCTATTAATCTGTGTTTATCTCAACCCACAAGTTTTCTCACTTTTATTATTTCAGTTCTCTCCCGGTCCAATTGGGGGGGAGTGAGTGCTTGTGTGGCACTCAGTTGTTGTCTAGGGTTAAACCAAGACATGGGGAAGTTGAAGTAATTTATTTTTTTTAATTACTTTAGATGAAAACAGTAACCAAATAATTTACAAATAAAAAATTTAAGATATTTACTATTCCTGATTGCATTTATTAAAGGTAATTTACTAAGAAATAATTATAAAAAAATCTGCAAAAAATTAATAAATGCACTATTTAATAAAATGCACAAAATATTTGTAAAATTTATGATACTAGCATGTCTGCTGTTTTTTTCACATGTATTTTTTGCTTTACAATCTTGATAAATTTTGTGGTTCTGAACATAAAAGTAAGCTAGCCAGTGTTCATATTACTTTTGTGTTTTATTAAGTTGTTCAATACCTTATATTATTTTTGTGCAATTCAGTTTTTCCATTTGTATTATTTTTGATCTGTCATCTGGCTCATAGGAAATTGTATGAATATTGGAGGGTATACAGTTCACAGTCAAGTTTTTGAAGTTTTCTAGCATAGATTTTAAATTAGCAAGGCTGCAGCAATAAATTCAGTGGACTATTACTAAAGTGAACAGAGAGGCCAGTAAGAATATTCTTAATTTTTGGCTTCTGCGTTTTTGGTTTCAAATAATTTATTGCATTTCTAATTGATTTTATCATTTTCCATGTTTTGTTTGTGTTGCCTTTTTTTCATTCTTGGTTATTCCCTTGCAAACATACCAACATTATTTTCCCTGAGGTGAAGAGACTGTCAAAATTCATGAATAAGTAAGGCAATCTGCCTAATCTCTGAATCTCTGAAGACCTTTAGGTTTTCTCTGCAGTTTCCAGATCTACACAGGACAGTGTCTTCAGTGTTGCTGGTTGCATGGCTGTGTACAGTATTAGTCCTATGCTTATTACTTTGTTTTACATTCACAAAGACTTCCAAAATGCTACTTCCAAATACACAACTTCAGATTTAAAAAACAAACTGACTGACTGATCAACCAAACAAACTCCTGATATATGAAAGGTTTGCACTTTTTAAATGAAAAGCAATTCATACAAAATTGCAGTCTGTTTGGTTTTTTTTGTATATATTCTTGGACTCTATTCCTTTTTTTCTCTTCTTTTTTTTTTTTTTATTTCTTGTTTAGACATCTCAAATTCAAAAACTTCTGAAATATTTATCTTTGCCTCATAATATGCATTATTTGCATCTGGAGAAAACACTAGAATTAGGAATTAAATGCTGGACTACAGATACCCTTATTTTTATTTGTAAGATAATCACTGAACAAATGCTATTGAGCTAAGAGAGAAAATAAGACAAAAGCAAATAATAAACCAAATCTGAGTCCCAGTTTGCAATGACAGACTAAAAAGTAGAAATAAAGACTCTTATTGAATCACCTAACTGTAATATTTGACCTTGTAAAAAATAATACCTAATCCTATCATTACCTATTCACACTACCTTTGAGGGAGATAATTTTAAATACAAACTCCTCCTGTTCATATTGTCAGACTGTTTGGAATCCAGCCACTTGATATATTATTTTGGTTCTCATAATATGCACTGTGAAGGAAGATTCAGTTTGGTCTCTGTTTGAATTAGTGAGTTTGTTTCATGGTTTAACCCCAGCTGCCAACTAAGTATCACGTAGCAGCTTGCTCATTCCACCACCTGGTTTAATAACTGAAATAAAAGTAAAATATTATAATATTTTGTAATAATAGAAATAACATTCTAAACAAAACCACCAACAACAATAACAATAATAATAATAGGAAATAGGGATGGAGAGAGAGGAATAAAATCCAAGAAAGACAAGTGATGCACAATATGATTGCGCACTGCCCATGGACCGATACCCATCCCATCCCAAAGTAGCGTTCATCCCCTTCTGGCAAATTCCCCCCAGTTTATATACTGAGCATGACAGCCTATGGTATAGAATGTCCTTTCAGCTAGTTCAGGTCAACTGTCCTGGTTGTTCTCCCACTCAATTTCTTGTGCCCCTCCTCATTGGCAGACAGTAAGAAACCAAAAAGTCTTTGATTAGGGTAAGCACTACTTAACCACAACTAAAACACAGGTGTGCTATAAACTTATTCTCAGACTAAATCCAAACCAAAACACTGTACTAGCTCCTAGGAAGAAAATTAACTCTATCCCAGCCAAAATGAGGACAGCTGGAAACTTCATTTTTGTTAAAAAAAGGAAAAACTTCTGTATATGTTCTGTAACCAGAATTATTTAGCACCTGAGAGAATAAACTAGGCAAGTCATACAGTGTAAGAATACCTGGCTTATATCTAGCACTTTTATGATATCTTAAACCACATTAAAACAGGCCAGTGAATTTCCCCAGATTTTATGGAAAAAGAAAGAGACACAAAAAACAATGAATGGATTTTCCCAGGAGCACACTGGGAAAACCCCTACTGCCTGAACAATGTTGCAGAGTTCTCTGTGAAGAAAATCAGCAAGAAGATTTTTACAGTGTTACTTTGTTACATAGAAAATGATGGGTTCATTTCATTTCAGCTTAACCAGGTGAAAGTTATATGTCTGTTCTGTTCTTAGGAATGTCTGTAGTTAGTAGAGGAACGCCATCTTTGGTCATCTCATTTGTATCAGATACTTACCAAGATGGTTAATTTTCAGTCCATTGGCTAAATGAAGAACAAACCTTAGATTAAGTGCTTTTTTGTCCTGTTGTTGAATTTAGTCGTGTCCAGTATTTGTGTGCATGATTCTGAACTTCAGTATATCAGCAACTGCAGAAATTTTCTATATTCAAATATATTTTAAATTTATTCTGGAATGACTTTCATTAGTGTAAGTGGTATTCAGGAAGAGAATGATATATTTTAAATACTTTTATTGGTCAGAGCTACCATCAGCTCTTTACTCAGTTTTCATCAGAGATTTATTTTCAGGCACTATTACCAGAGACATACTGACTTAAAAATATTACATTGAAATAATACATAAAAGTCAATGTAATATTCAGAATTAGGTCAGCTTCGTTTTTTGCCAATATAACCTCAAATTAACATGGATTAGCATATATTTTGTAACTTGTATCTCCCTATATGGAACTGAGAAAGTTGGGGCTCTTAGGCTGAGAAAGTTGGGGCTGTTCAGCCTGGAGAAGAGAAGGCTGCGTGGAGACCTCATAGCAGCCTTCCAGTATCAGAAGGGGGCCTATAGGGATGCTGGCGAGGGACTCTTCATTAGGGACTGTAGTGACAAGACAAGGGGTAAAGGGTTAAAACCTAAACAGGGGAAGTTTAGATTGGATATAAGGAGGAAATTCTTTCCTGTTAGGGTGGTGAGGCACTGGAATAGGTTGCCCAGGGCAGTTGTGAATGCTCCATCCCTGGCAGTGTTCAAGACCAGGTTGGGTGAAGCCTTGGGTGGTATGGTTTAGTGTGAGGCGTCCCTGCCCACGGCAGGGGGGTTGGAACTAGGTGATCTTCAGGTCCTTTCCAACCCTAACCATTCTATGATTCTATGATTCTATGAACAAATTCAGAATTTTCTGGAGTATCCTTTAGGTACTACAGCTTTGTATTCCTTCATCTTCAAAACTTTGGGTCAAAGCATCTTTGTTCTTTGTGTATCGGTACGTTACCTCTATTGTCATAGAGCAAATTAGAACATGTATAAACTAGTAGAACATCAGGAGTCCATAGATCAGTATCATTAGTTCTTTTTTTCTTTTTTCATTTTCTTTTTTTTTTTTTCAGGAAAATTATGAATAACTAAGAAAAAGTGTAGAAGTGACCGAGGAAGGAAAGTAACATTTTCAGAATTCTTATTGAAAAAAGCAGATGAAATAAAAATCATAACAGATGACATCAAAGTCTACTGATTTACCTTAACTGACTGAAGCTAACTAGAAAAAAATATTACTCTTCCATTTGGGAGGATTAGAGGAAGTGCCTCATGAATGCTAGCACCACCCTCAGTGGTCCTTGATAGGCAAGGAGAGGAACACACTGCCCATTGCATGCACTCTTCACAGCCAGTATAAAGGCCTGGGATTCCACCTTTCTGGAGGTCTTGAAATGAGCAATCTATTAGGATGGTCATGTATGAAGTAACTTTACAATTATTTTTCCTTCTGATGTTGTAGACTACCTTTTGCAGTCAGCTTTGAGAAGCTAAAGTCTGCTCACATAAAATGCATATGCAGAGTGGCCCTGAGAATTAGAAGCCTAGAGCTAGTTGTTGTGGATTACCCAGTAAATTATCCTTTTCTTAAGCATGTAGTATGTTGAGGTTAAGTTCCTGCACAGGTCTAGGCACAAGCCAGTTATGTGATGGGTCTCTCTAACCTAGCCCTTGTTTGCCAGATTATATCTTTGAATTGATGAGAAATTTATGTTCCCTAAAGGTCTATGTGGGATTAGCTGCATGTTGGGTTTTTTTTTAAACCTCTAAAATAGCAAAGCATCTGTTGGATTATATAGGCTGCACAGGGACATAATTGAAACTGGCATTTGGTCTTAATCATGATAATTCCCATTTACAAATAGAATAGAATATATAGCCATCATTTAAAAAGTCCGTGTCTTTATTTTAATAATAATAAATAATAACAATAATAAATCTGTAAATAGTTCTGATTAGTGGACTCAGAGTAATATATTAATTTGTAATCAATAATGCATTGCAAACACTTTGTTTTCAGGTATGATATTTTGAAGCTCCACATATATCACCCTAACTTTCAGTTTCTTTCACCATATGTGCTCCCAGTGGTCTATGGTAATTATGGGTATGCAACTGTAACTGAGATGCATTGTCTAGCTATATAAAAAAGACATTTTGTTTTTATTTGAAGACCAATTTAAATGTTTCAAACCAAACACAAGTTTGTCCAAGTGTAACATAGCATGGAAGCATTTTGGTATCAAATGCTTTCAGGGATTGCTGCTTTATCTCTGTACTCTGCCTAGCTGTTCATATATAATAACATTTTCTGCACTCATAGAAATATTAAGGATGTAAAATATTAATAAATCTCAACCTCAACTGACTCATATGTTGTCATCTTAGGAATGGAACAGGCAGTTTTTCCTCAAAATAAAGCTGCTTAAGTGCTCTTCTGGACTCTAGGAAATCCCTGTAGAACTACGGTCATGACAAGGAATGAGACTACAGATGCTGGCCTGCCCTTCAGTCTTGAATCATTGTGAGATGTTAACTGTGTAAGTCTATGGCGTCTCAAAACACATGCAGCTTCATGTGGACGATTGTACTATCTTTAACTAAAAAGGAAGAACATCAGCTCTTTTTATCACCTTGATTTTCAGAATTCTTTTTGTTTATAGATCCATCTCAGAAGGAATGGGTAGCACATCAGACAAAATTTATAACACCACAAAGCAGAGTGGTGATTCTTGAGCCTTAAAAATTTTACATTGATACTGCAGTATTGAATTAAATGGAATTATAAATCAAGAAGAATTCAGAGAAAATTAAATTTCAGAACACTAAAACTTGATGACAAATATTCTTTCTTGATGAAAACTTTCTCACTTTCTGTGGATTTATACTTGTCCTAATGTAAAATAAGAAAACATTATACAAAACAGAGCTAATGATTTTTTTTTCCCCCTAAAGGGTTAAATTAAGTGTACTTAACAGAGGTATTATAAAATCTGAAATATTTCACATTATTTTGTAAGCTTCATGAAATAAAATAAAGCAAAACAGGAGTGTGTACGTACAAACACAAAAACTGAAGAATATATTTTACTAATAAAATAGTAACCAAATATGATTGCTATGTTTTGATTGTTACTTCTCCCTATAAGACATTTTGTAAGTCCATCCTAAATGACTGCCAGTGAGTTAATGCCTTGTCACAGTTTCATTTTTCTTAGGTTTCGTGAGTTTAATATTTACATCACAACTTAGTTTAATCAATCTGTGAAAAAAAAAAATTATGATTACCTTTAAAGTAAAAGAACCATTTGTCCTGGGTTTAGCAGTAGCAGTCAATTTTTCTCCTTCTTGGTAGCTGGTGCAGTGCTGTGTTTTGACTTCCAGCCTGGGAACAGTGCTGGTGATACCGATGTTTTTGGTTGTTGCTAAATGATGTTTACCCTGACCAATGACTTTGTGAGGCTCATGCTCTGCCTGGGAAGAGGGGAAACCAGAAGGAAGCAGAGATGGGATGCCTGACCTGGGCTAGCCAAAGAGGTATTCCATACCACAGCACGTCATGCCCGGGGGGGGTTGTAACTGGGAGTTACCCTGAAGGACACGGGCTTTTGGGTTGGACTCATTTCTTGGCGGGTGGTATTGTATTCTCTTCCCTTGTTATTTTCTCTTATCATTGCTGTTGTTGGTGGTAGCGGTGGTGATTTGTGTTGTACATTGGTAGCTGGACTGTTCTTGTCTCAACCCGTCGGAGTTGCACTCTTTTGATCCTAGGAGTGAGTGAACAAGCTGTCTGGCTAGGGTTTAAACTGCAACAGTGCATTGCCCTGGATGCATGGAGCCTCTGAACCAGTCACAATAAGGTGCTTTTGCCATTCCCTCCCAGTCAGGCTGATTTCAGCCTCCAGCACAGTCAACTCTTGGGATCCTCCTGTCACTCCAGAAATATAGATTCGTTCCACCCCTTGACAGCTTGATGGCATCAGGGTACACTGTGCACCGGTATCTACTAGAGCCTTATACTTCTGTGGGACTGATGTGCCAGGCCATCTGATCCACACAGTACAGTAAATCCAATTGTCCCCTACCTCCACCTGGCTGGAGGCAGGGCGCCTCTAATGGTCATCACAGCATTGGACACTTAAGTCGTGGTAAAATGGATTATTCTTCGTTATCACAGGAGCTGGAGTAAAATCAGCTCTTCCACTCCATCTGAGAAACTGCTCACCAGAGACTGAAGCCGTAGCTCTCATGGGACGATCAGTCTTGGCCCTTGCTCCCCTCTTCAGTTCACTCACCCGTTCCTCCAAAGCTGAAGTAGGTTTTCCATCCCACTTTGTCATGTCTTCTCTGTGATCCCACAGGTAAAACCATAGGACAGCCCGTGGCATGTACCTCCTGTATCTCCTCCCTTGAACAATAGGACGCCTTTTGTTAATAGCTGAGACGTGTGTTGGTACATGTGAGGAGCTGGAAAAATCAGATAGATTGTCCCTCAATTATTTGAGGTCCTGGGACAGTTTTTCCACAGCTGAGATGATGGAAGGGGTGAAATTGTCTTCGAACTCTAGGAGTTTATGAGCCATTTCATCCACTGTTAGTGGTACTATGTCATTCCAGGTTACTGTTGCCAATGAATGGGCATATGATGACGATGCATTCCGTGTCAGTTTTCGCCACAGGGGTCGTATACATTCAACTTCATCTGGATCTATGGGTATATCCCCGTTATTCGGCTTGATGTGATAGATCATCTCTACGATGGCTGATTCCCTCAGAGACTGGATGCCTTTGTCTATAGTAGTCCACTTGGCCGAACAACTCATAACATCGTCCTTGTATGGAAACCTTTCTTTCACAGCTTGCTTCACCCTTCTTGCCTCTTTTATGCTTTTTCTCTTGCGTAAAGGGACAGCCGATATTGGTATGAATTGGTCCTCTGGTTTGGCTGCAGTGATTATCACTGTGGTTTGAGTAGCAACTGTACTTGTTGCTGGGGGTGGTGCAGCTGCTGTGCTTGGAGCTGGGGTAGCTGCGCTGTCTGTTGCAGTCGAAGTTTGAGCAGCTGCTGTACTTGCCACTGGGGTAGCTGCGCTGTTCATTGCAGCCAAAGTTTGAGTAGCGACTGTACTTGTCGCTGGGGGTGGTGAAGCTGCTGTGCCTGGAGCTGGAGTAGCTGCGCTGACTGTTGCTTTGCCCTCAGATCCGCCGACATTCTTTTCCTTTTGAAGGTGTTGGATAGTGTTGAACAAGGCTCTATAAGCATAGGCCAAGGCCCATCATGTTGCCATGATTTGTCCGTCTCTGGTATGGCCAGAATGACCACACACCTCATTTAAGTGTTTTACTAATTCTTCTGGATTTTGCAGTTGTTCAGTAGGGAAATTCCAAAGTACTGGAGGAGCCCAGTGACCTAGATACTTGCCCATGCTATCCCACACACCCTGCCACTCATGACTGTCCAACCTCAGGGAAAATCTCTTGGCCTTCCTATATCATCATTTGACCCCAGACAAGACCCAAACCTGGCTCTGGTTAACTCTTGAAATCAGTCGTGGGCAAAACACACTCTGTATGCGTGCTAGCATGGTGATTCCCATCACGATCAGCAAACAAGTCTCAACAGCATTAAAAGGCCATTCAGTAACTTCAAAACTCTCAAATGATGCTGTAAATGGTCTGGGGGAAGGACTGGGAGGGTAAAAGAATGTCTCCTTTGTTAGCAGCGAGGAGAAGCAAGACACGCCAACCCAATATGGGTGATAAGCAAGCTTCTACTTTATTTGTGGCACAGTCCACTTATATCGGTGTGATGTTTAGCCACGTCTCCTAGTCACAACATTATTGGTTAGTTCTACACAGCTTCCTTCACATTCTCCTCCCACATCCGGTATCCAGTTACCTGTGAGGCCTACACCTTGCTTTGCTCGCACAAGGCCTCTAAGGATCCATGGCCTTGCTCTTAGAGCCATTCTGCAACACTCCTTCACAGGTTGAGCACCTGAGAAGGAGAAAAAAGATGTGTCATTCCTAAACACTTCTATTATATACCTCCCAAAGTATAAAGGTGGTGACCACACTGGGAACATAAACCAGATCGGTTTCATGATCAATGATTCTATTGTATTACAAGTCATTACCATAAAGTACAATGAGACAAAAACCTTAACCCAAGCCCCACACTTGAAAAACACTAATACAGCAAATACCAGATGGAAGTAAGGTGCGATATACTGAAACTGTGAGATCAAGAGGTACAACCTTGAGAGCCAATAAATCAGCATTGTGATGAGTGACTATTAATCTGGACAGATCTGTTCTTATCTCAACCCTTTGTGCCCCACTTTGGGCGCCAAAATGAACTGACGCAGTTTAAACCCTAGCCAGACAGCTTGTTCACTCACTCCCAGTGAGTGGTGACAGGCTGGAAGCAAGGCTCTCCCCTTCCCCCCTCCCAGAGGGATGGGGAGGAGGATCAAAAGAGTGCAAATCCGACGGGTTGAGACAAGAACAGTCCAGCTACCAATGTACAACACAAATCACCACCGCTACCACCAACAACAGCAATGATAAGAGAAAATAACAAGGGAAGAGAATACAATACCACCCGCCAAGAAATGAGTCCAACCCAAAAGCCCGTGTCCTTCAGGGTAACTCCCAGTTACAACCCCCCCCCGGGCATGACGTGTTGTGGTATGGAATACCTCTTTGGCTAGCCCAGGTCAGGCATCCCATCTCTGCTTCCTCCTGGTTTCCCCTCTTCCCAGGCAGAGCATGAGCCTCACAAAGTCCTTGGTCAGGGTAAACATCATTTAGCAACAACCAAAAACATCGGTTTCACCAACATTGTTCCCAGGCTGGAAGTCAAAACACAGCACTGCACCAGCTACCAAGAAGGAGAAAAATTGACTGCTACTGCTAAACCCAGGACACCATTAAGCATTGGCAGCTATTCAGTTTGATTTAATTTCTACATATCATGTAATTTCAAACCACAAGTCAAAACAATAACTGTCAATGAGAATTTTATCAACCACGTTGAACTCCAAGTAAGTAATCCTTTGGCATCTTGCTGTAATGTTATAAACCAAAGGTTCAGACACATTACAAATTCAGTAACAAAACTAATTTAATTGAAATTTATTGCCTATCAGATACTATAACCTACTTTGGAAGAAATTTTGGAAGGGCAATCAGTTATGGAAGACACCTTCTGACAGACTTTATATTATATACAACATTAATGAAAATATAACAATTTCAGGTCTTGAAGTAAATTCTGTTTTAGAAACCACGAGTTTGGATCAAAAGATTACAAAGTTATAGGAACCTGTGCTATTAAAAAATGTATATGTATGTATATATATACACACATGTGTAAACTTTGTTTTCCATTAATTATTAATATTATAAGTCACAGAAAATAAAATCTTTCACTTTAGATTTACATATTGGAAAAGTATATTCTAATGTAAAAAGGTGGATACTTATATATAGAAAGTTTGAACTATTGTAGATTGATGATCTAATAATGTCAGGATCTATCTGTGACAATCAAAGAATGAGGGAAACACGGTTTGTAAGTACTAGTTATAACTTTTATTTGTTCAAATACAGCTGGTATAGATGGAGAAAAAAAGATCTTGCATTACTGAAGTCTTGTCTACTCTCCAAAACTAATAAGGTTGATACTGAAATATTCCTCAGAAGAGAAAAAAAAAAATAAATATATATATAACTTGTTTTGTGCTCAGGAGGTAAAATCCAGTCCTTTTTTCTTCAATGGATAATAATGGATTCTTCCTTGAAAACAGTTTCCTTTCTGCAACAACACAGAGCAAGTTGATAGATATACTCCAGGAACAAGATTGTTCTGTCTGAGCTCAGAGAGCTTACAGAGGGCATAATCAAATAGCAGTCATAATTACTATTATGATCACTGTCATTTGTGACAATGACATACTATTTTTTTTAGAGTTTTCTAATTCATGTACATTTTATACTTTGGGAATAATGTTAACCTAAAACACTACAAAAACTGTTTGAAAAGAAAATGAAAATTTTAAAACAAAATAATATTTGTCAATTTTTAAAATTTACAGTTTGTCATTATATTTGCTTATACTGATTTTGAAGAAAACATTTTTTTATTATGATACAAGTGTATTTCCAAGGTGATGGCAATAGTGGTGGTGATGAGAAACCTAGTACTAAGGAAAAGAGTAGCATTAGTAGCTATTGTTTGGAGGTCTCTATTTTGATGATATTTAGAATAGCTATGTGTGGTATGTATATTATTTATACAAAGATTTCTCAAAATACATATACATAAACACATATACATGTCTTCCTTAATTTCTAGCTTCTATAATAATTCAGTTATAAAAGCAACTCTCCTGTCATGAAAAAAAGTGTAAAGTTTCTAGTGTTTAGGCTGGAAGAAGTAAAACTTTGAAAATGCAAAACCTGAAGTCTCAAAACCATTACACAACAACAGTGAATTAAAAGCGTATTTTTAAAATGCATGTTGTTGACAATTCCGGTTCCTGTAGTCATATGACCCACATGTCCAGCAGGGCTTTTTCACAGAATCCCACTAAAGAGATACTCCTCTTGGTGGAGAAAAACATGTTTTAAGATCTTAAGACAGCACTAACTCTAATTTACAGTAGTATTTTAAGGCATATTTCCCTTCTATCTTTACTGCATAAAGTATATTGCTAGCACTCAAGAAGTAACAAACCTACCTAACCACACAGCAAGAGCAATATGTGTATTATTTAGAATCAATCAAATTTATGCTAAGAAGTGTGACTATGCAGCTTTTTATAATTAAAGTTAAATTCTTTAACTTCTTGGCCAAAACAATTTGTTTCACTGTGAGATTCTACAGAATAAAAACATGGGTAACCTCTGAGGGAACTACTTCTTAAAACAGATAAACATATGTGTATACATTTTTAGGACTTTAAGACAGCTTTAAACTAGTTACTGGGGAGGGGAACCTCCATCTATCCCACTCCTACCAGTCTGATGCCAGTGTCAGCAGGAGATGTCCAGATCCTGAAGAGAGATTGCAGATCAGCAGAAGAGCACCTGAAGGGCAGGACAAAGGAATTCCACCCACTCCAGCCAGTAAGTTGGCTTCACTGGGGACCCAACTTAAGTGCCTGTATGCCAATGCACATAACACAGGCAGTAAACAAGAGAAGGTAGAAACATGCACATATCTCCAGGGCTTTGATCTTACTGGCATCACAGGGATGTGGTGGGATGGCTCCTATGATGGAATGTTGGAATGGAAGGGTACAGGCTCCTTCAGAAAGGACAGACAGGGAAGATGAGGAGGGGGTGTCACCCTCTATGTCAATGACCAGCTGGAGTACACAGAGCTCCACCTGGGGATGGAAGGGGAGCTAACTGAAAGCTTATGGGTCAGGATTAAAGGGAGGACAATGTGAGGTGACGATATAGAGAGGGTCCATTACAGGCAAATCAACAAGGAAGATTGAGCAAATGAAGCCCTCTGTAGATAGGAGAAGCCTCAAATTCACAAGCCCTGGTCCTCATGGAAGACTTCAACCACCCTGGTATCTGATGGAGGGACAACAAAGCAGGACATAAGCAATACAGGAGGTTTCTCAAATGTGTTAACTTCATTCTCTAAGTGGTACAGGAGCCAATGAGGAGAGGTGTTATGCTGGACCTTGCTCTCACCAAGATGGGGCTGGTGGGAAATGTGAAGCTCAAGGGCAGCCTTGGCTACAGTGTCCATGAAAGGGGGGAGTTCAAGATCTGTACGGTAGTGAGGAGGGTGCACAGCAAACTTGTTGCCCTGGGTTTCAGAAGAGTGGACTTCAGCCTCTTCAGGGCTCTGCTCGCTAGAATACTGTGCAATAAAACCCTGGAGGGAAGAGGGGCCCAAGAAAGCTGGTTAATATTCAAGGATCACCTCCTTCAAGCTCAGGAGCAATGCATATTGACAAAAGAAAGTCAGGCAAAACTGCCAGGAGGCCCTTCATGGATGAACATAGATCTCCTGAACAAACTCAGTTACAAGAAGGTGGAAACAAGGATGAGGAATACCGAGAAATCATCTGAGCCACAAGGGATCAGGTTAGGAAAGCTAAAGCTGTGATAGAATTAAATCTGGCCAGGGGCATCAAAGCCAACAAGAAAAGCTTCTATAGATAGGTTGGTGATAAGGAAAGGCTAAGGAAAATGTTAGTTCTCTCTGCAAGGAAATGGGTGACCTGGTTACCTGGGATACTGAGAAGGCTGAGGTACTCAGCGACATTTTTTCCTCTGCCTACACAGGCAAGTGTTCCATCCACATTACCCAAGATGCAGGAGGCAAAGTTAGGGGCTTGAATAATGAAAACCCACCCACTGTTGTAACCTGAAATCTTAAACTAACAATAGTGTGTGTGCCTTTAACATAGTAGAATAAGCCAAGCTGTTCTAACTTACTAATACATAGAGAGAAAGGAATGTTTGTCTGATGGGGGAAGGAACTTCATGGAACTGATAACAACTAAGGTGACAATAAATAAGACCAAGGATGGTAGCCTTCAAGATAGCAGAGTGGCGCACAGTGTGGGGTGAGACTGAAACAGAAAAGAAGCAAGGACATACCAACTGCTAACTCGGCACTAACACCTAGCAAGCTTGAGCAAGCACTGAGCTCATTCAGTAAACACAGAGAGGAAGACTATCAGTGAACACCAACGACCCCCCACTCAGCAAGAAAGCACATGTGTAATTAGGATACAGATATTATAATTAGTTCAAGGAAAAGCTATTAATATGCATGAGTAAGCTAAATATATATAGTCGCTGTCGGCAAGTATCAGGTGCGCTTGCCTTTGCGAAACAATTTGCATGTGCACCCAGCACTTCAATAAAGAATGCCTGCTTTATAAAACTCTAAATTGAGTCTCAGAGCATTTCTCTGACTAACTTTTATGGTAACACTGCAGAAGACAAAAGTGCGCAAAAGACCTTATGAGATGCATCTGCAGGTGCTGAAGTGGATGAAGTTGCTAAGTTGCTACCTGTCATATTTGATGAGTTCTGGCAGTTTGGTGAAGTTCCATTTACTGGAAAAGGTGTCCTGGGTTCAGCAGTAGCAGTCATTTTTCACCTTCTTAGTCGCTGGTGCAGTGCTGTGTTTTTGACTTTACTCTGAGAACAGCACTGATAACACACCTATGTTTTTAGTTGTTGCTAAGTAATGTGTACTCCAATCAAGGACTTTCGCAGTCTCATGCTCTGCCAGTGAGGAGGGGCACAGGAAGCTGGGAGGAAGCAGATGCAGGACACCTGACCCAAACTAGCCAAAAAGGTATTCTGTAGCAGAGCACTTCATGCGTACTATATAAACTGAGGAGAGCTACCCGGAAGGCCCAGATCGTTGCTCTGGTAGGGCTGGGTATTGGTCAGCTGGTGGTGAGCGGCTTTATTCTCTCCCCTTGTTATTTCCCTTCTCATTATTATTATTGGTGATAGTAGTAGTAGTTTTGTGTTATACCTCAGTTACTGGACTGCTCTTAACTCAAGATTGATTTACATTCTTTTGATTCTCTTCCCCATCCCTCAAGGAGCCAGGGGGTGAAGAAGAGAGGGGAGTGAGTGAGCAGCTGCATGGTTTTGAGTTACCGACTGAGCTTAAACCATGACAAAAAGGAAAAGGTAAACCTCATCTTTTAAATGAAGGAAAAAAGGAAGACGCAGGGAGCTAGATGCCAGTCAGTCTCACCTTGGTGCCCAACAAGATCATGTAGCATATCCTCCTGGAAATTGCGCTAAGGGACATGAAAATAAGGAGATGTCCTGGGTTCAGCAGTAGCAGTCATGTTTTTTCCTTTGTGTTAGCTGGTGCAGTGCTGTGTTTTGACTTCTAGTTTTGAGAACAGCGTTGGTGAAGCCGATGTTTTCGGTTGTTGCTAAGTGATGTTTACCCTGACCAAGGACTTTGTGAGGCTCATGCTCTGCCAGGGAGGAGGGGAAGCTGTGAGGAAGCAGAGACGGGGCGCCTGACCCGGGCTAGCCGGGGAGGTATTCCATACCACAGCACGTCATGCCCGGGGTGGGGGGTAACTGGGAGTTACCCGGAAGGACAGGAGCTTCCGGGTGGAACTCGTTTTCTTGGCCGGTGGTATCGTATTCTCTTCCCTTGTTATTTTCCCTTATCATTGTTTTAGCTGATAGTAGCGGTGGTGATTTGTTGCTGGACTGTTCTTGTCTCAACCCGTGGGAGTTGCACTCTCTCGATCCTCCTCCCCGTTCCTCCGGGAGCGGGGAAGGGGAGAGCCCCGGTGCAGGGAGGGGGGGGAGATGAACACGGACCTTGATTGTTGTCAGCTCGGCACCACTCACTGGGAGTGAGTGAACAAGTTACCTGACTGGGTTTAAACCACGACAGTTCTTTTTTTGGCGCCCAACGTGGGGCTCGAGGGGTTGAGATAAGAACAGATCTGACTGGATTGATAGTCACTCGTCACAATGCTGATTTATTGGCTCTCAAGGTTTTTCCTCTTGATCTCACAGTTTCAGTATACCATATCTTACGTCCATCCGGTATTGGCTGTATTAGTGTTTTTCAAGTGTGGGGCTTGGGCTAAGGTTTTTATCCCATTGTACTTTATGGTAATGACTTGTAATACAATAGAATCATTGATCATGAAACTGATCTGGTTTATGTTCCCAGTGTGGTCACCACCTTTATACTTTGGGAGGTATATGATGGAGGTGCTTAGCAATTACACATCTTTTTTCTCCTTCTCAGGTGCTCAACCTGTGAAGGAGACATCCTTTTACCCTCCTAGTCGTCCCCCCAGACCATTTACATTTGAGAGTTTTGAATTTTTTAAATGGCCTTTTAATGCTCTTGAGACTTGTTTGCTGATGGTGATGGGAATCACCATGCTAACACGCATACAGAGTGTGTTTTGCCCACTACTGATTTCAAGAGTTAAGCAGATTCAGGTTTGGGTCTTGTCTGGGGTCAAACGACGATGTAGGAGGACCGAGAGATTTTCCCAGAGGCTGGACAGCCATGAGTGGCAGGGTGTGTGGGATAGTATGGGCAAGTATCTAGGTCAGTGGGCCCCTCCAGTATTTTGGAATTTCACTACCGAACAACTGCAAAATCCAGAAGAATTAGTAAAACACTTAAATGAGGTGTGTGGTCATTCTGGCCATACCAGAGATGGACAAATCACGGCAACGTGCTGGGGCTTGGCCTATGCTTACACGGCCTTGTTCAACACTATTCAGCACCTTCAAAAGGAAAAGAATGTCGGCGGATTTGAGGGCAAAGTGACAGTCGCTACTCAAACTTTGGCTGCAATGAACTGCGCAGCTACCCCAGTGGCAAGTACAGCAGCTGCTCAAACTTCAACTGCAACAGACAGCGCGGTTACCCCAGCTCCAAGCACGGTAGCTACACCACCCCCAGCAACAAGTACAGTTGCTACTCAAACCACAGTGATAATCACTGCAGCCAAACCAGAGGACCAATTCGTACCAATATCAGTTGCCCCTGTACGCAAGAGAACAAGCAAAAAGGAGGCAAAAAGGGTGAAGCGAGATGAAGAACCAATGAATTCACCACCCGGTCCAGAATCTGATCAGGAGTCATCCTCACATGACGAAGAAGAAGAAGAAGTAACTTCTCGACCTCGGACCTCAACCGAGCTGCGGAATATGCGAAAAGATTTTACCCGTCAACCAGGGGAGCACATCATCACCTGGTTACTCCGATGCTGGGACAATGGGGCCGATGGTCACGAACTAGAAGGTACAGAAGCCAAGCAGCTGGGATCACTTGCTAGAGAAGGGGGAATTGACAAAGCAATTGCAAGAGAGAAAAAGTCCCTCAGCCTTTGGAGGAGGCTCTTGGCAGCTGTGAAAGAAAGGTTTCCGTACAAGGACGATGTTACGAGTCGTTCGGCCAAGTGGACTACTATAGACAAAGGCATCCAGTCTCTGAGGGAATCGGCCATCGTAGAGATGATCTATCACATCAAGCCGAATAACGGGGATACACCTATAGATCCAGATGAAGTTGAATGTACACGACCCCTGTGGCGAAAACTTACACGGAATGCACCGTCATCATATGCCCATTCATTGGCAACAGTGACCTGGAATGACATAGTACCACTAACAGTGGATGAAATGGTTCATAAACTCCGAGAGTTCGAAGACAATCTCACTCCTTCCATCATCTCAGCTGTGAAAAAACTGTCCCAGGACCTCGACAAATTGAGGGACGATGTATCTGATTTATCCAGCTCCTCACGTGTACCAACACGCGTCTCAGCTATTAACAAAAGACGTCCTATTGTTCAAGAGAGGAGATACAGAAGGTATACGCCACGGGGTACCCTATGGTTTTACCTGCTGGATCACGGAGAAGACATGACAAAGTGGGATGGAAAACCTACTTCAGCTTTGGAGGAACGGGTGAGTGAACTGAAGAGGGGAGCAAGGGCCAAGACTGATCGTCCCATGAGAGCTACGGCTTCAGTCTCTGGTGAGCAGTTTCCCAGATGGAGTGGAAGAGCTGATTTTACTCCAGCTCCTGTGATAACGAAGAATAATCCCTTTCAACACGACTTAAGTGTCCAATGCTGTGACGACCATTAGAGGGGCCCTGCCTCCAGCCAGGTGGAGGTAGGGGACAATCGGATTTACTGGACTGTGTGGATCAGATGGCCTGGCACATCAGTCCCACAGAAGTATAAGGCTCTAGTAGATACCGGTGCACAGTGTACCCTGATGCCATCAAACTGTCAAGGGGTGGAACCCATCTATATTTCTGGAGTAACAGGAGGATCCCAAGAGTTGACTGTGCTGGAGGCTGAAATCAGCCTGACTGGGAGGGAGTGGCAAAAGCACCCTATTGTGACTGGTCCAGAGGCTCCATGCATCCTCGGCATAGACTACCTCAAGAGAGGGTACTTCAAAGACCCAAAAGGGTACCGGTGGGCTTTTGGTATTGCTGCTTTGGAGACTGAGGAAATTGAGCAGCTGTCCACCTTGCCTGGTCTCTCAGAAGATCCCTCTGCTGTGGGATTGCTTTTGCTCAGGGACCTGGATATACTTGGTGGGTAATGCGGGAAGATGGGGAAGTCCGATGTATACCTCAAGGGGATTTGATATTAGGGGAAAACAGCCAGTGAACTCAATTGTATGCTGTTGCCTGCTGTGTAATGCTTTTATAGCCCATCAACTAGATGTCTCCAGGTCACCAGCGACTGGCCCTGACTTCCCTCCAGCCATCATCCCAACAGAGAATGAACTTGGAACATCATGGACCGAATGGACTCGGCAGCATTATAGGGATTGGTCCATGCACTAAGAAAATGATTTTTTTCCTCTTGGTCTGTATGTATATGGATGTATATATGTGGGAGAGCGATGGTGTATTGAAAATGTGGGATCTGAGCACGACGTGAATGGTATGGAATAAGGGGTGGATAATGTCCTGGGTTCAGCAGTAGCAGTCATGTTTTTTCCTTTGTGTTAGCTGGTGCAGTGCTGTGTTTTGACTTCTAGTTTTGAGAACAGCGTTGGTGAAGCCGATGTTTTCGGTTGTTGCTAAGTGATGTTTACCCTGACCAAGGACTTTGTGAGGCTCATGCTCTGCCAGGGAGGAGGGGAAGCTGTGAGGAAGCAGAGACGGGGCGCCTGACCCGGGCTAGCCGGGGAGGTATTCCATACCACAGCACGTCATGCCCGGGGTGGGGGGTAACTGGGAGTTACCCGGAAGGACAGGAGCTTCCGGGTGGAACTCGTTTTCTTGGCCGGTGGTATCGTATTCTCTTCCCTTGTTATTTTCCCTTATCATTGTTTTAGCTGATAGTAGCGGTGGTGATTTGTTGCTGGACTGTTCTTGTCTCAACCCGTGGGAGTTGCACTCTCTCGATCCTCCTCCCCGTTCCTCCGGGAGCGGGGAAGGGGAGAGCCCCGGTGCAGGGAGGGGGGGGAGACGAACACGGACCTTGATTGTTGTCAGCTCGGCACCACTCACTGGGAGTGAGTGAACAAGTTACCTGACTGGGTTTAAACCACGACAGTAGATGATTGGTGACAGCCAATATGGCTTCACAAAGGACAGATCATGCCTGACAAAATTTGGTGTCCTTCTACAGCAGGCTGACAGTGTTGGTGGATAAGGGAAGAGAAACTGACGTCATCTACCTGGACTTACGCAAAACATTTGACACTCTCCTCTATGACTTCCTTGTTTCTAAATTGGAGAGGCATGGATTTGACAGATGGACCACTTGGTGGATAAAGAATTGGCTGGATATCTGCAGGCAGAGAGTTGTGGTCAGTGGTTTGATGTCCAAGTGAAGACCAGTGATGAATGTCATTCCTCAGGGGTCAGTACTGGGACCAGCACTGTCTTTGTTGGTAACACCAACAGTAGGATTAAGTATGCCCTCAAGCAAGTTTGCCGATGACACCAAGCTGTGTGGTGCAATTGACAAGTTCGGGAGAAGGGGTGCCATTTAGACAGAACTTGATAGGCTCAAGAGGTGGGCCAATATAAACTTCAACAAGGATGAGTGCAAGGTCCTACACCTGGCTCAGGGCAATCCCAAGCACAGCTACAGGCTAGGTGGAGGCTGGATTGAGAGCAGCTCTGTAGAGAAGGAATTGACTGTAGTGGTTGATGAGAAGCTCAAAATGAGCCAGGTGGTGAGGCACCGGGATGGGTTGCCTAGAGAAGCTGTGGATACCTGATCCATGGCAGTGTTCAAGGCTAGGTTGGATGGGGCTTTGAGCAACATGGTCTAGTGGAAGGTGTTCCTGGCCCTGGCAGGAGTGTTTGAGCTACATGATCTTTAAGGCCCCTTCCAACCCAAACCATTCAATGATTCTATACACACACAGAATTAGAGAGTTATATTATATATATATGTATGTATAAAAAAAAAAAAGTTTTTCTTTAGATTTGATTTCCCTAATACATATACTGTTGCAAATATTGTTTACAAATGCTTACCCTACAGATAATTTTTCAGAAAATTTTTATTTTACCTGCTCATGTTGTCATATGTAACTTGGACAAGTATTAACTGAGCATCCGATTCATTAAAAAACAAAGGATTTGGTGTTTCACGGTATCCAAGAAAATGCATTTTTTTCTACTGAATATAGAAATTGGTGGGAAAGTAAATTCCTGCAATGTGTACCAAGTCGTAGCTTTGTCAGTTCAACATTTTAGCTGCTCAGAAGAGAGAGCTGGCTCTGGAAACTTTTAATAAGTGTAAAAGGAAATAGTAGTTTGGGGATTCTTCAACATAAAATTGTAACAAGGAACTTATTGTAAGCAGTAATTTTGTGATTAATGCACATGCCAGAATAGTGTTCAGCCAGTTCTTTTTCAGGTACATTAGCCTAGCAGTGGTAAATTCTAAGGAAAAACTAAACATGCTGTTACTTCTATTCAGATCAGGAGATAAGGAAGTGCATAGTCAATATAAAGAACCAAAGGCAGAAGAGACTTATGGAAAGGTATGTAAGAATTAATGCAACAAAGGTACATCACTCTTTAAATTGACTCCTTACACAGATATGTTCAGAAGTTTTGTGGGTCTTTTTGAGACAAAAGAAGTGATGCAGCAGGAAATTTAGGCCACTGAATGGAAGCCAGCAAGAAGCAGCAGTGGTAGAGTACCACAGTCAGAGCTAACCCAGCAGCCAGACAGATTCCCAGCATGTCCTGTGTTGGCAGGAACAGTAACTTGAACCAGCATCTGATAGCCCAGCAGGCCACTGAGAGAATCAGTACAGCAGCAGATGTGAGTTAGAAGAGACCTGGCAGGCTATGTGAGATTCAGAAACTGGCAGGAAAGTTCACTGAACAGAGCTAGGACCATGCCTGGGAAACCTTTGGAAAGATAAAGAGGAAAGAGGTTATATTCAGACTGTATAGTCAGATTTGAACTGTTTTGTTTTGTTTAACTTTCTGTGACCATAATAATTGAACATAATGACTGCTAATAAATTACTACTGAAAGAGAATTATCCAGCACATACCAGAGAGTCTCTGGCCCTCTTTATTTTGGAAATGAAAGAGGTGTGCTGTAGGTAGATGAATACTTTTTCAATGCATAGTAGAGTTTCTTTAATTGCTGAAGGGATTTCTGTTACGGGGAAAATCTGTGCTTCATAGATATTTAGTTTTTGTCATGCTAGAAATAAAACCAGCTTTTGTGAGGAGAAAACACTACTAAACAAGCTACTACACCTTCCCACTTGGCTTACCTATCTACCTGTCCTACAACCTCATTCTCTCTCTTTCATGATTACTTTTCACTCTGGGATCTGTGCATATCAGGTATCTAGTGTCATACTGATTCAAATTTCATTTCCAAGAAATTTGCAAAGCTATCATATTCATAGTATTTGCTAAAGAGGTCTGAATGTGCAAGCCATGCAGAAATAAAGTAGTTAAAAAATGTTTTAAAAAAGGTTTTATCGACAGCCTCTATTCCCTTCCCCAAAAAAGAAAAAAACCTCAAATAACCCACAGACCAAGATTTTATTTTACCTGAAAGCCTCAATTTAACTTCCTATAGTTTGTATTGTCCTAAAGAAGCACAGAAGCTAAAAGGGTCCATTGAACAAATTTTGATTTGAACATATATAAAAAAATTGGTCTTCAAGCAGATAACTACATTAATCTGACTCTAGGGGTTACAGATGCGTTATATCGAGGTCGTGATTTAGTCTTCCTGTAAAAGAGGATGATTCTTTGCTACTAATCAGTCACGCTATCAAATATCAAATATAAATATAAATCTATAAAATAAAAAACATCATACACTGGAAATAGAAAGTATCACTTCAGTACCCTTTAGAGTTTTTTTCTTTTTCTTTTTTTTTTTTTTTTCTTTAATTCTGGCTTAGCAGAAATCACTTTGAGTTTTGCCTGCAGTCAGCCACTGAGATTGAAGAAGCTGAATCCTAGAAACACAAGTAGTTTAGTTTAAAACTCTCACTCACATATGCCTCCACTTTTGTGGTCATGTGTCAATCCTTTGTTAAGCCTATTTGATATGACAATTTTTTTTCTCTTTCCTAAATATAACGAATCAATTTCACCTTCCTTCTCCTGTTAAACAGGTTACTATAAAATCCTCTGTTTTACTATGAATCTGCAAAGATATAGCATATTCAAATATGGCATTTTTACATATGTATGTATTATAGTTTAGTAATTTCCTCTATTAATTGATCATGAGTTTTTGAATGTTTTATACAGTTGTTTGTATTTCTTGAGAATTTTACTCCCTCTTGTACCCAATCTGTACTATCAGATGAAATGTTGAGAAGTCTTATCAGAGTATAAAAAGGAGATATTAGAAAGGCAAAATTTCATTTTAAATAATTTTAAAACATTAACAGAAACCCAAAAAATTAAATAGCAACTGTATTCACATGGATGTACTTGGTGCTAAAATATTTTTCACAGCAGCAATGACGTGTGATGACTGAATTATTCCATGAAGATGGCTATTTGAATATTTTATTTTTTTTTAATTTTCAAAGTTATGCCTGTGCCAGAATCTGCAAATTAAAATTTGCTTTAAGGGCACCGCTTTTACAGTTATATGTTCTGAACTATATAGAACTGTTTGTGCTCTTATTTTCAAAATCAGTCATAAAGATGCAAATCCACTTGCAGATATCATCACTGCATCATCTACATAATAATATATAGAAAATTATAAACTTTTATGAGTTGTGTTTGAAAAGAATTCTGACTTCCATTGAAGATATGTTCTATATTTGTTTTGTTATATATCTGTTTTGAAGGTGTCGCTATTAAAATGAAATGTAAGTTTACTTACACTGAGCTATGTAATACAAGTTAGTAATATAAGATATTCAGACTCATTCAGAACTGTATTTTTAAAGATAGATAGAAAAAGGGGGACATGACACGACACATAGGTAGGTATGGAATATGTCTATTTCAAGCAGAATAAATTCTAGACCACGTTACTTTAAATGATATTTAAAAATTATTGAATAGTTTTTTTTTCTTTTTTAAAAGTTTTAATTCTTAAAAATCTTTATATCAGTTCAGCTTTGTTGCTTTGCAAATCAACCTTATCATGTGTTAAGCATCCAATATACTGAAAGAAGTGATTAGCTTAGTGTTTGAAAATTATAACTAATTATGGACTAAAGTTTCACTTGGCTCCTAAAATTGCAGTGTTTCCCATTCTGTACTTAAAATCATTATTTCAGACTGAATGTGAGTACTATACTCTGTAAGTTACTTTGACAATTTTCCAAAGATACATTTTACAGTTTACAACAGGCAATATATTTATAAACTTTTTATTTGCTTCTGTGACAGAAAGCTCTCTTCTCATCCATGTGTAGTCTACAGGCTACTATGGTTCTTATTTTAATGTGATCACTTAAATAGAAATCGCTTAGGGAAAACAGGGAAAAAAATCTGAAAATTATACACGCACTTTATTTTCATTGACTGCAAAATGTGCCAAGATGAGATATTTAGCCAGAGTTCTACCATTTACTCTCAACTATTCATACCATGAAACTATATCCAGGGTAATATATTCCTACAAAATTAAGCCCCAGAAAACTAATTGCATGTATAAAATTATATCACTAAATGTTCTTTCTCTATGTTTGTTTGTCAAACATTGACAACTGACACCATTACATTTTGAACTGGAAAAATGCTTGAAGGTAAGTAGCCACCCATGAGATATAGAAAGTTTGAGAACAGCTAGATCTAGCTATATGATGCTGTCAGGAGTATTCAGATGGAGTAGTCATTAGGCTGCAGAATCCTCTGTGGGCTTTAAAAAAAAACTTATGTGACTCACACAGTAAAGCTGCAGCATTTTTTTCAATTTAATTAATTCATTGATTCATTCATTCAAAAAGTGAAGGGAAAACAGCAAAAAATAAATATAAATTTGAATTAATATATGTATATAACATTATATATATACACAGAATAGGTAAAGGAATGATGAAGAAAGAAGATTCTATAAGAGAGATATTTCTTGAACATAATTATTTATTTTTTTTAAAAATCTTGTTTATCTATTTCCAACAGGTTGGTTAGTTGGTCACCAATGGACCAGATCTATCTTCTGAGATATTTGGAATGCTAAAGGCTACAAAAATCCTCAATTACTCAGTTGTTTTATATGATTCAGATTTTCAGTAGCATGGGTGATAAATTGTCTGAGCTTGTTTTTGTTTTGAATCAGCCTGTATTTTATGTTTCTAATAGTTCAAATATCATGGCAGGGAAAAAAAAAAAAAAGATAATGTAAAAGTTGCTCTGTAGGCATCCTCCAAACTGATGGTGGACAGAAGGTTTCTCCCCAGCATCCAGAGTTCATCCGTTTTCGAGAGTGAGCTGAAGCTCTAAGCTATACTAACTACAATGGATGTATGGAAATTGACATGTAGAAATAACTGAATAATTTTTTTTCTACTTCTGATTGAGTTTAGAATGTGTTTAAATTTAGAATTAGTAGTGTTTCTGTGATCCAGAGATGAGGCTGAGTTTATTTTCCAAAGCAAAGAAATCAGAATGTCTATTGTATTTGCACAAATGCTTATTGGGATGTTTTCTGTTTCAGTTTTATTGCTGAGTTTATGAAACAAAGTTATCCTGTTCATTTTTGTAGGCTTAATTTATACACACAAAAAATAATCTGAATTGTAATTAACATGTTGCAGTATTTATACACATAGAAATTGGTTTTGCTTTTGCTTTGATTTGTGTTTCTTTGACTCAGAAATGCTGGCATTCTTGTTGCAATTGCTACCAAATATTGTTTTCTTATTCAGAGATTAATTTCCATACCAGACTGAGAATCAGCTATCTCATTTTTCTGATTCCAAACTTGATACATATTAAATATAGTTAAGACTGGATTTTGGTATTTTTTCTTTCTAAGTGCTTGTCCTGGGTTCAGCAGTAGCAGTCATTTTTCTCCTTCTTGGTAGCTGGTGCAGTGCTGTGTTTTGACTTTCGGCCTGGGAACAGAGCTGATAGCGATGTTTTGGTTTGGCCAAGGACTTTGTGAGCCTCATGCTCTGCCAGGGAGGAGGAGAAGCCAGGAGGAAGCAGAGACAGGACACCTGACCCAAACTGACCAAAGAGGTATTCCATACCACAGCACGTCATGCCCAGGATGTAACTGGGAGTTAGCCGGAAAGGCTGGAATCCTGCAGGGTTGGAGGAGGTATGGGTCGGTGCTTGGTCGGGCTTGGGGGGCAAGTTATCGGTCAGCTGGTGCTGAGGTGTTGTATTCTCTTCCCTTGTTATTTCCTTTATCATTATTATCATTGGTGGTAGCAGTAGTGATCTGTGTTATACCTTAGTTACTAAACTGTTCTTATCTCAACCCGTGGGAGTTGCATTCTTTTTGATTCTCCTCTCCATCCCTCCAGGAGCAGGGGGAGGGCAAGAAAGGCGGGGAAGTGAGTGAACGAGTTACCTGACTGGGTTTAAACCATGACAGTGCTATATTGGATTTATACTGCATATTAGTAACCCATTCTGATTGATTACTATATCAGTTTTCAAAAAGGACCCAAAAGTGAGTTGTAGTGTCACTTGATGTGTCATGATCAGCTTGCAGGAGTTATTGAGCTGTTGTTTTTATTCTGAGAAGAAACTTAATGCTGAACTTCAGTGTAGTTATGCCAGGCATGTAAAAATATTTAATGTCTAGCTGGATTTATAATGTTACTTGTTTGTTTAAATGGCTGGGTAATACTCATTCTGAAATAAACTGTCTTTGGGACTAGTTGCATTTGTTAGTCTTGTACTGCAATATACTGTGTTAATATACACCAGCAACCAGTTATGAAAAAATCTAAACACTTTCAGGTTGTACCTTAAAACTGGTTGATGGGTAAAAACTGTATATTAGGGTGGAATTGGTTTAATTGTTTACTGAACAGTAATTTTTAGTTGTGGTTTCTTTATTTATTTTTATGTTCTTGGAACCCATGGTATTTTACTGTATCTGTGCTTGATAATTCCTTGCTCTTACACTATTGGGGTTCCTGCTATAACATATTTTTCTTTAAAACCCTTCATTATATGGCTTGCAAAATATAAGTAATATTTTATAACCATGACCTAGTCATGAATATATCCTTATTCTGGTGTTATTCGGTATTTCACTATATGAAAATAACAGTACATTAGGAGATACATAGATATAATATCATGGTAATTCTTTATTTTTCACGTCTTACAAGAATATAACAAATCATACCAACACACCTTACAACAGAGAGGATAATGCATAAAACCAAACACACATAAGCTAAAGGAAATCCTATTCTATAAAAACAACCTGAGGATGTTAGGCTTGTAAGGCTTGCACAATGACAGGCTCATGACTGTCTGAATGTTAAAACAGATTATCAGCTAGATAATAAAGGACTCCTGTATCTAATGCAAAATGTAGGTTTTTTTTATTTATTTTACTTCATTGTGTTGACGTGGGAGTCATGGACAACGCGGAGACGAGCGATGTGATCAAGCGATTGTCATTTATTACAAAGCCTTAACCCCTTATACACTATTTCTTACATGCACTTACTGTGATTTGGCATATTATGATTGGATACATGTCTTGAAGACCCTTAGTGACTAACATATAATTGGTTAAGCACAGGTGTGAGAACTTGACCTCGAAAGCTTGCCAACAGTCCACAGTTCTCATTAACTCAGTGAATTCCAGCTTCTTATCTTGCTTGCTTAAGCTTCTTTGGGCCTCTCATGGCCTTGCTTATATCTTTCAGGATTACTCAGTGTTTATGTACCAATTATCCATTCTCCTGTGAGAACACTGCCTCCACATCATTGTTTTTCTTTTCATCTGCTTTCAAAATATTTGTAGCATTTCTTCTTTGTATTTGAATTTTACTTTTCATGGTTTTTCCCTTAATTTGATACATGATGAGAACTATTTCAATATACCATCACTCTGGATGTGGAGATCCCTAAAACTGGAGCTGCTGTTACAGCACTCAATTGTACTGTACATTGTTTCAAGTATTTAAAAAACATATGATGAGCCAACTTTGATCCAAAAGTTTTTTCTGAAAGCTTTTCAGTGTACTGAACAGTTGTGGTGATGTGTTTCACCTGCAATCCTGACCTTTATTTCCTGTAATTAAGCTAAAGGGAAAAACACCAGTGATGATCCAACTCAAAGTGGATTTGGGAGAGACAGATAACATAATAGCAAAAGGCTAATCTGAGCAACATGCATTCCCTGTAACCATCGTGTTGGTCAAGGCCTGATTCAAGCCAAGTTTGGAAAAAAGCCAACCCAACCTAACTTCTGTAGTCAGTATGCAAATATGACTATGAATCACTAATCTTATGCCATAAATAGTAGACATTCTAGGGATGCACTTTGAGAAACCTGATCTGCTTGGGGCTGATAGGGTACACCCATCAGAGAGAGGGAAGAGTATCTTCAGTCACAGGTTTATAAAGCTGCTGAAGAAGGCTTTAAAGTGGACTTGTGCAAGGGATTTGACACTATCCCGCATGACATCCTTGTTTTTAGATTGGAGAAGCATGAATTTGGTGGATGAACCACTTGGTAGTTAAGGAATTTCCTGGATGGTCACACCTTGTAGTTAATGACTCAATGTCCAAATAGAGGACAGTGAAGTGACATTCCTCAAGGGCTGGTATTGGGACTGGCACTGTTTAACATATTTGTCAGTGACATGGACAGTGGGATTGAGTGCACCCTCAGCAAGTTTGCTGACGGTACCAAGCTATGTGTGCAGTTGACGTGCTGGAGGGAAGGGACGCCACTCAGAGGGAACTTGACAGGCTTAAGAGATGGGCCAGTACAAACCTCATGAAGTTCAACAATATGAAGTGTAAGGTCTTGCTCATAGGTCAAGGCAATCCCAAGCACAACTACAGGCTGGGTGGAGACTGGATTGGGAGCAGCTCTGTGGAGAAGGATTTGCAGACTGAAAGAGGGTAGATTTAGATTAAATATTAGGAAAATAATATTCATTACAAGGGTGGTGAGACACCGAACAGGTTTCCCAGAGAACTTGTGGATGCCCCATTCCTAGAAGAGTTGAAGGCCAGGTTGAACTTTAAGTTCCCTTCCAAACCTAACCATTCTATGATTCTATGATTTAGCTCTCCTACATGGCAGTGGGCTGTACTCCAGGACTTCTCCTTGCGTAGTACACCTCACAAGGTTACTCTTCAAGGTTGAGACATTCCCGGTCACAACAGATTCTTGATAAGTGATTAATAGCCTGCTAAACTTTGAAATCTTAATTAAGTGATATAAAGGATTGATTTTACATACATAACCCATTAGACATAAACTGTTGACCAAGTCTGATACCAAGTTTGGATCTAGCTTCACCTTCACTCCTCTCTGAAAAGGAATTTATAATGTGTGGGTATCCTTTCTGTCTTACCCTGCCCTCTATGCATTAAATAATCAAACGTATCTTGCTATCAAATCTTGTTAAACCACTGCCACATTTATTATCAAACATTGTTAAATTTCTGTTTATGTCAATACACTTACTGATACTTTTCTTTTACAAGTGAAGTGTTTCACTTCCATCTGCAACAGCACTACAAAATAAAACCATCAGAAATATTTAAAATAAATAGCAAATATTTTGAACACAATACTTAAGTCTTATGCTAAGTCTGGATGACTGAGGCCTCATGTCAACAGCTATTATTTAAAAATATGTGTGAAATCAAAATATTCTCCCTAACTCTGACAGTATGAGGTTTTTCGTAGTTCCAAAAGCTGCACACATTTTTTCTAAAATCTATGAATTAGTTTTGTGTAAAAAAAAATGGATTTTCGCATATATCGTTTGTAAAACCACACAGGGTAACTTGTATTTCTTTTCACCCTGGAAATAATGTATTTTATTCTACCAGAGATATTGTTGGGAAAACTGGTTTGATTCAGATAGTTTTTAAATATTCTTTTCAGTACAAACTTTGCACTGAATTTTCTGGGGGCTCCAAGTATCCATTATGTCTCTATGTTACATTCAACAGCTTTTGATCACCAATATCAAGACCCTTTTATTCTCCTGTTCATAATAATAACTTTGATATCAAGAAGATCAAATGTGGCTTTTCCTCTAGCTAAATTTTTCACCACCTTGTCTACTAAGTAGTACAGCACTCTCATAATTCTTGTTAGCTGTATTTATTACTGAGTAGGTCAGAATTTAAAGCATACATGCAGCTAAAATGAAAAAAAAATGCCTGGAGGATTTTCCAGAAATGCATCAAAACATATGTCTGAATACCACATACATGTTCTTAGGTGTAAACAATTAAACAACTTTAGCATCCATTTTTTTCCTTCTTTTTTCAGGTTTTACTGTATGAGCATGTAATTTCTTGCCCATTTTCTCAAATTCCAATTCCATTGGCATTATAAGTTTAGATGCAAGTGTTTGCCTTAATCTCTAGTTTTTCACTTTTTTTATCAATTATGCATGGATCTTGCTCTCTGATGATCAAGTGTTGTGAAACATCAAACTAAATTTTTATTGTGCTAATGAGATAGAACTATCTAACATTTAAGGACTTCGATGTCTCCTTGAATCATTCTATATCTCACTTCATGTACAGATAATTTAGCTGATTAATGATCATTCTTCATTAATTTTGCATTACAAACCCCCTTCTTTTCTTTTGTCTGCAAATGTAAGTTGATAATTGAATTTAGTGAAGGCCTTTGCTTTCTTCCTTCTTTTAACCTACATATTTTGCATTCATGTATAGCATGAGTACCACTCAAATTTTACTTCAAGTATGCTAGTATTGTATGGCTGATGCCAATGCTCAGTATTAAATACATTTAATCACAACTAGAAGGTTTTTTAAATTTAAAATTGAGGGATAGTTTTCCATGTTAATTTTCAGGTATATTGATATCCCTTACACATTGCGATTAATCTAACATGACCCATCAGCACAACCTGAGGTGTTTAACCCTGAGAAGAAGGAGAGGTGCCATACTTGACCTCCTGCTCACCAACAGGGAAGAGCTAGTTGGAAATGTGGTGCTCCAGAGCAGCCTTGATTTCAGTGATCATGAGATGGTAGAATTTGAGATCCTCAGGACAGTGAGAAGAGGGTGCAGCAAGCTCACTGCCTTGGACTTCAAGAGAGCAGACTTTGGCCTCTTCAGGAACCTGCTTAGTAAGTTTCCATGGGATATAGCCCTAGAGGGCAGGGGGGCCTAAGACTTTTGGTTGATATTCAAGGATCACCTGGTACAAGCTCAGGAGTGTTGCATTCCAGCTAGAAGAAAGCACAGCAGGAGGGCCAGGAGACCTCCCTGGATGGATAAGGAGCTGTTGAGGAAAACTGAAAGGAAAAAAGAGTCTTATAAAAGGTGGACGCAAGGACAGGCGGCCTGGGAAGAATACAAGGATATTGTCCAGGAAGCTAGGAACCAGGTTAGGAAAGCTAAGGCCCAGTTAGAATTAAACTTAGCTAGGGATGTTAAGGATAACAGGAAGGGATTCTACAGGTACGTAGCGAATAAAAAACAGACTAAGGACAACGCAGGCTCCCTCCAAAAGCTATTGAGAGAACTGGAAACACGGTATTTGGAGAAGGCTGAGGTTCTGAATGACTTCTTTGCCTGTCTTCACTGGCAAATGCTCTGACCGCACCACCGAAGTCTTGGAAGGCAGATGCAGGGACTGTGAGAATGAAGACCTTGCGCCCACTGTAGGAGAGGAACTGGTTCAAGACCATCTTAAAAATCTGAATGTACAAAAGTCCGTGGGACCTGATGAAATCCATCCGTGGGTCCTGAAGGAGCTGGCAAATGAAGTTGCTAAGGCACTGTCCATCATATTTGAAAAATCATGGCAGTCAGGTGAAGTTCCCGATGACCGGAAAAAGGGAAATATAACCCCCATTTTCAAGAAGGGGGAAAAGGATGACCCGGGGAATTACAGACCAATCAGTCTCACTTCTGTGCCTGGTAAAATCTTGGAGCAGATTCTCCTGGAAGGCATGCTAAGGCACATGAAAAACAACAAGGTGCTTGGTGACATCCAGCACGGCTTCACTAAGGGGAAATCCTGCCTGACCAATTTGGTGGCCTTCTCTGATGGGGCTACGGAACTGATGGACAGGGGTAGAGCAGTTGATGTCATCTACCTGGACTTGTGCAAAGCATTCGACATTGTCCCACACGACCTCCTTGTCTCTAAATTGGAGAGACATCAATTTCATGGATGGACCACTCGGTGGATAAAGAATTGGCTGGATGGCCACACGCAAAGTGTTGTGGTCAATGGCTCAATGTCCGTCTGGAGACCAGTAACGAGTGATGTCCCTCAGGGATCGGTACTGGGACCGGTCTTATACAACATCTTTGTTGGTGACATGGACAGTGGGATTGAGTACACCCACAGCAAGTTTGCTGATGAAACCCTCATCCAGAGGGACCTCGGCATGCTTGTGAGATGGGCTGATGTGAACCTTATGAAGTTTAACCATGCCAAGTGGAATATCCTACACCTGGGTCCGAGCAATCCCAGGCATAGCTGCAGGTTGGGCAGAGAAGAGATTCAGAGCAGCCCTGTGGAGAAGAACTTGGGGGTGTTGGTTGATGAGAAAATGAACATGAGCAGGCAGTGTGCACTTGCAGCCCAGAAAGCCAACCGTATCCTGGGCTGCATCAAAAGGAACATGACCAGCAGGTCGAAGGAGGTGATCCTGCCCCTTTACTCTGCTCTTGTGGGACCTCACTTGGAGTATTGTGTACAGTTCTGGTGTCCTCAACATAAAAAGGACATGGAATGGTTGGAACAAATCCAGAGAAGGGCCACAAGGATGATCAGGGGATTGGAGCACCTCCCGTATGAAGACAGGCTGAGGAAGTTGGGGCTGTTCAGCCTGGAGAAGAGAAGGCTGCATGGAGACCTCACAGCAGCCTTCCATTATCTGAAGGGGGCCTATAGGGATGCTGGGGAGGGACTCTTCATTAGGGACTGTAGTGATAGGACAAGGGGTAATGGGTTAAAATTTCAACAGGGGAAGTTTAAATTGGATATAAGGAGTAAATTCTTTCTTGTTAGGGTGGTGAGGCACTGGAATGGGTTGCCCAGGGAGGTTGTGAATGCTCCATCCCTGTTGGTGTTCAAGTCCAAGTTGGACAGAGCCTTGGATGAGATGGTTTAGTATCAGGTGTCCCTGCCCATGGCAGGGGGTTGGAACTAGATGATCTTAAGGTCCTTTCCAACCCTAACTATTCTATGATTCTAAGCATGCTTTATTTTGTCCTGGTGAAGTAGTAAGCTGTAGTGTAAATATCATACAGGAAGGGGTAATAGCTGCTAAAAGGTAAAGGTGAAAGTATGACAGATTTGAATTAGAGAGAAGGGGAAAGATCAGTTGAGATGCAAAGGTTGTTCCAGTAATAATATTATTTGCCAAACAGATCTTGAAATTTGGGTTCATCTACCCAACTTCATCTCATGGCTCAAGTTTAGGCTAATTAATTAGGTCCTTTTCAATACAGAGAAATTAATACTTGCAGAGGTTATTTACAAAAATATGTTAAGAATGAAAGAATAGCCCTTTGGATGTACTTGCCTCCCTTCACTGACTGAAACAAGAGCCCAGACAAAGGGATTTCTTTAGATGACTATCGGTAACCTTAGGTTAGGTAAGACAGAAAATTTTAAAAAGTCATCTGAGAAGCACAAGCAAAAGAAGAGGTAAGGTTTGCATTTTTTACTAAAAAACAAAATCATTAAAATTACAGGTTTCCAGGAACCCTGAATCTCATGCATGTTAAGAAATTTTAAGTTGATAAAATCAGAAGATTCTGAAAAATAAAAAGTAGTAATAATATTCACAGTATTTTATTCTCTATTTTGCATAACAGCCTAATTTCCCTAAAGGGGAGTAGGAATATAAATATGTGCCATGCTCTTTTCCAGCAGCTACTGTAGAAATAAGGAATTTTGCCAAGTCCCTTCCACTTTACTGTTTGCATTAACATGACAATGATGATGCTTCAATTCAATCTTTTGTTCTTCTTATCAAACCATTCAGTGAATTGCTTATTAGAAAGGTTTACAGCTGTTAATACAGGGGAATGAGTTTGTCTAAGTGTAGGATTTTCTAAATGCATATCACCTTCTTTAGGCAGTCAAAACCAATGATATTTTTTGGGGGGGAGAGGGTGCTTTCACTCTATTTATCAATATCAACTCAATTTTATAAACTTTCATTTAACATCTTTAAGAATTAAAACTCATTTTGATTTTTCTCAATGTAAAATATTTCATAAGTAAACACAGATAGTCTTTTTTCAGGGGTTTAAATTGTTTTTTTAAAACTCCTCATGACTAAAATCTTTTATTCAGTCCAAGGTAAGTGTCTTCAAGACCTCTGAATCCTCTGAGTAATTAGACCAGAAAACAAGAGATACTCCTCCACTATACGGCTAAACAACTATTCAATAATATTTCTGCACTTGCACTGGAACCTTTATAAACTGGCAAGACCACAAATTACATGGAGACTGCAGGGTAAAAAGCTCTTCAAAGATTTTATAAGAAGCACTGATTTAGGTTTGATTTAAAAAAAAGAAATAAACAGAAAATAAAACAAACACGTACACAAAAAAAGGAAAGAATTCTTAAAAATAACCCCAAAAGTAAACCCAAAATTTTTCAAGGTTGTAATGTTGTTCAGGAAAGATTTTGTTTTTCCTAAAAAATGGATGCATCCCTGGCCATTATTGTTCAGTTTTTTTATAGCTTGTGTTTGCTTTTTTGTTTGATTTATTGAAGTATCAGCGATTGTCAATAGCTGGGAGTGGAGTAGTGGCTTCAGGACATGATGTTTAGGTGGGAAATGGAATTGCATTCCCATTCCATTTCTCTTCACAGACTATAGTGATTGAAACGTTTGTGGAGAAATTTCCTCTCTACAAATCATCATTATGTTGGCAATGACTGCAATAATTTTTTTCTTCATTAGAGTCCATGAGAAACTTGAAGACTGCCTGGCCATATCTCATCTAAGTAATTCCTTGGCAGCTCAGTTTCATTGGTTCAAAGGCATGTAGCAGTTTAGCCTCCTGAGAACTGCAGTGGTTTGATCTCTTCACTGGCTTAGCATAAGGAATCAGAAATAAACTAGTGTTTTCCTTCTGGGTTTAGCTCTAAAACTGAGATTGACAGGGTCCAAGGAAGGGAGAGGCATGGTCAGGCAACTGTGAAAAGATATTCAGTTCCCATCTCCACAGGAAACTGTTTCCCAGTGGGTGTTCCAGAATGTCTACTGACTTTAACCATTACTGTAAATGAAACTATATTATATAGCACTCATTTCATGTTATAACAATATAGTGCAGGAATCATAACATTATTTAGTGGCTAGCGCTTCTTAAGATAAATTATATTTCCACATAAAATAAAATGCCATGTGTTTTTATATCATGAAGTAACAAAGCTCTATGCACCTTCTAGACACAAGATTTTACCACCTAGAGCCAGAATCTTAGCATTAGAATTTGTTCCCTACATTTGTGAAATATACCTCAAATTTGCTGTTCTGTAGAATAGGATGACTTTTTACATAGATACTGCGTGCAAAGAAATGAGCGTGCAAAGTTTGTTTCCCTATGTTTTAGAAGGAGTATTAAAGGTTGGTGCATCACTTCTTTGCCAGTTTCTGATCTTAAATACTTTAGAAAGTGATTCCATAATTCTCACCCACTTTTTTGTTTTGCCGTATTGCTGGTGTTGCTGTGGCTATATTTGAAATCCAGTTCAGATAAGGAAAATGCAGCTCATACAAAATGATTAAGTTTCTAATTAGGAAAAGAAGAATTGCAGTTAAAATACATCCCTGGATTCTATTAATATTTCATTTCTTAACTTCCTACAGCAAGGATTAATCAGAGGAAAACTTGTTCTGAATACTAAAGAGTCAAAATAGGAAATATTTTAAAGGTACTTCTAAGTTATTTGTAAGGGTTATACTGAAATGGAAAAGCCCTGAAAACTAGTCTATAACATCTGGCTGCAAAAGAAATGTTTCTAATTTTCATGTCTCTGAACTTCACTGATAAATAAAATCTTTGCACTGCAGCATTCTAGACTGTAGATACAAACTTTCTGATTAAATATTTTTAAATATTTTTCCTCAAATTGATATGACCAACTATGATAGGAATGTCTTCACTTGTATTTCTTCATCATCTACACTGGCAACAACCTTAAGGTAGCAAGATTTCCCCTACTATGGCTTCAACAGGGTAGACTTAACCATAGGAATTTTCCAGTTTACACAGTTCAAGTATTCCATTAAGAACGTTTGATTGAGATCAGTGGGCAATGTAATACACGGAGTTGCCTCTCAGAAAGCTTCTTTCTCACTGTCACTTCACATCTCTCTCGTAGCAGTCTTCCTGGAAGATCGGTTAGTCTGAGGTGAGCTTCTGGCTGTAATAGGCTTATGCTGCTGCTTTTATGTTCCACAGTAGCTGGGCTAATATATTGCTTTGTTGCTCAAGAAATATAAAGAACTAGATTATACTCGTAATTAACTGGGTCAGAATTCATTCATGCAAAATTTATGTCAAGCTGACATTCTCTAATGAATCTTCAGTCAGTATAGGGATGTGGGAGAGAAGCAGAGCCAGGTGATGTAATTTAACAGTGCTTTAATTTACTCAAGTGGCAGCAGATCTGTCATCTCCCCCTGATATCTTTAAGCCTAAGACCTAAATATAGAAGCATCTTAAAGGTTTTGTTTTCTTTGGGTTTAGGGTGCATTGTTTGCATTGTATCCATTTTTCATTGCTGTAAGAACATAATTTAAGCTTTTGTAATGTGCTCCCCACATAGAATAGTTGAAGAAGAGACAATACGAAAAGTTTTGGCATTGCAGAAATAGAGATTTATTTGTTTATTTTTTTTTTTTTTTAATTTATTTATTTAAATCTTCATCTGTTTGAAATGTACTAAAGAAAACTGCTTCTCAAATGCTGAATGTCCACTGTTAGGTGTCCTAAATTTTTAACATTCTTTTTGTCTGCTGCAATTTAAATTAGTGTTATGTCCAGTTCACATGTGAGTTAGGCAGATATATCAGAACAGAGGAACTGAGAAGAAACACACTTTAGCAAATCAGTTTGATGAATAGCAGCAGTGAAAATTGGTTCAGACTATGGATTATTCAGTCTCCAGATAAGAAAAAAAAACCATGAAAGTGTAGTGTAGATTTTGTATAAAACACCAAAAGTGAAATCATATCCCTAACAGTGCTGATTTTATCTGCAAAAGAAAGCTAGATGTAAGCAACAGATGAAGAAAAAGGAGGAATGGAAAAGTCATATCTAACATATTAAATCCAAGGGTTCTGCAAAGCAAAGGACTACTATGATGTGCGTGCTGAATAACAAAAACATTTTCTGCAGTTTTAAGCAAATACTTGTAAGTACTTTTAACACAGATAATAACCTAAGAAATAATGTAATGATATTACAAATTTCTAAGATAAGATACTGTCTATGGAAGGAAATATGAATGACTTGTCCTTAAACCCACAGAAAGGATCTGAATTTTTATGGTGGTGTGTTGAAAAATTGACTGGTTTTAATATTCTGTGCCCAAACAACCTGCTGTAAAATCACAGATGATACATCTGAAAGATCATTAGTTCATAAATTCGTTACAGAAGATCAAGATCCCTTTTTAAGTAACATATGTGTTTTGACGAGAGTTGATATATATTTTACAGAAATAACTCTGATTGTCTTGACAATAAGCTATACACAGCACACTATAGGACTTTCCTGAATTAGTTCTAATTCAAACCAATGAAAATAATATTTAATTAAAAAATAATCCAATATTATTTAGATTACTATTATAAATACAACATTTTTGGAGAGGAGAATACTACCTTTAACTCATTAATTTCATTACTGTCAGTATGTTAACAGTGTTTCTTATTTTTGTTTTACACAAACATGTTTTATCTCAAGAAATTGCAGCAGGTTTGAAAAGCTGATAAATGTAGTTACCATTGAATTTTTAACAACTATTTTTGAGAGACTGTACTTACTAGCTTCTTTTTAGTCTTTCACGAACAGAACTATAAAGACTCAGCATTTTGCCATGCAAGAAGGCACAATTGTCTAACTATACAGAATTTAGCCTTCAAAATAGATATGTGTAAAAGACAGAAGAAGACCAGGCCCTGGTGTGTGTTCTTTCTGTTCTTGAAGGATTTATTGCACATAAATGGCTGAGTTGGACAGAAAAAATTATAACCATATGGTTTACTGGTTAACTTTTCACAGTTTATACGACAGAAATTCCACTAGATCATCTAGTTTGACCTCCTATTTCACAAGAATTTTATCTGCTTACTCCCATATTGAACTCAGTAACTTATTTCATTAAGCAGATATTTCAGAAGGACATTTATCTTGATTTTAACTGAATATGAACAGTTCAGTTCGTATTACTTTTACAATTTTTACTATTAATGCCTACTATTATTTCAACATTTATCAATATACTTTTTTTTTACTTTTTTTTTTAGTTGAAAATAATATTTTTTCAGCTGTCAATCACTGCTGTTATGTCCTTCCTCACTAATACAAAGATTTCATATTTCTTCTTAAGGTATTTACAAATTTTTATTGATTTACTTTGAAACCTTTTTGTGCTCTGTCAGAATTTGACTGAGATATTTTTTCCAGTGTTCATCTAATTAACTTTTTCCCATGCCCTCTCTTACATTCAAGTAGGTATTTCTTAGTGCTGCACTAGAGAAGCATCACACATTAGAAACAAAAAAAGAATATGATAAGTAAAAAGCTATTACTCTGTAAAAAAGTATTACAACTTGGAAAATGAACACTTGAAGATCTTGGTAACAGAGGAGCAGACTGAAAGAAAAATCAAACAAAGAAACAAACTCCAGAACTCTGGGATTTCAAATGTTCATTATCTCACCTAAAAAAAAAGTAAATTCTGTTGAGGTAATAGTGGTGTGCCAAGGAATTTTCTGATATGTTGGGGGGAGTTTTGGGCAGTTTTTTCTAAGAAATTAATAAAAGTATATTACAGTGGTGTGGCAAAATGTCACAAAGCATGAAAGAATTTTACCAGTTAGAGGAAGAGAAGGAGCTTGTGAAGCAAGCCTACACATTTGTCCTTCCTTTATTTTCACTAGTGTAGCTGAGGATTTATATAGTGTCAAATACCTAAAGTAATAAATTGAGTTCACATATCTACATAATCCACTGCACTCTGCAAGGTGTGATTATTTTTAGACAAATTAACTGTTGAGATTCCAAATAACTTCATATGCGTTTTACTTATCCTTTATGACATGTGGAAGGTTCAGAAACTCAGATTATTTGATTGAATAACCTAACACCAGTGTTTAAAAGAATGTCCTTGTGTATAGGAATGAACTCCAATACCTCCTTTTTATAAGCACTCAGCCAAAGTCAAAACACTGAATAAAATATTAAGACTATTTCTGCCTGTAACTCATTGCCTCCTGCAACATCACTGCATTCTGGTTTCTTACAGAAGACTTCAGACTGATTGACTTTATTAACATATTTATGCTTTATTGATCTATTTATTTTACTTTCTTGAACTGAATATCTGGCAGCAAGCTAACAAGGAAGGATCATGATTTAAGACCTCTTAATTTAGGATATATATACCCAGAAATGCATAATTTTCTGTTTACAATATTACTGGATTTGTAGTTTGACGAAGCAGAGCTATGTTCATTTTGCTGGCTGTATTCTTGATCTGTGGACCAGATAACGATCTTTTGTAGAACCTTTCAGTTTTCTGTATTATGTCCTGGTTTCAAAGACATACCTTAACTGAAGATGACTCTCCATGAGATATAAGTGAAATATTTCAGCATAAGTGAATTTAGCTTTCTATTTTGTTTTCATCCCTGAGGCATACAATAAGTTCTGTATTTTTCAACAATTTATAGTGACCCTTTTAAACCATTTGTGTGGCAACATATGCCTACGGTTTGATTTTTTTTTATTTAGTCAATCGTTATACAGAAAAAGGTGTCGTTTCGGCTTAAAAATACAAGGTATTAAAAGAGAGAACATTTCCTGTGACAAAAGTAAAATCCTTATAGTTGTTTCATTCTGTTAATGTGTAAAGATTCAAAGATCATCTTAATATTAATTCTGCCTAATTTTACCCGTAATAAGTAAAAAAAAAATTTTTGGATTGTAACTACCTAATTAACCATGGTTTTTTTTTTTAAAGACAAAAGAACCATTCATTAGTACATAATAATATTTCTTTTGTTTAATTTAATTTGACATGCAGGTAAGTCAGTGTCAGACTACAGAAGTGAAGTTTAAAACAAAAGAAGTAACCTGACATGGACTGTGGGTTAGTTGTAACTAAAGGGTCTTGCTTGTCTATTATCTTTTTGTAGCTTGCCTTTTAAATGTACAATGTTGTCTTACCAAATTTGTTTGTCATGCTTGTGTCACAGTGAATATTTAGAAGTGATACTTTTACAGAATTCTATATTTGGGAATAACTAAAATGTCATGTTATTACTTTTTTTTTTTTCCCCTCAATCTTTGACCTATAAAAATGAGCCAATTAAAATTCATATGTTAAGGACAGAATTATCAAAATCTTTTAACAGTAGTCTAGCAGATTTCAGTGAAATTACTGGTAAAGCCAGTGACTATTTTCAGTTGAAGATGTGGTTAACACTCACTATTTTGACACAAGGTTCATGATTTTTTTTTCATTTAGTGTCATGAAATTAACACAACATTGAATTCTTTTAAAAATAGATTGTACCAGACTGACTTTTTTAATTGTCAGCTGATTATTCTGTCTAGAAAATTTCCCTAAACTTTATAAATGTATCTGAAGAGTGTCACAAAATAAACAAGTGGATAAACTGGAGGAAAAATATTTTAGCTAAAGACTATTCAAAATCATGAGTAACTAGTGTGCTGGGAATCTACTAGTGAAACTCTGGATGTACAGTTTCTAAGGCTATACTTAATATTTTAGGTAAGGGACTAGATAGACAAAAATAATATCCAGATATTTTCAGAGAACATGGAGTTTGATATGATATTATTTGAGATAGAAACAGATTCTGATGTCATATAAAAATGTAAACTACATTAAAATTGGAGAAATTATATGCTAGGTCACAATATGGACTTCAAGATTGTGTTCTGAGGATTTGATGAAATTCGGTCATTCAATAAACTCTAAGAAAGACCTTAGTTGGAAAGAGAAAAAGTGCTGTCTGGTTTAGTTATCCAAAGGTGAACATGTATGAAAAACCTTAACATTGAAGAAGCTTATGAAAAAGAAATATGAAGCCAAGCAAGGCTCTGGGATGTACTTTAAGAGAAGAAACAGAATAACTAAGTGAGTAAGTAAGTAAATAAATAAATAAGATTAAGTGCTCTGGATGAAATAGTGATTTCCTAAGCAGTAGTGGTAAGATTGTAGAAGGGGCACTGAGGTGACATCCAGTACAGCTCTTAGCCCAGCCCCAGGATGGTTCACGCGATGCTTTACCTCCTGTATGAAGACAGGCTGAGGAAGTTGGGGCTGTTTAGCCTGGAGAAGAGAAGGCTGCGGGGAGACCTCATAGCAGCCTTCCAGTATCTGAAGGGGGCCTATAGGGATGCTGGAGAGGGACTCTTCATTAGAGACTGTAGTGATAGGACAAGGGGTAACGGGTTAAAACTGAAACAGGGGAAGTTTAGATTGGATATAAGGAGGAAATTCTTTCCTGTTAGGGTGGAGAGGCACTGGAATGGGTTGCCCAGGGAGGTTGTGAATGCTCCATCCTTGGCAGTGTTCAAGACCAGGTTGGATGAGGCCTTGGGTGAGGTGATTTAGCATAAGGTATCCCTGCCCATGGCAGGGGGGTTGGAACTAGATGATCTTCAGGTCCTTTCCAACCCTAACTATTCTATGATTCTATGATTCTATAAACAGTTCACTGGATTGTTTAATCTTCCTCCTGGCCAGCACAGTCTCAACCACGGGACAGTGAAGTCATGTAATTTGTAAAATTACATTTACCTGCATATTTCTTGAACACCTGTAATTAAAATGTTTTGGTATCTAAGTCCATTTTTTTTAGTTTCTGTACTGTAGTTTTGGTTTTAAACTGTGATACATGGTCTCTTACTGAGTGAGTCTTTTCCAGTTCTTATTTGTAGCTTATATGATTGCAGAAAGCAGCTTAAAAACCTTGGTGTTAGAATACCAAAACACAGTAAACATGCATTTTTTTTTTTGTTTTAGCTTGTCCTTTTTGTTATGTCTTATGATACTCTTTTATACTACTAAGCTTCATTCAATTCCTCCCACTCAATATTAGACTGTTGGAAGTTTAAGGTAAAGAACTGTTATTTTTAGTCTGTTTGATGTTTCTATTACACCCTTCAGTATTGTAAAATATATCTGTAAGTAGCTTCATCTTATTTTTTTTTTTTATTTGAAATATGATTTTGAAAGTGCTAGAGCAAAAAAGGTGTGTTATATATCTAGGAAACACTTTATAGCACAGTAATGTCTTCATATCCATACCTTCAGTCTTGACTTGCTTGGTGTTCTTGGATCATTTCCAAATTGCCTGCATGGGTCTTTTAATTTGCATTGATTATCCACAGAGGGACAGTGACAAGACAGAAAAGACATCTATGTTTATGAATGCCAGGTTTCTAAACTTCTGTTTTGAGAATGCTTATAACAGTGTAATTTCAAACTGTTGGTATACAAGAACACAATAGTGAGAACTGAAATTTCCCAAATCAGTATTAACAGCTTATAGGAGACAAGATAAGATGGAATATGGAATTGAAAAATAGCAACCAAAGCAACACAAGCATTTTCTTATTATCAACTCAAACAACTGAGAGGGCTTATAATTTGGGAAAAAGTGAACCATTTTATACACATATTGATTATATGGTTACCTTGAACAAGTGTTATATGTACTTAAATTTTAATCTGATCAAAACATTTGTAGGCTTTTTTCTTTTTCATCTTGATTCTGAGCTGAGAAGGAAGAAATATACACAAATTTGCAGCAGCATATTTTAAAGTTCCTTGAAAGAAGATTATTCAGAAGCAGGGAATGTGGGAATGAAGACCTTGCGCCCACTGTAGGAGAGGAACTGGTTCAAGACCATCTTAAAAATCTGAATGTGCACAAGTCCATGGGTACTGATGAAATCCATCCATGGGTCCTGAAGGAGCTGGCAAATGCTAAGCCACTGTCCATCATATTTGAAAAATCATGGCAGTCAGGTGAAGTTCCCGATGACTGGAAAAAGGGAAATATAACCCCCATTTTCAAGAAGGGGATAATGGATGACCTGGGGAATTACAGACCAGTCAGTCTCACTTCTGTGCCTGGTAAAATCTTGGAGCAGATTCTCCTGGAAGGCATGCTAAGGCACATGAAAATCAGCAAGGTGCTTGGTGATAGCCAGCATGGCTTTACTAAGGGGAAATCCTGCCTGACCAATTTGGTGGCCTTCTCTGATGGGGCTACGGAACTGATGGACAGGGGTAGAACAGTTGATGTCATCTACCTGGACTTGTGCAAAGCATTTGACACTGTCCCACACGACCTCCTTGTCTCTAAATTGGAGAGACATCAATTTGATGGATGGACCACTCGGTGGATAAAGAATTGGCTGGATGGCCGCACGCAAAGTGTTGTGGTCAATGGCTCAATGTCCGTCTGGAGACCAGTAACGAGTGGTGTCCCTCAGGGATCGGTACTGGGACTGGACTTGCTTAACATCTTTGTCGTAGACATGGACAGTGGGATTGAGTGCGCCCTCAGCAAGTTTGCTGATGACACCAAGCTGTGTGGTTTGGTTGATATGCTGCAGGGAAGGAATACCATCTAGAGGGACCTCTACACGCTTGTGAGGTGGGCTGATGCCAACTTTGTGAAGTTTAACCATGCCAAGTGGAAGGTCCTACCCCTGGGTTGGAGCAATCCCAGGCACAGCTACAGGTTGGGCATAGAAGAGATTCAGAGCAGCCCTGTGGAGAAGAACTTGGGGGTGTTGGTTGATGAGAAAATGAACATCAGCCGGCTTCAGTGTGTGCTCACAGCCCAGAAAGCCAACCGTATCCTGGACTGCATCAGAAGGAACATGACCAGCAGGTCAAAGGAGGTGATCCTACCCCTCTACTCTGCTCTTGTGAGACCTCACTTGGAGTATTGTGTACAGTTCTGGTGTCCTCAACATAAAAATGACATGGAACGGTTGGAACAAGTCCAGAGAAGGGCCACGAGGACGATGAAGGGACAGGAGCACCTCCAATATGAAGATAGGCTGAGAAAGTTGGGGCTGTTCAGCCTGGAGAAGGCTGCATGGAGACCTCACAGCAGCCTTCCATTATCTGAAGGGGCCCTATAGGGATGCTGGGGAGGGTCTCTTCATTAGGGACTGTAGTGATAGGACAAGGGGTAACGGGTTAAAACTTAAACAGGGGAAGTCTAGATTGGATATAAGGAGGAAATTCTTTCCTGTCAGGGTGGTGAGACAGTGGAATAGGTTGCCCAGGTAGGTTGTGAATGCTCCATCCCTGGCAGTGTTCAAGACTAGGTTGGACGATGCCTTGGGTGAGATGGTTTAGTGTGATGTATCCCTGCCCGTGGCAGGGAGGTTGGAACTGGATGATCTTCAGGTCCTTTCCGACCCTAGCTACTCTATGATTCTATAAGATGCGGAACATGTTTTTGATCAGCTGAACAGAAAACAAGGACTGGTCAAATAGAAAACCCCTCTGCAACAGAAGGTCTAAAAAGGTAGACTGACTGTTGACAACAGAAAATGGAGAGCTTGGAAGGATGACAAATAGGTATATTTAATCTGGGAAGATAAGAACAGAGAAGAAGGGGAATTTAATTTTGGAGGCTTTTAAGTTCACAAAGAATGAGTGAGATACAGCACAAGCAATTATTGGTTTTGGTAGCAGAAATATAAAAAATGACATGAAAAATGAATGCTCAGGAATGATAAAAACCCAACAAAACAGAAACACATAGAAAGAAAAAAAAAAAACATGTGAAGTACAGTAGATGGGATTTTGATTATACTGGGCTCCAGAGAAAGAAGGGAGGACAGTGCTTTACACATCACTTCCCCAAGTCTCACTCACAGAAAACGCAACACCTTGACATATGTTTTAAGCATTCAATTTATGGATAAAAGGTCTTCTTCTGTAAGGCAGGTCTAATTGAGCTATTGCTGTGTCACTGATTTGTCTATGTTTATAGAAAATAGGAGTTTTTATTACAAGTGGGATTTAAATTAACAGGATTCCACCATATTTATTAGAAATAGAGGTACCTTGACCAGAATATTTTTGTCAGAATTAGTAGAAATTGCATGTGCCTTTGGAAGAATGAGTTGTTAATCCAAACTTATTTTCTTCAAAAATACCTTTAAGGTTGTGGAGACTGTGTGTGGAGTGTGAGTGTGTGTTTCTTCCTCAGAAGAACATGTAAATCATAGTCTAATAATCAGTCATTTGGCCCTCATGCAGAACAGGCTGAACAGAGCAGAGAACTCAGTTTAAGGTTGCAGACAACAATGAGAATTAACAGCCTCATTTTATTTTATATTTTATTAAAAATTTATCAAGATAAAAGCTTAAAACTTTTTAAAACCAGACAAAGCTGGTTCTTCTTCTGTAGCAAGAAGGCTACTGTTCAGATTGTTTTAAACCTTAGGGATTGTACAACTCCTTAAAAACCTAGAAGTCTAAACTCTGACATTCTCACGCTCCAATTCATTGTAGAGAAAAGTTTGTTCAGGGACTACTAACTTTAAAACTAGCATAGACAAATGAAAAAGGACATATAGGGCAAACAGGCAAGTAAACATCATTAATCTTTAACTAATATTTCTTGCGAGCCAAGAAGTATATTGAAATGAGAAGTGTAAGTAATACTATTTCCAGAAGATGGCACTCTTATACAGTGTATTTTTCAGCCTAAGTTTGGTTATTATTTATGACTGTATATACACTTCCCTATTTGCTTAAATTATTTAATTATTTATCTATACACAAAAGGTAGAGTAAAATGTAAAACATAGTCCTCAGCATGCAGCCTTTTCTCCAGGAAGCAGTATTTATTTGCCAGCAGGAAATATCACTAACTGAAATGAATAATTGTCTTTAACTAAAAATTATACTTGGAGTTAAATATGTTGTTTTTAAAAAAGGAAAAGAAGCACTTACCCTAACTTTTTAACTGATAGGTGTATTTCTCCTTTGGAGGTAACACATAAAAATAGAAGAAATATTGACCAATCAAATGATATAGAAATAGTTGCAGTCTTTGAAGAGTTCAAAAATGAAGTAGCATAGAGGCAAGATGGTTAAAATTGCACAATAAATTATAGTCCTAAGTCTGATGAACCATGAACAGAAGTTTCATGCCTTCTTAACTAAAATGGATTTGACCTCTCAGACTCACACACTTAAACAGCTATATTTGTATTCAGCCATGATAAATTTTCTATTTTTTTTTTCCAATGTTATATATATTTTCAGAATTGCAGGAATTGAATAACTCTTTTCTTTTATCTTTACCTGAAAGGTCTGCAGCCATTTTTCCAAAATCTTTGTCAGGCAAACCTCTATGTTGTTTACTCTAAAACTAATTTCTTTCTTGGTATTAAATTATTCTTAATTATTCCTTGTATTAATTATTCTTAATTTCTTTTCCTATGTATTAGATTCTGTGCCATTATAATGAAAATGCTTACAAGAACTTAAAGATCTCAGTGCCATGCATAAGGAGTGAGACAATGAATATAATTAATATAAAACCATCAAAAAGACACAATTTTCCAGCTATGTATTACTTAAGCAGAATAGGCATTAGATTTAAAGACACACATGTGTCTAGTTAATTAATGTATTCCTATGTAAATTAGGAATAGTTTTGCAAAAAAATATTTTTAAAAAATCTACATCAAAGCACATCTGTATGAACAGAATTGGAAGCTGTCTAGCTGAAGAGCATCTACCCCTGCAGTATACTTTAGACCTGTTTGTGAAGTAATGTTGCAAAAGAACCAATTAATGCTATATGAATGTAGCTCCTTGATAGTTTTCTCCATTTTTTGACATTGCCAGCTATCTAGCTGCATATGTTTACATAGTAATTATTTGTGCAGAAGTTGTGCTGTTGTTTTGTCACTGCTATTGAGCTCATTTTCATAGGGATACTTTGTTCAGTTAAAAATTTCTAATCTGGAAATACAGCTGTGGAACACACATCTCTTCACTATTTGTGAGATCATGTTTGGGGGAGGAGGTGTAGAATTATGATAGATCAGACTCCTATGGTACTACTTAATTATTTTTTATTTCCAGAAGAGTCTAAGATACCAAACCTTAAAAAAAATTAAAGCATAAAGCATAAATTGTAAGCATAAAATTCCATAAGTTGTGTTAGTTTTGGAAATAATGGGGTCCAATTAAGAGTGTAGTACTTTGAGACTTTTGAAACCCTTGGTGTTTTGCTTTGTAAGGTACATAAATACATCTTGCCATGTTCTGCATGGCGAAGAACACTGAACACACGTTGCAGACTCCTCCACCAAGAGGTGGTCATAAGCTGATTCAGACATGAAAACTATTCAGCCGTGTCATTTTTGCCGTGTTAGTACAAATGTAATTATAAATGCTGTTGGCACCATATAGATAATCGCACAGGAGACTGTACTATTTTACATGATTCACTGGTTTAGACAGCAGTTATTCTGGGATGTGTGCATATTTCTGCTTGCTCAGTAAAAAAGTTTTATGAGACTGCACAATTCACGTCACTCCTCTGAATCTCTTTTAAATCTCCCTATACAAAGACCATAAATGCAGTAAGTTCAAGGTTAACAGCATCAGACAATTTTAAGGCCTACAGGGAAAAGAAAGAAGGATACAGTACCTTCTATCTGAAGTAAAAAGGATAATCTTAACTTCTCTTTTGCGAGTTTAGATCTAATTTATCAATATAATTTGAATATCATACTGTTCATTCTGTTTATCCTGATTTAAGCTTTGAAACATGACAATTATTTTCAACTTCCTATTGCAGCAGCAGAATATATTATTACTTTTTATAAAAATATATAGTTCTGCTTGATACATGATTTTAATTTGATAATTTCCATTGTCAGTGAATTCTACAATATTTTAAATCGCCATGACTGAACTTTAGTTTACACCAATTACAACTGAAGTATTGAATCCTGAATATTCCGTGCTATGGATTTTTACTGCACTTTCTGTATTTCAAATACTGAAAAAAAATGGTTTTATATAATTCAAAATGTAAATTTAAGATTTTTTTGTATGTATGGAATCCTTAAATTTTTTATCAGTACTGTTCATATATATGTTACAGACATATAGCTGTATAAAGACTACATGTATAAACTTACAATATAAAAGATTTATAAAATTTGTATTTTTTTAATATAAACCTAGCACATACTTTAATATAAAATTCAGTCTTCTATGTAAATAATATGCATGTTTCCAATATGTCACTATAATAAAAGTATGAATTTTCATGAGCGTATAAAAAAAAAAACTAAAAAAAAAAGGTTCAGTGGAAAATAGCTAAAAATTGTAGATTAAACTAGGCTAAAAATCTTGGGAAATTCCCCTAATCTTACCACTGATGACCTAAATGGTCATTCAAACTGAAATGTATTTGCCTGTATCACTTTAAGCAATTCTAGGACTCAGGGTTTCTCATTCTCTGATAGACTACTGCAAGCACTGGAGTCACACTGCTTTCTTCTTGGTGAGCTTTACAATCTTCAGTTGTTCTATGCAGGATAGAGAAAAAACATGAAATAAATAAATTAATTAATAACTCCTTTTATTCACTTTTTCTTTTTTGTAAATACGTTATAGTCATGAGCCTGGCATTTTCTATGAAAATATTATTGTTACAGATTGAAACTCCTTTAAGTAGAATGTGGTCTGGCATATCCTATATGAATCCCATCTTTACTGATCCATGTCTTAAGAAGCAGATAAATATCCTAAATCAACTTTTCTTTAAATGAAAGAGGTGATCATGCTCCGTTGTAGCTCTTCATTTTGTACCTATCTTCATGAAAGGCATCTACCTGTGAATCCTACATGGGCCACAGTTATCTATGTAACACAGGTGATAAAGAAGCAGAGGAAAACAGAAAATAACACTTATATCCATGTCATTTTAACATTAACCAGCTCCCTGTTAATCATAGAGGTTGTTGTAGATCATAATATAAGTCACTTTCTTTTTGCATTGTAAATTAGGCAATGCAGCAGCAGACATTCTGAAATCTGATGCTTCTGTCAGAGAATGGGAATTTCACTGTGAAATGTTAATTTCACTTTTAATTAAAAACAAAAATAAACCCAACACTTGTTCATTGTTTATAGTTCATTTCCCCCCTAAAGACGAAGTGTCAACTTATTTTCATGTAGATACTGAAGATCGGTTGCTATATACACATTCAAAAGAGTTTTATGAATTTATTCTTTCAGTCTTTCTTTTGCAAACCAATATTGTCCAACACATATTGTGATTCAAATATTCTTTTGTTCTTCAATTACTTATTGTAATGTTTGGAGCAATCCGAGAGAATTTTGCTTGATGTAGTTCTAAATTCTTCATGCTCAGAAACATAAAATCGTTCGAATATATCAGAAAAGAGATTATATGCATTCTAGTAGCAACCTAGGGTAACACTTTCTAAACATTTAAATTACTTCAAAGAATTTGGAATGATTTTGGAGTACCTTAATGTTAAGAAACGAAGCAGTCATCTTTGAAAATTCATCTTAGGTTCCCATCGTTAATTAGAAAATCAAAAAGTAGCCTGAGTCAAAATATTAAGACTCCATACGTAGTTTTTATACATTTGGCAATGAAACGAAGCAGCCTAAATTAAATATCTAAAAAAAAAATCTATCATTTGGGTTACAGGAAGGTGCCTTTGGAAATGTTAGTTCCCAGACCTTACTTTTGAGCACCTTCTAAAAAAAACCCCAAACAGATCTTCTTAAGGATGGAGGGGAAAGGGAACTGCGGGGTAGAGTGAGGTGTGGGAAGGGTGGGGAAGAAGAAGGTATAATAAACTACAAAATATTAGACTAGAGAGATAATAAAAAAACATCTAACAAAATATTATATTTATTAGAGAACTCATCAATGAAAGGAGAAGAACCATATGTTATTTCTTCCTCTATCAGTATTCATATCTGGATTCCAATACTGCTCCAAGGAGAACATCTTAAATACCATTGTGCAAGGTATTCCAGGTGAAAATATCAGACATGTTTCTTTGTGGTGTGTGACTATGCAGAAATCAATTCAGGAAACTGTGAGCTAAGATGTCTGTTCATTATTACCTTACTCTCTTTACTCCATTTGCTGCTTCATCTCTGTGGTGCATTTTTACTGGTATCTAGATTAAGAACTATTTAGGGCATGAGATTTCTTTTTGATTACTTGTCTTTACAGTGCCCAGCACAATAGAACTCAGATCTTTGATTGAGATACACATAAAAGAAAAATCAGAACTAGATAGTGGGACCGTAAAATAAGCTTCCTGGACTGACATTCTCTAAAGCTACTCAACTCCACTGAAATCAATGGGCGTAGTTGTAGTGAATGCACTAAGCATAAGTAGGGGTGTCAGGATCTTTCCTTAAATTGGGAGGAGGGGGATAATTATCAGAAAATCACAATTAATCTCTTAGCCTGATGACACCTGTAGGTCAAGGATTTATAACTGATTTTCCTGTCAAGCACCAGAAGTAGGGTGTTGTAACATTTTCTTTCATATTTTTAATGAAATAATGAACTGGAGAATATGCTTTTTGGCACATAATCTTTGTTCAGTATTCTGTCATGAGTAACTGCTTATCAGTCTATTTATTGTAATATTTTGTAATAACTACGCTGAAAACAAATTTGGAGAAAACAGTATGGTTTTAGTAACTAGCCTTGAAATTACTTTATGTGATTTCTTTCAGTAAAACAATTTAATACTAATATTGTTACTCTGATATGCTCTGAAAAGGCAATATAAAAATTTGTTCAATAATTTTCAGAACACCTCTCTGGAGCACTGAAGTGTTAGGATAACCCATTTACAATGAATAAAAAGAACACAAGTGAAATAACTGATCTAAATTCATGTATCAAAGCTAAGAATAAAGCAATGGCTCTCTGAAAAAAAGACTGGACCCATTGCCATGGAGCAGTCCTCATCCTATACAGCTCATGTTGGAACACTGACAGTTGAGATGTTTGGGGTGTTCATCATATAACACTGCTGTGGTCAAAAATTAGATGGTGTCAGTAAGACTTGACATTGTCATGTCAAACCAAATGGAAATTATATATAAGTTACTTCTCCGTTAATAAAGAAGAACATTTAAGACATTGATAGTTATGTTATGTTTTTGTGGAGTTTTATTTCTAAAATGAGATGTTAAAAGAAATAAGAAGTAGTCTGGCCAGAAAACCTCAAAGACACAAATTTTTGAAAGTTTGGAATATGCTAAGTCAAAAAAAGCAAGGCTATTTAAAATTTGCATCCCATGAAAGGGGACAAATCATCTTTTAGAAAATCGTTCCAGGTGCAAGCAGATGGATAACTATTTTTAAAAGGTATCACGAATAAGAAATAGCACTACCAAGAATGGAAAGAGTACTGATTAGGTAAAACAGCTGTGACCAGTCAGGGATAAAGGAAGAATTACAAAGAAACTACGAGTTGGATTTGTGAGGAAGTTAATAACAATAATCAGAGTTCTTCAGTCATGTAAAATCATAAAAAAAAACAACCCACAAAAACCAGCGAGGCTGCTATGGAGGTATTTAGATTAAAGGTTATCATAGTGCAGAGCAGAATTAAGCAAATACATGTCCTCAGCTTTCAAAATGATAATGTTGCTAAGCACAGGGTGAGGGAACAGAGGAGAAAAGAAAATGTAGATATGCAAATATGAATCACTGGAACTGACACAGAAAAGCTCCTTGTGTTCAGATTCTGGGACCATAATGTTGACTATCTAACACATGTATTTGCAAATAAAGGAAGGATTTTTTATGTATCTTTTAAAATCAGTGGTGATTAGATAATAACAAAGAGTGTCCACTGTTTGTAATTTTGTGTCATCAGATTTTTTTTTAATAAGGAAAATCCTACTTTTTGACAGGTCATTTAGTCCAAATTCTTCTGAAAACAGTGTTAAATTTACATTGCTCAGGACATTTCAGTCGGTTACGCCTTGAATATCTTAAGAGAAATTCCGATGTCCCCATATATTGAATTTTAATTTCCCTTTGTGCAATTTGTGATACCTGCTTCTTGTCCCATTGTTGCACTCATCTGAGAAAAATCCAACTTCACCTTCTCAATAACCTGAAGACTGAAATCAGATTTGCTCTCCTTAGCTTTTCTTACACTCACATAAGCTAAAAAAAAAAAAATCCAAGCTCTCTAACCTCATTTTATATGCCAAGGGCTGTAGGCCATTGGCCTTTAGCAGCACTCCTTTGCTCTTATTGCAATTCATTGGAATCTCTGTTGTAATGAGAGAGAGAGAGAGACCCTAAACCAGTCACATTATTCTCAATGCAGTTTCACAAATGCCTAGTAGAAGGGAATACTAATTTCTCTTGACCTGATTATGTTTGTAATGTATCCAATGTGTGATTAGTTCTCATTGCTGCAAGGATGTACTGATGACTTATGTTCAGATGGTTGTCCACCAGGACTCCTGTATCTCTTTTTGTAAAGCTGGCCCTTAACTAATTAGTCCGCAGCCTGTCCTATTGCATATGGGGGACTATGTAGGGGTCTTTGAATTTATACTTGCTGAGTTTTGTAATATTCCTGTCAACCCATTCCTCTAGCATATTAAGATACTTCTAAATGGCAGCCCTGGCCTCCAGAATATTAACTTTTGGCCCCTTAAGACTGAAAATAAATTATGAATTTGATTAAAACGTATTGTATCATGTTGCATAGATTACTGAATATATTAATATCAGCATTAAGCTCAAGAGGGGTGCCACTCATAACCAACCTAGAGCTCAAAATGTTGAATACTAACTTTAAAGTCTGACGATGCAGCCAGCTCTTTCTCCTGGTTTTAGTGCATCCTTTCAGGGCTTTTCTCTTCAGTTTACCTAAAAAGCTGATGGAGGAAACAAAGCCAAAAACCTTCCTATAATTTAGGTAAAAAACATTCATTGTTATCATCTTTTTACAACCTGACATTTAATCTCAAATAAGTATCATGATAGTCAGGCATGATTTGACTTGGTAAATATCCATACTGGCTGTTCCCAATCCCTTTCTTATCATAAGATGTGTAAAAATAGATTCCATCTTCCTTCACAATCTTCCAAAGGACTGAGGCAGGGCTCACGGCATGTTAGTTCCCTTGTATTCCTCCCTCTTTTTTGAATATAGGTATAAACATCTGTCTTTCCCAGTCAGTGGAACTTGAAGTAAACGATCTTCCCCCAATTTCTGTGACTTTTCAAAGATGGTACAGAATATTTTAATGATGACACCAAACATCACCTTTAGGTACAGTATGCCCAGTTTCATGGGCATTTTCATTTGTAGTTCATTAGGTAGTTCATAACTCCTCTCCATAACTTCCTTACTACTGAGTAATTTTCCCTCTAACAAGACATAAACATGTGGGAATTCTAGGGGCAAAGTTTGTCAACAAAGGTTGGGGTAAAGTGTGCATTTAGCTCCACAGACTTTCCATGTCCCTTGTGGCTTACCCTCTCAATTCAGCAAAGGGCTCACATTTCTTGGTCTTTCTTTTGCTGCTGTAGTATCAATAGAAGCTATTTTTGCTGTCATTCATGGTCCTCACTAGTTCAAATTTCCGTCAGACCCTGGATTTAATAATTCCATCGTTGCATGCCTGGGAAATGCCTCTATATTCCTTTCAGATGGCCTGTCCATGCTATCACCTTCCTTACACTTGTGCCTTTGATCTTCATCAGGTTACTCAGCCAACTCTACCATCTTCTTCATTTCTTGCATATCACTGTGTGTCATTCTTCTACTTTGAGGAGCTTCAACCCCCTTAAAAATGTTTATGGGATTATGTGCCCTAATCACATATAACAGTTGGACGAGTAACCCAGAAAGCAGGAAGCTTTTTTTATATTTTGCCACAGGAAAGAAATGGTTTTGAGAGAATACACTTTCAGTCTGCTTCATCTGCACATCACTTAAATATGAGAAACAAAATATTTCAATTATGAAGCCTTCAATTTATTTCTGCACTATTTAATTCCTAAATCATAGTAATCTAATTGATACATCTTACAGCCATTCATATTTTCACGCTACCCTTTTATTCAAAAGAAATATTTTTCTGTATGTTAGCATAGATTCAGAAAATTATTAGTTTTTGTTAGTTTCTTACTATTCTAAATTATTTATGGATGAAAAATCTTTTCTGGAAAATATAAGTTTAAATTGGCTTTGACAGAGGAAACTTTTTTCTGATTAATTTTGCTCAGTGTATGTGTACTACCCATCAGATTCTATGAAATTCAAGGAAAAATAAGCAGGGACCAGTGTTTAACCTTCCCATATGAAATAACTGAGTTATAGGATAAAGAGAATAGGAAGTAGATTTTTATGGTGTGATAGCTCAGGTTTTTCTTTCAAATGTAAAGCTGTGTACTTATTTTGTGGACTGAGTTGTTCCTTGTCTGTGTTGACTTTTGTTGTTGTTGAGCTGGCATAAAGCCATTCACAGTAAGAAAAAAATAAAACAAAAAGACCAGAAAGAAAAGCATAACGATTCAATTAAAATCTGTCCATTTAAAAACATAAAGTAAGTAAAACACAGTTCTTTTAATTTTTTTTCATATTGTTGTGAATAGTTTATATCACTTGCAGCCTAGAAAGACAACCATATATGGGGCTGCATCAAAAGAAGCATGATCAGAAGGTAGAAGGAGGTGATCCTGCCCCTCTGCTCTGCTCTCCTGAGACCCCACTTGGAGTACTGTGTGTACTTGGAGTACTTGGAGTAATGTGGAGTACAGAACTCCAGTACTTGGAGTTCTGGTGTCCTCAACATAAAAAAGGACATGGAGCTGTTGGAGCAAGTCCAAAGGAGGGCCACAAGAGTGATCAGGGCACTGGAGCACCTCCCGTATGAAGACAGGCTGAGAAAGTTGGGGCCGTTCAGCCTGAAGAAGAGAAGGCTGCATACAGACCTCATAGCAGCCTTCCAGTGTCTGAAGTGGGCCTACAGGGATGCTGAGGAAGGACTCTTCATCAGAAACTGTAGTGATAAGACAAGGGGTAATAGGTTCAAACTTAAACAGGAGATTTAGGTTAGATATAAGGAAGAAATTGTTTATTGTGAGGGTGGTGAAGCACTGGGGAAGGTTTACCAGAGAAGTGGTAAATGCTCATCCCTGGTGGTGTTCAAGGCCAGGTTGGACAGAGCCTTGGGCAATGCCTTGGGCAGCATGATCTAGTGGGAAGCATTCCTGCCCATGACAGGTGGGCTGGAACTGAATGCTCTTAAGGTTCTTTCCAACCCTCACTATTCTACGAGTCTGTTATTATATTAGGAACTGGTAGTCTCAGATGTCCAAAAGCTGAGTATTAAACTTTTGCTACAGCACATCAGAATAGGAGGATGGGTGAATCTCCACATAAGCGAGAAGGTTTACAGTTGTACATCACTTTTTTGCTGAATAGTCATCTCAGGGTAGTGGTTATCATTCCTAACATGTCTTCTTTACTTTGACTAGTTCTCCAAGACTGACACCTAGCTTTGTGTTTGTATTTGTAGCCCTCAATGAGGTTAAGTTCTCTAGGCTTTGGCAGAGTACTAATACGAGTTTTGCCAGACCTCCAGATGCACTCTTTCTTTATAAGTGGAATCAGTGTAGCATTGCAACAGGAGACTGAGATAATGACATAACTACCACTTCACAGCGTAATCGCACACACAATGAGCTTGCTTCATACCTTTCAAATATGCGAGTGTTCAATGTATCTAACATACCACAGCCAATATTGTGTAAAACTGGAGCAACATCATCAAGCATACCATCTGTATCGCAGTATCACAGTATGCTAGAGATTGGAAGGGACCTCAAAAGATCATCTAGTCCAATCCCCCTGTCGGAGCAGGAATTGTGTTCAGGTTTGTGATATGTCAAGTATAGACTCATTCCTCAATTTGAAGTTATAGCTGTTTTATAAACCCAACCTGGTTGCGAATAAGAATGTTGGAACCTTTTTGTCCTCTTTTAATTAATTCCTTAATATCAAAAAAACCAACCAAACAACAAACCAACCAACCAACCAAACAAACAAAAACAAAACCAAAAGAAAACAAAACAACAAACAAAGAAGTGTAGTGGCATGGAGAAAACATTTATTACCCAAGCATGGGATTAATATGACAGGATGTGCAACCCTTTTACTCATTCTGCGGCATTAAAATGTAATGTTCTGATCACATTTCAGTTCTCGACTGGGACTAAAATGGTTAAGATGTAAAAATTTTTCACGTTTTCTCACATACTTGTAAACTCAGTACAGATTTTACGTATAGACGTTTGATTATGTATCAGAGACACTAAAGGTGGGAAATAACTCTGTATCTTCTCTGAGTTGTCAAGTAGAACAACTTATTAATAGCACAGATAAGGCAGAAGATGTCCATTTCACATGGATTCAAGGCAGCCCAGACGAGTTTATGAAAGAGAAATAGCTGCAGCTACGTGAACACCAAGAAACTCTCTTTTTGATAAGGAAATCCTTGAACAATTGTTCAAAATTGTGAATATACTTGGAAAAAACCTTTATATGTTTATCTTCGTCTTATGCCATTTTTCCGTGGCATCTACTTTGGAATTATGTTAGAGACAGGACACAGTAGGTTGGATGGATCTTTGACCCAAATTGGTATGCTTCATATATTATCTTCCTAGACAGAAGGCAGAAAATTATGATTTAACTAGATTTAACTTCCATTATGTAACTTCCATTTTGGAAGAGAAAAAGCTGCAAACCAAAACCAAAACCTTGAAGAGTGAATTGAACCTCCCGAGTGTTTTCTTCCTTATTATTTTCAAAAGCAAATTTCTCATGTGGATAAAATAAGATATTATTGTATTGTAAGTGTCAAAATCTAGTGTTGAGAAGTGTAGCAGTTATAGTATGACTCAGGCCTAGTTAGCACAGCTGATGTTATAAACCCATGAACTTTACTTTTGTTGTAGTAGAAATAGATGAAATATAAATAGCGATAGTTCTAGTGTGCTTAAGGAATAGATAGCCAAGCTTTGCGAACAACATGTTGGAAGTTAAGAGGTGCAGAAGTGTCAGATGGGTCTGGAAAAAGCAGGTTCTCTGAGTTCCCAAAAGAGGGAGAGCAAATCTAGAAGTGGTGGCACCGTTCGAATAGGCCATTCTATACGTAAGAACACAATACTGGAAGATACTAGAAAAGACACTGTAGAGTGTAACACCACAATCCTACACTAGGATCCAAGATCATCTCTGTAACCTCCAGGGAATCAAAAAAAGCCCAGTGATCCTGCCTCATAACTAGACACAGTATGGCTGGTACTGCTGCCAACCATAGTGGTTGACCTGTCCAACCTCTTTCCAGGACTGTGACATGTCTCCTGCATGACAGGAAGAACATGTGAGAAAATACTGCATTAACCCACCTCTTTCCTTCACTGCATCATCTTCACTTATAGCACAAAAAAAGTAACGGTATTTGTAAAATTGCATGTATTTGTGATTAAAGTGCTTTGGTATCAAAGTCCATTTAACTTCCACAATGTCATTTGATATTAAACCATGACAATTAAAAATAAACAGTTCCACAGATCCTTTATATGCAAAAAAAACCCAAAAGAGTATACATCAAAAAAGCAGACTAAAGCCTATAGTTATCAAGTAAAAATTTGGAATAAACAAGGAGAAATTTAGCAGTAACAGCTCCAGCAGTGCTGGCTTTTTATGTAATAACAGGCTAAAAGACATCCATATGTCTTCCCCATATGCTATTTCCATAACAGCGTTACATATGTCCATTGCATTACTGGTCAAAACACATAATTTTTTTACCAGACTACAAATATTTAGAATAAATATTAGGAAAATTGTCTGTCCCCAAATTATCACCAAAGCATAACAACCTTCTAGTTCTAAGGTGGATGCCAGTAGCAATTAAGACAAATCAAGCTGCTTCTGTCTTACTACAACTAATGCTTGTTTGGTTTCAGCTGTGCTATAGGCAAACTACACAGTACTAGTCAGTCTAACAGAAAATTGCTGCTGAACATGTGGGAGGGAAGTAAGACTGTGTAAAACTAAGATGCTTTCTGTGCATGTTTCATAATATTCACCAACTCCCTTTCCCAAAACACAAACAAGCAACCCACATGGTCTTGGCTAACAATTTGCTTTACAAGTTGCAGCTAATTCCTTTTACTATGAAAAGTGACATGACCTAATGCCATAGTTTTATTTAGACAAAATCCTATTTCCACACTTATCTATGCATTAATTATTTGAGTTTATATTTCTTTTATTATTTATTATTTATTATTTGCTTATACTTTGTTATTTTATTAACATCTATCATAGTCAAATGCAACAGAAGGTAGCTTGCAAGACTGAGCATCTTATTCAACCTGCTGGATCTACTGGTTAATGTATGCTTACTTCAAGAACTTCATGGTTATTTTACTTCTCATGGATGTATTAGAAATATGAACTGTGTATATAGCTTTTGGAATCATTGAACTCAATTTGCAAGCAATAAGCAACAAAGAACTGTGAAATGGGTATTCTTTGCTGCACAAAATTACTGTTTTATCTTGGTATTGAGCTAACTGTGCTTTTGCTAACTGCATGCACATTCAGTTTTTTGGTAATATAAAGGCATTTGTCACTACCTGGTCCTTAGGAGGAAAGAATGGGGCTTGATTGGTATCTTGTGGATAGCAGCAGTTTGGGCAGGGCAAATCTTTTTCTGCCATCCTTAAGAGAAAAGAGAATAAAGGGATGCAGTCTGTATTCTAAGGAGAAAATAATTTCACAGACCTATTTTTGTAGTTCATCTCTTTTTTGCTTTGTTATTTATTTATTTTTATTACAATTTCCAGGGTGAGTGGATATTTTACTACAGTTTATTGATTTTGAAGTTGCCAAGGGGAAAGCAGGAAGTGTAAGAAAGAGGACTTGGGAGTATGGGATTTCTGTGGGCTGCATCCTGTACACCGGTAACAGCATCATTCTAAAATAAGCAATTCCTTCAGAATTACAAGATGGTTTCTGTCCCTTAGAACTTCCACAAAATAAAGTCACATCATCTACTGGACACTCAACATAGGACAATCGCCTTCGATTTTTCTTATGCCAGTTAAATTCTATATGCATGACTTTATTTTCTAGATCATGTTGTCATTTCAGTGTTTAGTTTTTCTGAGCCATTTACTTAAGAAACATTGACGACAACAACAAGGTACTGCAGCTAAGACATTTTCAGAACACAAACTAACTTTGGAGAAATGTTATTGGTCAATATTTTTATTGTTATTGGAGAAATGTTGTAATGGTCAATGAGAAAATGAACACGAGCCAGCAGTGTGCGCTCGCAGCCCAGAAAGCCAGCCTTGTCCTGGGCTGCATCAAAAGGAGCGTAACCAGCAGGTAGAAGGAGGTGATCCTGCCCCTCTACTCAGCGCTCGTGAGATCTCACTTGGAGTATTGTGTACAGTTCTGGTGTCATGAACATTAAAAGGACATGGAACTGTCGGAACAAGTCCAGAGGAGGGCCACAAGGATGATCATTGGACAGGAGCACCTCCTGTATGAAGACAGGCTGAGAAAGTTGGGGCTGTTCAGCCTGGAGAAGAGAAGGCTGTGTGGAGATCTCATAGCAGCCTTCCAGTATCTGAAGGGGAGCTATAGGGATGCTGGGGAGGGACTCTTCATTAGGGACTGTAGTGACAGGACAAAGAGCAATGGGTTAAAACTTAAACAGGGTAAGTCTAGATTGGCTATAAGGAAGAAACTTTTTACTGTTAGGGTGGTGAGGCACTGGAATGGGTTGCCCAGGGAAGTTGTGGATGCTCCATCTCTGGCAGTGTTCAAGCCCAGGTTTGACAGAGCCTTGGGTGAGATGGTTTAGTGTGAGGTGTCCCTGCCCATGGCAGGGGGGCTGGAACTAGATGATCTTCAGGTCCTTTCCAACCCTAACTTTTCTATGATTCTATGATTCAATTGCCCCATCCACTTCAATGAACTCTGCTGTGATAGAGAGTAGTGGGAAAAGCAAGCAAACAAACAAAAGACAACCAAACAAACAAAATTCCCCACACTGTAACTTACACCGAAGAGCATGTAAAAGAAGGATAAAGAGGATATTACAAATATCTGTGCTTATGGTGAGTGTGTTAGTTCACTTTGACACACATTTGGAAACAGTTACATCTCTCTCCTTCAGCTGAGAAAGACCCATAGCTATGGGATCCATGAGTTTGATCCATCCCCACAGCGAAGAAATGTACTTGTGGTGTACCAACCTCTTAAGCAAACACAAGACAATTCAGCTCGTAAGATATCCAGCAAAGCCCACTGAAGGCAAAAAAAGTTCCTACAAAATCATAACCTGTTGTGTGGTACCTTAGGGTTGGAACATATTTTACAGTTGAAGAATATTGCCTTGCTGATTGTCCTGATGCCTGAATAGAAAGAATAATTGAGATACAATATCTGGGAAGGTTATGGAAGAATTAAATTTCCTTCTGTCCTGGGTTCAGCAGTAGCAGTCATGTTTCTCCTTCTTAGTAGCTGGTGCAGTGCTGTGGTTTTGACTTTCTGCCTGGGAAAAACGCTGATTACACCAATGTTTTTAGTTGTTGCGAAGTAATGTTTACTCTGACCAAGGACTTTCTGAGTCTCATGCTCTGCTAGGGAGGAGGGGAAGCTGAGAGGAAGCCGAGATAGGACACCTGACCCAAGCTAACCAAAGAGGTATTCCATACCACAGCATGTCATGCCCAGGATGTAGAACTGGGGGCAGTTATCCAGAAGGGCTAGATCACTGCCAGGGTCAGGCTGGATATTGGTTGGCAGATGGTGAGGGGTTGTATTATCTTCCCTTGTTATTTCCCTTATCGTTATTATTATTGGTGGTAGCAGTAGTGGTTTGTGTTATACCTTAGTTACTGGACTGTTCTTATCTTAGTTACTGGACTGTTCTTATCTTAACCTGTGGGAGTTACATTCTTGGATTCTCCTCCTCCAGGAGCTGGGGGAGGAAGTAGTGGGGAGTGAGCAAGCGGCTGCGTGGTTCTGGGTTGCTGGCTGGGCTTAAACCTTGACACCTTTGCTACACTTACCGTGATAGTGCAGTAGATTTCTTTTTAAGGTTTGCCTTACACTTGTTAGTGAGAGATTTCAGTGCTTCTTTGTTTTAAAAAAAGTATGAAAAGCTATAAGAGAAAAGAGTTAGGTGCTGAAAATCAGTACTATGTATGCAGAAAAAAACTGTACATGTTTAACAGCTCCTTCAGCTAGTGCAAAGCAACAGATATTTAAATTTTATATTATTATATCCCAGGAGAAGGACAAAGACATTCAAGAAAGAGTCAATTTAATCAGCCCTTTTGCGTTTCTGCCTTTCCTAGGGCTGATACTGAAACTCTTTATTTAACATTCTTAATATGGAAAAAAAAAATCTCATATAGATAAAGTTAATTGTTTAATACACAACAAGCTGGTAGCATTTAATATGTAAATTTTAACATCATTTTTTTGGCATGAGTAAAATGTAGGGGGTTTTATCAGAATTTTTTCATAGATTCTTGACAGGAAATGAAGATTGTAGCAGAGAATCAAGTCCATTTACATGATCATTTTACACATAAGGAGATAACACTTTAGAATAACTTCACCTATCTCCTTTATTAGGATTTCAGGTCTGGTAGAGGGTTCTAAAACTTTATAACATTTGTAACTGCCTAGCTTCATAGACATTATTACTGAATTCTTATATTGTGTATAGCATACAGACCGACCTTCAAAAAGATAGCAATAATGAGCTGCTTTTAAACTGTTTATTTGAAATTATGCTGGGAAAGAGAAAAAGCTTCTTGATTAAACCTTCAAAATCCTTTCAAAGTACTGTCAAAACAACAGAACTTTTAAAAGGTTTCTAATCTGTTTTTAACCTCACAGAATTTCAGTACTTTAATGTTTGTTGAGCACACCAAACTGCACTTCTTGTGTGACCTTGTACCCCCCTTGTTAACTATCCCTTTTTCAGGCAAATTCTTTAATAGAATTCTTGCGGGTCTTTTTTAAAACAAAAAAAATACCAACTCACTAAAATCACTTCTATGCATTGAATGCATAACAAATATGTTTAAATGCACCATGAGTCAGTTTTTTACATGATTTGTAAACTAAATCACAGTCTATGCTTCACAATTATATGGCTCAGTGTATACAAGTGGCTTGCTGGAGATGCTCTGGAAATATAGATTGCATTATAGACAAGTGAACTTTAAATCCTGATCACATGGACTATTTTAAGACTTTTATACCTTGCCAACACATTCATATACATTTCATTGCAGTGTTCTGCTTTTGCATGTACTTTAGTATCATAATATTAATCCCATTTCATCTTGGGTATTTAATGGGATAAAAGATAAAGAAAAGGAAGCAAAGTATTACAACTGGATAAAACAACTAGTGCACTTTGCAGATGGGGTTATAAAATTTCTCAGAGGATCTTGACTCAAAACCACCATCTGTTTTTACTGAAGCTTAATATGAACATATTATACAGTCACTTCAAAAATAAAACGTAAGTCATCTTGCAAATTTTCAATGTTCAAAACAAAGTCACATAGCACAGTTCATCTGTACCTACAATTCACCAAGAAAACCCAGAGTAATCAATATTTCTAAATTTACAAATCATGTAGAATGTAACATTTTAAGGCAAATTTTTGAAATTATGTGTAAAACAGCCAGATCACTCCTGTTATAAATAATGTGAATTATTATGAGGAACAATAAAGCCCAAGGTTTGGTTGGGTTGAATGCACACAGAAATCATGAACACCAAGTTATAATAATGTTGTTATTCTCTCTCTGCAGTCTACAGTAGCTCAGTTGTACTGCACGCCGTATTACACCATTCGTTAGGCAACAGTTGCTAGCATTCAGTGGCGTTGCCTAGAGAAAAGGATTTTTTTTTCTCCAAAATATACAACACTCTGCCTTTTCTCAACATAACACTAGCACTGAATGATCATTCTCAGATGCTTATTTTTCTCCTCTGGCTTATCTACTGGGAATGCATTCTTTCTAGAAATTTCTACTTCTAGAAAGTAGCATATAATGTATGGTTAGTTTGACTAGTTTTGCTGAGACTGCACACAAATTTTAACTCTGCATTAATAGAAAATAGCAGGAAATAAGACAATCTTCAAATAGCAAGAGAAAGGCATAGTTAAAGCATATTAACTATTCTTGAAAAAAATACTTTGTGAACTGATCACAGGGCACTGTGATCAAGTGAGTGCTAGAGCTGCGTCAGGCAAAGCACTGCACACCAGATTTATAAGCTCAGTCACAACAAATGTGAATTAACCAGGGCATAATCTCATACTGTTTTCAGAAATCAAGCAGAAAATTAACAAGTATCACAATGATGATGCAAATATGAGTTGTTAATAGGTTGTAAAACAGATACAATATGAAGCTCCTGAATTCAGAAAAGGGGAAAACCCAAGCAGAAGATGCAGGAGAATAAACAAGTGCACAGCATATTGAATATTACTTGTGCTTTTTATAAGTGGATATTATTTCTTGTTATCTGTTTGGAAGAGCGAAATCCTTAGTTGAGATAAATGAAGGGTTCAGAACAAATGAAGCAAGGGAATTAATTATGTCACACTTAACAGAAGAGTAGAAAACAAAGCTAGAAGGAAACAGCAACCCTGAAAGGTCATGTATTCTCTGCTTTTAGCCTGAAATTATATTCCTGCATCAGCTATATGTATTTCCCACAAATATCTGTGGAACTTTTAAAAAATACCTTAACTGTTGGAGATTTCATAACCTAACCAGACAATCTGTTTTTTGCCTTACTGCATTTAAAATTGGAAAATGTATTCATTAATACTTTTGCTGTATTTTGAGATTATTATTTTTTGTTATCTTGAAAATATACATTAAATATGATTTATTCATTTTCTGTAGTTCCCCTTAACTCATTAAAATATCACTGGCAAGTCACTGGCATCATCCAAATCATTAAGAAAAATGCTAAGTAATCTAGGCAATTCTAACAATAGCAGGAATATTATTCTAAACCTTAAAAATATTAGGATTTTCAAAACTCCTGAAAATGCCAGGGAATCTGAATGAATAAGCTGTAGAAAGAAAGGATTCATAAAGAAAGGAAAAGAAACAAATTGTCTGGCTCAAATAAAACTGACAAGATGTATTTTATTGGTTTGAGACAGAATTGTAGCACTGAGGCTGACAAGTTTGGAGAAAAGGAAGCGACACAGAGGAGAACAGGTCCATAAAGAAAAGGTGATTGAAAAAAGAGCTTTAGGAAAGAAAGGGAATAGGAAATTAGTATTCAATCAGTTCTAAATAGATTAAATTTAAGATGATAACATGAGCAAAGAAGAGATGACAGAGAGAGACTAAAAGAAAGAGGCCAAGAGCAGAAAAATATGTGACATACTACCACAAGACGTAATAGTCAGAGATCTTTAAGAAGAATTAATTGGTCTCAGAAAGCATTCGAAACAAGTGAAAGTGTCTAGGAACAGAACCTTTCATGTTATTTCGTTATCTGGTTACTATTTTTGAATGTACATTTTTGCAGTACAAATGGAGGAGCTGGAATTGTATCTTACCCTGTAGCACAATTAGTTTTATAATTTAGTACCTTTCCTTCTCAGTAACTCCTCTGAAACAGCAGGTAGCTGTTTTATGAAAGTAAACATATGATTATTCATGCAGTACCTACAATACATAAGGTTGTGGACTCCCAACATTTTCACTCTTTGCTTTAACATGATTTTCTAATTACCAGAACAAATGACTGTTCAACTACACTGATCTTCGATACAGCCTACATACTGTTTGCCCTCAGACCCACATGCCAGAATTAAAAAGATAATTTTAAAAGAGGATATTTAACTTTTGTTAATAAAAACATCAGTCTCTTCAGGAACCTCTCAAACAGGCAATGTAATAAATCATCTTATTTTTCAGCTACTGTTGATTTTTTTAAAGAGCCTACCAATACCCTTAAAACAAGCTAGATTTGATCCTTACCTCATAAACATTGAATCTATAATTTAAAATTGCATCTGATTTATTTTCATAATATTTTGACTGCAAGCAGTGTGTAGATTCTTGCTGCTTCTGATGGCAACCTGACTTTTCACTTCTATAATATGAAATGCAAAATACTGTTTCTGATTTACTGTTGGTGATTGCTTACTTTGTGAAGTCTGATCAAGGCTGGGGAAATGGAGCTGAGAAAAGATGGCAGGACTTTGCCATTAGCAAAGAAGAGAAGATTAACATTTAGTTTCAGGAACAGAAAAGAAAAAGAATACTTTGCTTTCCTCATATCAGCTTACAGCTGGTATGAAAAATGATACAAATCTTGTGAGGTGTTTATTTATCTAACTAAATATAACTCATTAGCTATATTTTTTTTCAATAGAAGCTACTTTTAGAGTATGGTGTCAGTTCTTTCCCAGGCCCACTGTGCTCCAGTTAACTGCATTGAACTCCTACAGTACTGCAGTCCTGATAGCTGGCTAAGAAACTACAAAACAATACCTTTAACAGTCATGAAGTCTGTTCCTTGAAGGTATAGAAAGTTACTTAATACATATATATCTTATTAAACATGTCATCTGTATTAAGCTGATGTAATACATGTATTCTCCTTATGCTTTTATCTCAGAAGTATCATTAAATTATCTCAGAAGTATTGTTAAATGTGTTCACCTTAGGAAATCGACACTCAAAAGGTTGTTTCAGTATCAAAATAAAATTCCATTACTAGGGTGCGGAGGAAATAAAAAAAAAACAAATCCTTCACCTGAACTTAGCAAGTACTTGTATATGCACATATATATTATAATATCCATACCCACAAATGAGTGGATATAATTTGTAAAAACAAACATGAAGTAGAAATAAAACAGTGTGTTGAGTAAACAGTGTCATTGTTTCAATAATCAACCTCAGAAATGTACTTTTCCACCTCATTTTTCATTAGTTCATTTGCAGTTATTTTACCTATTATGACTTCTCTTCAGACTTTAGCTCAGTTGCACTCCAGAAGGGAATTATTTGCTGTTGAAGGTAGTGTGCTAGGAGACAGCTCCCCAGCTTTATTTCATCCTTGTCCATATAGATAACACTAATATTTTATGTTAATTCACTGTTAATTTTCTAAGTTATTTATCTTTGTCCTATGTAGTCATGCAACAACCCCAGGGGAAAGGAGGGTGGAAGTCAGAGGAACAACGGCAATATTTGTCTGCAGATATTGCCAATGTTTTGCCCTATTGAGATAAGAAAGATGCAGACATTACATAAAGCTGTGGTCACGTATTTTTTCCAGAAGCTAGCACTTCATCTTTTTATTGCTTCTCATCTGTCAGAATTTCTTGGTAATAAAAAGGGTAAATGTGGAATAAATTCCTCCCTCAAGTAGTGAAGAGAAAAACTGAAAAGATGCTATGTGCCCAATTTTTACTTTTTCCTGTAATGTGAAGTCTCCAAGGAGCTTATTCTGACATAATTCTAACATAATTGTTCAGATTTATGCCATCATCCTTATATTATTCACATATCAAACTGGAAGAAAAAAAATCTAACCCAAATCCCACTCTAAAAAACAAAATGTACATATGTAGGTATAGATTTTCTTTCTTACCCCTGCTGCTTATATATATGAAAGGGATGTTGCATGTTAACCATTGTCTTTAATAAAAATTGTGCAATTGTAGAATCATTTAAGTTAGAAAAGACCTTTAAGATCATTGGGTCCAACTGTTAACCTAATCCACTACTAAACTGCATCTCAAACACTGCAACTATACGTCCTTTAAATACTTCCAAGGGTGGTGACTGGCATTTCCCTGGGTAGCCTGATTGCAACAACTTAATAATTTATATTGTTTTTTCTTGAACAGGCATATTTAGTAGAACTTTTTGACCAATTCTTATGGGACTGTGTTAGTTTTAACTGTAGAAAATTACTTCTTTAACTGCAGAGGTGCTTTAATATTCTTCTAATACAGTGCATTTCCCTGATGTGAGCTGAATCTACCAGAATATTTCAGTTAGGCTGTCTATCTAAGTGCCATATTAAAGAACACACAGTTTGGGTTTACCATGTCAGAGTACAGGAATTCCCTAAAGCGTAAAAGCGCAGCTAACTAGTATATTCATAAGAAAACTACGGGTCCTCTGGTATGAAAAACTGTTTACAGACTTAGAAAGTGCCTATTACTGTCCAGGACAATCTATGTACACGAGGCAGAATCCCAGACATTTTGTTCCTTTTCACAAGTTAACAGACCTCTGTCCTGGTTTCAGGTAGGATAGAGTGGGTTTTATGCTTGTTTGTTCTTCTTCCTGTGACTAATGCTAATAACACACCAATGTTTTAGTTGTCGCTAAGTAATGCTTACGCTTGATTATGGACTTTTCAGTCTCTCATGCTCTGCCAGTGAGTAGGCGTACAAGAAACTGCGAGGGAGCATCGCCAGAACAGCTGACCCAAACTAGCCAAAGAGGTATTCCATACCACAGAATGTCATGCTTGGTATATAAACTGGACAGTGTTAGCTGGAGAGGGCAAATCACTGGTCAGCGGGTGGTGGGCAATAGTACTGCGCATTATTTGTGTTTTCTCAAGGAGCAGTATTCTTTCCTCTCTGTTTATGTATTATTATTATTATTTACATTATTTACTTAATTTACTTAATTTACTGTATTTACTTTATTTAAATTATTAAACTAGTCTTTTCTCAGCCCATAGGTTTTTACATTTTTCTGATTCCCCTCCCCATCCTACAGGGAGTGAGTGGCTGCATGGTCCTTAGTGACAGATGGGCTTAAATCACAACACCATCTCTTCCATAGTCTGTGGAGAGGAACAGAATTGGATGGTTTGAGTTTATATTTTATGTATTTCTTTTCACAACTAAGTAGAAATACAAATACATAAATAATGTTTTTTCAATTATGAAAACTTTGGTCCCATAGGTGGAAGAAGAAACCACACTTTCATGAAACAAGTGTGTCCCTCCTACTTGGATTTAATGGTACATTTTATTCCTTAATTCAGTAAGAAGGAAAAAAGTTAAAAAAAAAACAATCAAAAAAAAAAAAATGCACTCCTTAATATGCAGAGATGTCTAACTTTACTTTAGAAGTCACTGTAACTTAAGTGAATGTCATTATATAGCTAGTTATTCAAGCTGAAACTGTCCTTGGCAGCACTCTACAGGGCAATCTTTCCATAAGAATAAACAATTCTTAAAAAATTTCTCCAATCTATTAGGCACGAACATATTTTTTGTCGGCAAGAGGAATGCATGTTTCTCTTCCAATTATTTTCATTCCTTACACAAATATTCATAAATGTTTATCAAGGACAAATCTGAAGAAATCTTATTCTACGTCTGTATGAGTGCTCTCCTCTTTCACTTTTACACTCATTGCAGTCAGCTCTTACCAGTTGCTTTAATAACTTGAATTCAAGTTTCTCCCCAAGCTTCTAATGCCACACAAAACTATTGGTATTTATGGTTTTAGATACCAGAACTTTACTGTTCTCAATGCCAAATTTTGGTAAGTCTCTAAGTAATTCTTGGGACTATTAGTATGTTTTCCTCTGGCACAAACATGGATGAAATGTGTTTAGCAAGCTTACCTCACTGCAGCATGATTTTCACTCCACACACCTTGCGCAAAACCAGATATTGCTAAATGTTGTACAGAGTACCTCTTAAGCACTCAGGCCAAACCTGAGATATACATGTGAAGCTTCCACTAAGCAGACAGTGTGATTTCTTGTGATTTCATTTAGCTTGATCTTTTGTTGTATGATGTGACGTGGTTCCTACCCCTATTGCTAGAGTGAACCTTAGCTCTTATCTGGACTGAGAATCTGCATTTCCTATAAACGGTGACCAGGATACAGTGCTGCTGTCCCTCTCAGTGCTCACCCTAGAGTAGGCAAGACACAGGAAATGAGTTGAACATGTAGGTAGTCTAGATGTGTTTTACACATACATAAACAAAAAAAGACAATCAACTGTTTAACCACCCACCAAAATGAAATATTGTGAAGTAATTTGACCAAACCTGAAAAAAAAGAAGAGAGATTAAACACAAAAGCTTTCTAACAATTTGCTTTCAATTAGTATAAAATATTTTTTAAGGCCAGTTAATTGTAAGATGCTTTCAGGATATATGATATGTGCAACAAATAAATTCTTGGAAAATTATGTTACATACCATTATTTTCTGTATATCCCTTTCCAATGTGGAATGGCCAGTTGCAGTTCAAAAGTGAACTATGTTTCAATTAGTCCTAAAATACAAAAATGAAAAGTTGTTAAAAACTGATTATTTTTTTTTTTTTAAAGAATCTGCATACTCTTTTAAAGTGCTTTGATTTTCATAACCATAACTAACTAAACCCAGGTTAAGACAGGTCAGAAATACTAGTGTAATCCAAGGAAAAGTAAGAAATCAAGAGAATACTGTTATACCACTTTCTTACCTAATAGTAAAACAATGTTGTAAGAAGCAATTCAGATGCTCCAATAATGCTAGAGATGCAGAAAAAGAAAAATTAAAATGACATTGTTAATTGTTGCCTGAATTGATGGTGTGTCTAAGACACAGACATAACAATAGACAGTAAAAAATGAAAGAGCCTTGCTTCTAAGTCTTTTTGCTCACCAAGAGGCAAAGGCAAATATTTAAATATAGAATTGCTTAAAGAGAATCAGGGAGAATAAATAAAGGACATTTCATAAAAAAATCAGCAGCTTTTGCGTTGTTTCTTCAGATTTCTTTAATGAGACCCAGGTTAAATCCTTATCCAGCTTCAGTTTGTGAATCACCCAACTTGAGCAGTGAATCATCTTCATGTGGTTAAAGAGCCAAATCAAAATTACTGTTTGCTATCTTTACCCTTTGCTCCCCTCACTATGTAATCTGCAAAAACTCATTTCTATTTTGTGAACAGCTGTTTTGGAAAATAAAAATTGCTTTTTACACATGGCAAAATCTGTGACACTACACTGAGCAAAAAAAGTTTAAGTCTTGCCCTTTCATGAATCTGTCAGAACGGCAAATTTTAAGAAATGTTAATTTTTAATATATATTTATTTTGCACATTCATACACACACATGCACACACATGCACACACTGCAATGAAGAAAAGAAACAAAAGCTCATAGACCAGAATATTGCAAACCTAAGCACTGATATATATAAAATATAATTATGGAAGTTGTTTATGTAGTTTTCATTTAATCTTGTGTAAAGGTTATAATTTTCTCATTATTTGTGCAATCTACATTGTTAGATATATTTCTATCCAGCAGAAAGAAAAGAGACAGTTCTCAGTTACCAAACAAATGTCTGATGTATTTGCTCTATTTTGTCTTTTTTTCCCTGTCTCATCTGTAGTTCATAATTTTACTTATTAGAAACTATGAAACTAGTTTTGAATACAAATTTAAAAGGTCAGGAGCAAAAAATGGCATATTATAAATATAAAATCCTGATTGGAGTAGTTCTGTAAAGTTCAAAAGTTACAGCAAAGAACTGATATACAGGGAGATTAATACAAAAGTTTTCTACTTATTTTGAGTGCCCAGTCTAAAATATCTCAGACATTATTTTTCAGAACCATTTAGCACTTTTTATAAGTAAACAGTGGTAGAATGTAATTGATATTATTTGTAAAAGGGAGTTTTTATCTACTTGGAAAATCTGATCTTTGTATCTCAGATCTGGCATCCAGAAAGGGATGAATGAACATTTAAAAAGCACTTCACATAAGTAATGATGGTGATGTTTCAGCATTAGACAAAAACTCTGTAGAAGAAGGAACAGAATTAGACTAACTTAGGAAAAAAAAAAAAATTTCCTTAATGAGATATGTTTCTTTGTCTTTCTGTCTCCTGCCTGTTTTTCTATACTCACATCTACTATGTGCAGGTTCTGAAGAAACAAAGTGGGTGCTATATAAGCAAAATGACCTTAAACGTTTAACCTTAATTCAAATCAGAATTAATTCTAATCCAAGTAAGGCAAAGATCTTGTGAAAAATTAAACAATGATTGTACATAAAAATTTAGGCACAATGACAACTTTGCCATGTTATCATTTTTATCTCTTTTAAAGTTTTTTTTAATATATATATATAACCTGCAAAAAAAAAGAAAAATCTGAATTTCATGTGGTCAGACAGAAACTTAGATTCATTTTAAGCAAGATTTGCATTCCTCATCCACAAATTTACCTAATTGCTTTATTATTTGTGTAAGCTGCTTTCACAAGTTCCTATAGTAATGTACTCCACAGTACTTAGGGTGCATGATGAAAATCCTCTATTAGATTGTTCTGGAACAGACCATACCTTCCACTTCCTAATTTAATTTCATAAAAAATAATTCTCATATTTTTGAGATCAATTATTTTTTACTTCACTTTTTTGATCTTACATATTCTTACAAACCTTTACCATTATCCTTCTGTATTTTCTAGATTTAAGTGTCCTCATCTATCAGTTGCTCCTTATACAGTAAGATTTTTTTACATATTTTGGGTTTGTTTGTCACTTTTCTAAGAAGCTGTTATAGTTTTCTAAAAGTTCCTTGAGGTGTAAGGACTAGAAATGCACAATTATTAAATATATCATCATAACAGGAATTTGTAAAATGTTATAATGATATTTTCTCCAGTGTTCAATATTATAATTCAATATTATAAGATGTTTAATTCTTCAGTCAATTTCATCTTTACTGCTTTAAATACTTTTTTATCTTTAAAGACTTTTTGTCTTGTCTTGAGGAAAAAACTGGTAGGAATCCACAGAACTTGAGTGTATCTATTCTTGACTGATTACTGTCATCTCAAAGTTAAAGAGCCCTGTATCTTTGCAATGAAGTTTCTTGTTTGTCTTCATCTAATATTCAGTATTCACAGAAAGATAAAAGCTCAAAGTGAGCATAAATAGTATAGGGAATAGTGTTTATTTCCTGAAAACATCTGTGCTTGTCTTTAATACCATGAGTTTTTCTATTAATTCCGATGGGTATGTGCAACTGCTTGTAAGCACTGGTGTCACGGGGGTTTCTGCGTATTCTGAAATAACAGTCATAAAGCACAATGTCTAATCCCATATCTTGGTTGCTTGTCTGTTTTTCTGTAAGATCTATGAAGTACTGTTACATTCAGCTTAATAACTTAAATGAGTACAAGAGAATGGGAAGAATAATTCAGGGGCTTCTCATTGGTTTTCTTTACTGAAAGGCTTTGTTCCCTTCTGTGTCCCACAGCCAAAGGCCTAAATCTTTTAAGTGTGATTCTTCTTTGTTCAAGTATGATTCTTCAGACGTTCTCTGAAGTACACTTACTTATGTTACACATAAACTACACAATTTAAAAAAATGTATTTAAGCAATCTGTGTTCTTTTCTGTTTATAAGATTTTTAAGCTAAATTCCATACGGCTACTAAATCTTACATGTAAATCAGAATTTCCCCTAGCTGCCAGTATAACTGCTAGATTACTATATGATTTGATGAGAGCATATAGATGTGTTTATATACTATGGAAGAATAAAACCATTCAGGGGAACAATATGGAAAAGAAAACCTTTCTGAAGCAGACAGCCAATATGGTTAAAGCAGTTAAATTATAACGGAAACACAGAAATATTTAACAGCATTTTAGGGGGAATATAGATCTCTATCTTCTAATGTAGTATAATTTGAATCTGTAATAATTACACAACTGGTGTTTATCATACAGAACTCCAGTAGAACAGAAATGATGAAATTAAAACCTGTGACAAGCATAATAAAAAAACTCTGAAGTGCACAAATTAAAAATTGTCTTTAAACCTCAAGAACAGTTTGAAGAACTCGTAGAATTTTATAGTGCAATTCCCAGTGTTGCACTGTTGAAGGTGAAAGATTTCTAAAGAATAATAAATCAATTTAAAGAAAACTTCAAAGTAATTTTAGTTGCCAGGTCCATGGTACTTCTTGTAAGATCAATGGGGAATTAATATAGATGTTTTAATTGTGTCAAAATCTGGAAGTTCTAGAACAAAATTCTTCATAGCAGTGCATACATAAGGGTCAAGTGCCCTTTGAGTTGTCGTGTAATGTCTCGGCTTATCTTTTACAAAAAGGCTTAAGTGAAAAAACTCTGTGTAACTCCTCTGCCTGTGTGGGACAGTTGGGATGTTAGGAATTTCAGAGACGAAAAGATGGTTCTCTGTCACTAAAGAATGTCAGTAAAAGTCATTATTTTTTTCTGCTTTCTTAATTTTCTACAGACAGCTTTAGCAGACAGAGAACTCAACTGTGTTTCCTGTCTCATTATGAATGAGACTGTTCTGAGAAGCTAAACAACTCAAGAGTTCAGACCAAGGTAAACATAATTAGATATTAAGGTAACCCTTTAAAGCAGCAGTTTTCTCAATTATTTGTGATAGTATTGAGCCTTTCATAGTGTATCTGAGTTAGTTTTCTTAAATCATCTCTCCTGCTTCTTCATAACCAAGGAAGCAATCCAACCACTTCTCTACAAATCTAAAGCATATATTAAATGGTGGGTATTTTTTTGTTTTTTTTTAATGTCCCTCTTCACCTAGAAGTTTAAGCTTTCTTTTTCTCACCTTTCCATCACTTTACAAACTTCAGGTATTTGCCTGTAGAAGTCAAATGAGTGCATACCAAATTCAGACCCTGGAGATGTGTACCTTCATTTTAATGAAATCATTCTCTGCCAGGGTTTCTAAGATCTGGAAATTAATTCAGAGAAACTGAAGGGAAATTCTTTTTACATTTCTACACTTCTGTCCAAATCAAAGCCTTACCTTAAAGTAATTTTAACGTTTTTTAACATTGTGATAAAAACTATCTTGAGATTCAATTTTATTATGGATAAAATAATATTATAATGTGTTATCTGGTAGAGATGTGGCATTTTTGCATGAAGCTGAAGTGAAGAAACTCTTATGTCTGATAGAAACTGCTATGCGAATTATGAGAAGAGTGTTTCAGGAAATCGTAATAAAAATTAGAGTTACAGAAAAAAAAGAGAAAATTGATTGCTTACCTCACAGAGATGAATAAGAACAGATGTCAGCAAATATATGCACAATGGAGAAAACACAGAGAAAGTATCATGGATCAAGAGCTTCTGGTTTGTTTTTTGTTTTTTTTTAATTTAGTTGGGTTTGCTTTTTTTATTTATTTTTGTTTTAAAGAAGATCAAAGTGACCATTAGTGAAATTAAAATAAACAAATTAAATATAGGTTAAAGGACACTATCTTTAAAAAAAAAAACCAAACAAAAAAAAAAAAACTTTTCTTCATATTGCTGCTGTCATGGAATTTCCATTAAATGACTTTCAAGTAAAAATGTTAGGTTAAGAGCAGGTCTAAACATGCAGAGGTATGACAAGAATATCCTAAGCATTTCTAGTTAATGCAGGCTTTAATACATGTTTGGACATGGCATAAAGTCTCATGTGTTCTAGTAAAAAAAGAAGTTTCTAGTAATTAGGGAGTTCAAATATGAATGCCAGAAAAGAGAGTGACAAGAATGTGGATTATTCCACATCAATTGTATATAGAGTTCCGTGTATGTTCACTGCAGAATCTAATTCTGCTTACTTCACTAGATAATATAATGTCTTAGACCTGAATTTTATTAATTAATTAAATAATTCTTTATTTTACTTATATTTGAATATATATGACTATTTGACTCTATTTGACTTATATTTGGCAATTTATTTTACTATAGTGATATTTTTCAATTATATATCGAAAATTTTTAATTTTGTTATTCTTTATTTTAATAATTAATAATAATTATTCATATGAGAAAATATGCTATGAGATGAGAAATATAATTTTTTAATATTAGCTTGCCTGGTTTCAGAGATGCATCTGTTTAGTGGACAGCTATATTTTTCTAAAGCACATTCTTACATTTGTACCAATTTTTAAAGAACACATTCAAGAGATTCATTTGCACTTTTTCTCAGAAACTTCTAAAAATCAAGGGACCTTTCCAAAATGTCTAATTTTTCAGCTGCCTGCAAATGTCCTTCTGGTAATACAACCCCTCAGACATAACATTCAGTATAGAGAAAAAAGAGTTTTCTAATTCATCATCCACTATTCCTTTTCACTGCAGAAGGAAAGTGGGAAAGAGTATCAGTGAGAAACGATTTAAATTTTCTTATCCTCTTACCTTTCTGTCAATTTGTCTGACTATTAATGGTCTACTAATAATATCCATGTTGATTTTATGGACTCTCTCCTTATCATTTAAGAAATAACTTGTGAAGAAGGAATGGTGACCCAATTATCTAAGGATCAGTTGAAATATTTTAAATAAAATTAGAATATTGATATATATAATGTGAAAAATGAATGATGATATAAATACTTTGAAAAATGAAAAAAAGTCATGCCTTTGTGAGGAACACAAAGCTTTTCTGGAACAGCTATATATGTTGGCATTTCAAAAGTAAGAATTTTCAGTGCTAAACCCTTGTATTGTAGAAACTGACCATCATTTTGCCCAAAAAGAAATTCAAAATATTTTTTGTCCTCCAAACAGCCCAAAAGTTTTAGAGTGGCAAGTGTTTCTTTTCTTGTTTCTGACAATGATGAAAAGTATGTGACATGGAATTGAAGAAAGAACACAACTCCGGACTATACTTAACATACATGTCAGGTATAAACATTGCTCCTGCAATGTTTTAGATCTCTAAAAAACTACTTGTCTTTTCTTGCGCAAGACAGTGAAAAGTCGTATTCTTGAAGGCTACTATAGCTTATACATATATATTTAATGTAGCTGTCTTAAAGACCGGAAAGAATAAATTATATGGCTCAGTTCATTTTTATAATTATTTTGTTAACCTCATTTTGTCTCAACTTTGCATGTTGATGCATCCAAAAAATTTAATTTGAACTTTCATAAACAGCTTGGGTACTGCCAGTGCTGCCTGCAAACTGAAAGAAACATATTACACAGCATAATTGACTTAAAATAAATGAATCACAATTGGATTTGCCTTATTGAGTTTACATGAATGCCGCAGAAAATATATGGACTTAGTCAGAGATCAATATGATCAGACAAAAAGCCGTTTATTACAAAGCCTTAACACCTTAAATACTATTTCTTACATGCACTTACAGTGATTTGGCATATTATGATCGGATACATGTCCTGAAGACCCTTTGCAACTAGCATATAATTGGTTATGCACAGGTGTGGGAACTTGACCTCGAAAGCTTGCCAACAGTCCACAGTTCTCATTACATCAGTGAATTCTAGCTTCTTCTTATCTTGCTTGCTTAAGCTTCCTTGGGCCTCTCACGGCCTTGCTGTATCTTTCAGGATTATTCAGAGTTTATGTACCAATTATCCATTCTCCCGTGAGAACACATAAAGTAGTTAAATTTACCTAAATCTTTGTAATTACATTTTGAAGTACAAAAATTAAATCTGCTTCACAGATGCCATTTATTTTAGATTTTGCTTATTTCTTTATCTTTTAATCTGTTCTTTTGAACTACTTTTTTTTTTATTTTTAACAAAGTTGATTACATGCAGTTTAAGTAAATTCTTTAAAAATAACCAAAATAAATGCAAATAAAGAAATCCTCTGTAAATCAGCCATTTGATATGAAAAGTAAATAAAGCAATCAAATAGCCTGACTCAGACAGGTAGTAAGATGATGACTTTTGTATGAGTAAGGAGATGCATATAAAAGTTAACACTGATTATGAACTTGCTAATTGTAATGTATTTGCTCATAGACTACACTGCATACACAGATAGATGCATCTCAGACAGGGCCGTCCTGGTCCAATAATTATAATTTAACATTTCTATTCCTTAGTTGTTGACTATAAGATTGTAACAGTACAAAGGGAAGTATTATTAAATGCTGCACATGCAAAAGATGTGAGATTCCTTATTATATTTTAGATTGTATATTCTGATATTTGAAGAACACATTTATCCTGCAGCAGCTACGTTGAACTTAACTTTTGTAAAAATTTAACCTTCATCCATCCCCCGTATCTCAAAAGCTATTTATATAACCAGAAAGGTTTTATGTTCTGCTCTATATTTTGCCTCTTTTTTTTTTTTTAAATGCATCTTTGTGACTTTTTCTTAAATTAAAAGTCCTATATTCACTGTATTCTGAAAGCAGGCAAAATCTAGATCCTTCTTTTCCTCTTATTCTTCCAGATTCCAATTCCATAATCGAGCTTTACTTGTCAATAAAAAAAAAAAAAAAAACAAACCCAGAAAAAAACTGAAAAAAAATCCCACCATTTTCAATTTAAGAGCTTAAGATCATGGGTTGCTTGGGAGGCTATAGTTGGAAACTATAGCATTTTTGGAGGACCAAAATGTTTCCTGAATTTGCAACTTCACCTGGAAACAAATTGAACTCTACAACAACATGCAGTTTGCACAACTGCTCTAGGTGCAAAGGTTCATTTGAGTGAAGCATGTAATGATTCACTTGAGCTTTTGATTATTGCTTATGCTTGGATTATATTCTTCTAATTGCCTACATTTGAGATCTACCCTTTACCATATTGTTTTTAAGCATTTAGTATTTATTCACTTGGAAATACTGAGAAAATTGATTTACTGTAAATGAAGACCTGTTATTCTGTTAAAAAAAAAACTTTTGGATTAGCATTGGACCAACCAGTATTTTGACAGCAGCCGGTTAATTTTCTCACTAGAGACCAACTACTGTATTTCAAAACTATTACTAATCAGCAGCTTTAAACAATTTAGTAGGACATTTTCCACTGGCTTGAACATCTTGAATGTGTTGCTTCCTACTGTCGTGGTATAAACCCAGTCAGGCAACTTGTTCACTCACTCTCAATGAGTGATGCCAGGCTGACAACAATCGAGGACCCCCTCCCCCCCCACACCAGGGCTCTCCCCGTCCCCGCTCGCGGAGGAACGGGGAGGAGGATCAAAAGAGTGCAACTCCGACGGGTTGAGACAAGAACAGTCCAGCAACCAATGTACAACACAAATCACCACCGCTACTACCAATGACAACGATAAGGGAAAATAACAAGGGATGAGAATACAATACCACCCTCAGAGAAACGAGTCCGACTCGGAAGCCTGTGTCCTTCCGGGTAACTCCCAGTTACCCCCCACCCCGGGCATGACGTGCTGTGGTATGGAATACCTCCCTGGCTAGCCTGGGTCAGGGGCCCTGTCTCTGCTTCCTCACAGCTTCCCCTCCTCCCAGGCAGAGCATGAGCCTCCCAAAGTCCTTGGTCAGGGTAAACATCACTTAGCAACAACCAAAAACATCGGTATCATCAACACTGTTCCCAGGCTGGAAGTCAAAACACAGCACTGCACCAGCTACCACAAAGGAGAAAAATGACTGCTACTGCTGAACTCAGGACACCTATGAAATCTACTTATTATTGGTATCCAAACAAAGTTTTTTTGAAAGTGAAAATCAGAGCAGTAGAGACAGTTAGCTATGAGAAAACACTCCAGTTTACTGGAGTACCTAACATGAAGGCATAAATACAGCTGTTGTGGAATGTTTGAAAGATGAGATTTAAGAAGAGGACTTAACTGGTGGAGCTGTATTTCCAAATAGCGAGAACCTAGCTCACATTGTGCAAGTAATCTGAAATCTGACCTTCCTGATCCAAAACATCATAAAAATTGATATTATTTAGAAATTTATTTTGCTTAGAAATGCACAACTGTTACATTTTTATTATGTTACCAACAGCACCAGGACTTAAAAAAAAAAAAATTCAATAAACGTGTCTTATGGAAGGAAAGTACTACTCTGCAGTTGAAAGAAAGAGAAACAACTTTAGATCTTGCCAGTGAATCAAAATTGGCACAGTTCACCTAAAGCTGTATAGAAGATTATTTTGAAAATAGAATACAGAGCATACTGCTGTGTTCCAGAAGCATTCTTGAGTCATACTCAAGGAGACTTGTACATCAGCAGGAATTCTGATGGCCTTACCCTGGCTTGTTCTCCCCCTCTTTTTCATATAATGTAAGACCCCAGTGTAAAGTGTACCAGTGAGCTAGAATCACCTTAGTCATTGCCAGGCACGAAAAATAGATAAAGACAGGACCCTCTCTTTGCGTCGCAAAAGTAAGACACTACAAGGTCTTTGTAGTCAAAGAGTATGCGTAATATTATTGTAATGCAGTTGTCACAAAACCTGGTGCAAGATTGTGGAGATGCCATCACAGGCAGAGGTGAGAAGGAAATCAGAGGCTGAGTATCTGCTTTCACCTCTGTTCCACTGGCAAACAAGCTTGCACATATAGGGAGCATATGTTGCAAAAAAGTGTTTGTGGGTGCTACCGAAGGTCACTCTGAAAACAATGTAACAATTCCTTTCTTCAGATGGAAGATTGATTATAATGAAACAAGGATAGGTACATGGACTACAATAGCTCTAAAATTAGCTAATAAACTTGTTTAGCCTTTTACACAGTTCATCTTTAGTTAGAAAAAAAAAGGTTTTATGTTTGAAGTAGTTTTACGGTAAACTAAATATTTTAGCATTCTTCAGAACAAGCACATTTTTCTGTTCATTTCCCCAAAGAGGAATTTGCTCTTATTTACTTCATTTATTTCTTTTCCTGAAATTAGAGTCACAGATTATGAAAAGTACGTTGTCTGCTATTAAAAAAAAAAACAAACCCAACCACAAAACAACCAACACAGGGCCACATAACATCTGCAAATTAACTATAAAGCTAAGACCCTTTTTCATTGTTTTTGTTGCAATCAGGTCACTTGATGCATACTAGCATTATGCCTTAAGCAATAGCCTTATATTGTCCTTTCCATACACAAATTTAACTGTCCGGTTTGTTTGTAAGCTTGAAGATTAGTGTAAATAATCACTGCAAATTATTTATGTTTACAAATAGTTAAGAATCTAACCTTAATATTTATCCAAGAAAGTAAATACAGAGGTCAGGGACAGAATCTAGAAATGTTAAGTGTATCCGAAAAAAATAAAGTGTCAGAAGCTTAAATGTTCTTTTAAGTTATAACCCTTGCTACTTTTCTTGCATTAAGGACTACAAGCTCAGAACTATTGGTCCATTTGTGTTATGCATTCACAAGGTTATAAACTGACAAGCAAGCTATAGTTCTGCTGCTGTAGGAATTATTCTCAAATTGCTATTTTTTTTTCTTTTTTAAGGAATTTGTCTATTAAAGATGCATAATGATCTATTATGAGGATGAATGAAAACTGAAAAGAAAGTTTGTGGGACTGGTAACATTCACCATAAGCAATTATTATACCTATAATTATTTTCATAGACTAATGTTCACTATACCTTTAAATGTTCGGTACTGATAATAAAGGCTAAATTCATGGTTTTTATCTGTTTCGGTTTACAGTGTTAGAATAACATGAATTTCAAATAATCTTTAACAAAAAAAAAAAAAAGCTGTTGAATGATCTAACTGCCATCAGAATGAGAAAAGAAGTAAATATGTGGACATGCTGATAGTGATTTCCCACAGTCTGATCCTTTATGGATGACCTAGCTCTATTTCAGACTGATTACTCTGTCATTCACTAGAGCCTATCTTGTCTGCTGCTGTCACTCTTGGTCCTTGACATTATTAATAAGATTAGCACCAGCTCTGACTGTCACAACATCAACCAGAGCCTAGAAAGATATCAGAGAGGTTGCTTTGATACAATTAAATTTAAAGACAGACCTTTAAAGCTGTGCCTCTAGGCAATGATTCTTAAACTAGGCCTAGGACAGAATACTGAATTCCATTTGGAAAGAGGAACATCAGCATCGTTTTGCTAGCTCCCAGCTTAAATTCTTGAGATATGTATATAAACTGCACAATTGATTTTATTATGTTATTATCTATTATGATTAATATGTATAAAATGCATATTTTCTGTTAACATAATTGTTGTCCTTCAGTTTATCAGTGTGTAGTTCTCCTTGCTTAGGGTTCATATAAAGAAAAATGATCCTGAGTACTTTTACAACTCCAAATTTTTCTTTACTGTGATGTGACTGCCTATAGATACCTTCAGTTTCATCTAACGCTTGCACAGATGTCTCTTTTAGGAAAGCAAAGCAAAGAATATACACATGCAGAAAAGGTACAGGGCAGAATTGGATGGCTTCTTAGATGCCTTGAGAAAGCAACAGCTCATGAACTTAGTTCTGGAACATGGGGGCCCAGGTGGGCATACTGGGCAGCCCATGTTTAGTCTAAAGTCAACAGTAGCTGGTTTAGAATGAGAACAGGACCACAAATACTCATTCATCATTCTTTCCTGTGTATAGACAGCTCCTTCCAGTGGTTTCTAAGCGTGTTCATGAACTCTAAAGTTCTGCAGATGAGGGTTTCCCTCCAGTTTAACATCATCAGCAAACTTACTTGTGGTGCATTCACCTCCAGCATCCTGATAATTGATTAAAATATTAGCAGGTCTGGCTCTTGAATCAATCCCTGAAGAACACCACTGGGAACTGGCTTCCAGCCTGATGTAGTTCCATTCACTATAACCCTTGGAGAGCTCCCGTGCAGCCAGTTCTTCACTCAACACTAGGTACTTTTTCTTCTCACAGTTGGACAAACTGTCCAGAAGGTTACTGTGAGGGATAGTACCAGAAGCCTTACAAAAATCCAGAACTACATCCTCTGCTTTCCTGACATCCACTAGGCAAGCAACCTTGCCAGAGAAAGATATCAAATTAGTTCAGCAGGACTTTTCATTTGTGAACGGTGTCTGGTGACTGTGTTGTCCTTGAAATACCCCTCAGTAGCACACAGATGATCTTCATTACTGTGACAGAAACTGAGGTTAGTCTAGGAGTTCTGTCATTTCCTGGGTCTAACCTCATGCCTTTCTGATAAACTGGAAGAAGGTTGGCTAGCTTCCAGTCAGCGGGGAATTCCTCAGACTCCCAAGACCTTTAGTATACAGTTGAAAGGGATCCTCCTGTGAAATTGGTTAACTCCTTCAGGACTCTGGGATGAATCGCATCAGACCCCAAGGACTGCTCCCTTACAACTGCAGTGTCCGCAAATGGAAAGTCACAGGTCCTGCAGGCTCATGGGACCAGGGAGCCCCAGGTCTACTACGCAGACTGAAGACTAAGGCAAAGCAGAAACATTAAATGCCTCTGTCTTTTCTTCATCCCTGGGTTTCTGGAGACCATCTTCATCAAATATAGGTCTGAGACTTCCCTTAGGCCTCCTCTTGCTTTTTGTTGTTTGACAGAACACCGGCCTGAGTGTACTAAACCCCTACAGACTGAGGAGGCAAGAAATCATGCTTTTGTGACACTGGCCAGTCAGCCAAAAAAATGTGTGGTCTAATACGTCTTAAAAATATTTCCATCCTCCAGATTTCTGCAGTGTTTTCAAGTGTAGCCTGAACACCTTTGAAGTTTGTTACAACAGCCATTCTTGTCTGCCTGTCTTAAACCTGTCAGATGGTACCTTTGCTGGAGGTACTTTCTGTTATGACTATGGAGCTTTTAGGACTCATTCTGCCATTTTGGCTGGCAGAAATGGATCGAAATGTGCAAGAAAGGCTAGATATGACTCAGTTTTTGTTGTGATTATTTTTATTATTATTATGATTACTGTTATTGTTACCTTTATTATTATTATTATTATTATTATTATTGGAAACCTTCACTGTAGTTGTCAATGTAAAAATGGTGGAAATATTTATTAAAAGAAAAGTACAAGCATTTAGTTTTATGACACTGAATGCTAATTTTGTTTTTCATGGTAATGAGCTGCATGTGGTTTTCCCCTTGCAGTGAACTGTGCTAGATGTAAGGCTCTGCTGCTAAACAAAGCTATCTTGTATGACTGCTGAAGCCTTAATACTGCTGTTGCAAGTAGTCTGTTAGAAACATGCAGCACATCTGCTGAGACAGTCATAACCACAGTCAAATTATCACATCTCTTCCCTGTTCACTCTCCACTGTGTTCAAACTACAACAAAATTAAGCTCTGTTATCCATTTCTTGTTCTAAAAACTTTTTAGCACATACTATGGAGTATTTGATACATCCATCAACACTGCTGGCAACAGCGAGTCAAAGTTTTGAAGTGGATTTATTTCCTTGTGAGGAAAGAAGAGCTAGGAAAAATTGTTGCACAAAGTGGGAGCTGCCTCATGCAGTTTTGGGAAAATTTCATGGTATCACAAGAAATTCCAAGGTATTTTTCTGTCTAATCCAAATACTACATTTACACATTACCCCTTGAAACACCACCCCCCCATCCCCACCCCCCACCTCAGAAAAACTATAGTCCTTAGTGTAATTTGTTTTGTTCTAGGTCATACTTGATACTATCGGGATGAAATAAATAGTTTTATTTTCCTTTAAAAACTCTCAGTGATTAGCTGATGGGAAATGACAGCTAGCAGTACATCCTGCTTAGGAATGTGGGTTAGTATTTTATCATGCTTTTTAGTTCAACATAATATGAATGGAAGGGAAGTTTGCACAGGAGCGCATAGTAATGGGCCGGTGTGTCCTGTGATGTCAGTATACAGATGATGCCCAGCTTCATATAGCCTCTGACTTGGGTTCTGCAGCTGAAAAATTTCCTCAGACTGGAATTTAAGTAAGTGTTGACTTGCTGGAGTTCAGCCAGAGAGGATGAGAACAGCATATCTAGACTGTGATCAAAAAGCAGATCCATCGATAAAGAGCACCTGATCTATTATTTTCCGTTGTGATTTTGAGGTAAAGTCATAGCCTTGGTTAATTTACTGAGGAACAGGCTGTGATGTAAAAAATCCAAACAAATGTAAAACAAAAGAAAAGCCCTTTCTTCCGGTCCTCTCCCTGTGCACCCGTTCTTCAGGAGAGAACACAGTGCTGGTGTGATGGGAACGAATATTTTTGGTTTCAGAGATAGCTGCCACCTCAGTTTTGGCTGTTTTTCTGGTCATGGCTGAGCTTTAGGGTCACACTCACACTTAATAAACAGTCCTTTAGCAGAGCATACTGTCATAACTATGTGACTTCCACAGATATGAATGTGGGCTGGTTTTGACTCAGATTTTCCAGATAGCTTAGTGACAATCTCCTCATATTACAGCAAAGTCTGCGGTTATTAGAAGCCTGCACTTATTTTATTTTATTTTTTCCTTTAAAAGGGCAGAGATTGCTCCAGGAATAAGACTTTTTTTTTTTTTTTTAATCCTTTTAGAAAAAGAAATCCCAATTATGGATTTCCCTCCATAAACCTTTCCCCTAAATCTAACCTTGTACGAACACTCCTAATTTTTCTCACATTGTAAAATTCACTTCCACATCTTCCTGTGGCTGACAGCTCAAGACACAAGTGTTTCAAAAAGCTGCAAGGACCAGGAGGTCTTGCAATGACTCACAAGTGCTACATGGCAATCCCTTCCTGCTGTGGTCCCTCTAGCTGTCAGAGCCAAGCTGTGGGGGCAGCTGTGTCCCAGGTCTCAGGATAACTCACTTCTCCCAATCAGTGCTTCCCTTTCTGGCTTGCTTCCTCCCCAGCCATGACCAAAGTGTCTCAGTAATCCCTAAGCAAGCATAGCCCCGCTCCTGGCACCTTACTTGAATAAAGGGGCAGAATTTGCATTCTAGTAAGCTCCATCCATCCCAACAGCCACAAATTGACACTTTTTCTAGACTTCTAGCCCACTTATTTTCAGGGTTTGCTTTCATGATGTGTATGTTATCTGCTGTCTCAGGGTACTGTTGGAACATGGGAAAGATTTAGCTGTTTGCAGTAGGCTGTCTAATAGCTTATCTGCTGTGGCACGGAAAGGGTGGTAAAGGCAACTCAGCTACAAATAACATTACAGTTCCTTAAAATATTGGAGTTTGAATAAACCATTAAAAGTGTTGCATAAACTAGAATAATACTGGATAAAGGCACATTTTCTCCTATAGGCTTTATTAGTTTTGCTTGAGCACCAGCATGTTAATCCACTTGGACTTGCTTGTGTCATGTTAAAAGCTAGAGAGCACTCAGTTGCAGATAACTGGACAAAACAGTCATGTTTCTTTAGAAAATATTAGAGGAAGAGCATGTGTATACAAATGTTGGGCTCTTTTTAGAGACACAAACAGGTTTTGTGTTTCTAAAATTAAAGTTTTTAGGTTGCTTGTATATTTGAAGATTGCGTGTTTTTCAACACATCGTCTCCTAGGGTCTGAGGACAGAAAGAAATGTCTAGATCACCTAGTCTACTGTTCTACATAGCATAAACTGCAGGGTTTCCCTAAACAGAGCCTTTAAATCAGGCAGAGAAACTCTGTTAGACTGTCATCTAGTCTCATGGATGATACTGCTGGTGAAAGAGAAGACACTGCAGTGCTTGATTAATCGTTCTTCTGCAAATGTCACCAACTTTGGCTTCCATCCAGAAGCATCTGTAGTGTCTTCCTCACCGACACCACGAGGCTAGAGAGAGCATTCTGTAGGAGGGTATGTATGGAGAGAGACAGTTCACTAGATCTAAATCTGGTGATGAACTATCCTGTCTTTTTCTTCAGTTCCCTGCCACTTGTCCCTGTAACCAGTTTTGTGTTGGCACTGCTTATGTGGTTATGGGGTGAACCAATTCAGGGACCTGGTGCAGATGAAAACCTTAGGCGAATAGAAAATGGCAGGCTAGCTGTCAACCAGAGCAGCTTGCTGAACTGGCTCACAGCATAATGAAGTTACTGGTGCCAGGAAAAATGGTCTGATAACTAAACAGACTGAACTCTGTCAATAAGGCATGGTTTTTAGTCCTTCAGTCATCTCATGACTCTTCTCAACATCCTCCTCAATTCATCAACATCTTTTGAAGTGCTGATTTCAGGTACTGCTCATTCTAATAAGGGAATGCACTAAAGCAAAGTAAAATTTCTCTGTCCTATCTCGTGTTTTGAAGTTCATCTGTCCAAGGTTTGCACTGGCAGTCCCAGACATTTAAGAGTCACTGGAGTTAATGCTCAGTAAATCACTACTGTTAGGACCTATCCTCCAAATGCTGTCCCAGTTATCAGTCCAAATGCAAGACAGTGCATAAGGTGTTTTCTTATTAAACATTATACCACCATTTAACTTCTAACAATTAGCTTTAAAAAGCAAAGCAAAACTAAAACCAGAGGATCTGTTTTTAAGCATCAGTATTGGTGGATATTATTACTGTGTCACATGAATGTCCAGTGTAGTTTCTTACTAGTTATTACGTTGGATGAGTAGTTTTCAACTAGATAAATGGATGGCTGAGGACTAATGACAGGCTGGGAGTCTTCAAGTACCCAAATTACCCAAGTACCCAAACACAAATATTTTGCTCATTTTTTCCCTTTGCTTTGGAGCTTCCACAGGCTTCTGAGACTTTCTGCATTAGTAACTATACAGGCTCATAAAGACACCAGATGTAAATTGGACAGTCCTGATTAAAAGAAATACTTGTTGCTCATCTCTTTTGGATTAGGCTCAGCAGGCAAATTGTTCATTATTTTCCACAGACCTGCAGAGCAAAATATTGATACTTTTCCTGAACTTACAAGCCTCCAACTTCCATCTAGTAATGAATCAGTACAATTTTTCACATTGCTCCTAAGTAAATGACTTTAATCATGCTGACTACTACTTTCTTTGTGTTTTTTCTTATCTGATTGGATTGCTATAATGAGATTTGGTGCAGCATTTGGAATTTATAGCTCTCGGTTCATATTGGTTGTGATAATTTTCTGTTTCCCTATTAGAGTTCGTAACTATGACTTTTAAAAGTCAGCTATCTGGATCATGTCCTGTGATGTACTGTGTAACTGTGACTCCTACTGCTCTCAATAAAAGGTGCTGTCACTGTGTCGTGGTTTAAACCCAGTCAGGTAACTTGTTCACTCACTCCCAGTGAGTGGTGCCGAGCTGACAACAATCGAGGTCCGTGTCCGTCCAACCCCCCCGCACTGGGGCTCTCCCCTTCCCCGCTCCCAGAGGAACGGGGAGGAGGATTGAGAGAGTGCAACTCCTACGGGTTGAGACAAGAACAGTCCAGCAACAAATCACCACCGCTACTATCAGCTAAAACAATGATAAGGGAAAATAACAAGGGAAGAGAATACGATACCACCGGCCAAGAAAGCGAGTTCCACCCGGAAGCCCCTGTCCTTCCGGGTAACTCCCAGTTACCCCCCACCCCGGGCATGACGTGCTGTGGTATGGAATACCTCCCCGGCTAGCCCGGGTCAGGCGCCCCATCTCTGCTTCCTCACAGCTTCCCCTCCTCCCTGGCAGAGCAAGAGCCTCACAGAGTCCTTGGTCAGGGTAAACATCACTTAGCAACAACCGAAAACATCGGCTTCACCAACACTGTTCTCAAGCTAGAAGTCAAAACACAGCACTGCACCAGTTAACACAAAGGAAAAACATGACTGCTACTGCTGAACCCAGGACATTATCCACCCCTTATTCCATACCATTCACGTCGTGCTCAGATCCCACATTTTCAATACACCACCGCTCTCCCACATATATACATCCATATACATACAGACCAAGAGGAAAAAATCATTTTCTTAGTGCATGGACCAATCCCTATAATGCTGCCGAGTCCATTCGGTCCATGATGTTCCAAGTTCATTCTCTGTTGGGATGATGGCGGGAGGGAAGTCAGGGCCAGTCGCTGGTGACCTGGAGACATCTAGTTGATGGGCTATAAAAGCATTACACAGCAGGCAACAGCATACAATGGAGTTCACTGGCTGTTTTCCCCTAAAATCAAATCCCCTTGAGGTATACATCGGACTTCCCCATCTTCCCGCATTACCCACCAAGTATATCCAGGTCCCTGAGCAAAAGCAATCCCACGAGTGGGTTTGCCTTTACCTGAAGCAGGAATAACCCAGACTGTCTTCCCCAGCAAATTCTTCATATGCACCACGGGAACTTTGTCCCCCTCTACAATATGTAAAAGTTCTGACTGGGCTGGGCCGGCCCTGTTGGCAGATCCTCTGGTGTTGACCAACCAGGTGGCCTTTGGTAAATGTGTATCCCAATGCTTGAAAGTTCCCCCACCCATTGCTCTCAGTGTAGTTTTTAACAGCCCATTGTACCGTTCGATTTTCCCAGAGGCTGGTGCATGGTAGGGGATGTGATATACCCACTCAATGCCATGCTCTTTGGCCCAAATATCTATAAGGTTATTCCGGAAATGAGTCCCATTGTCTGACTCAATTCTCTCTGGGGTGCCGTGTCGCCACAAAATCTGTTTCTCAAGGCCCAGGATGGTGTTCCGGGCAGTGGCATGGGGCACAGCGTATGTTTCCAGCCACCCGGTGGTTGCTTCCACCATGGTAAGCACATGGCGCTTGCCTTGGCGGGTTGGTGGCAGTGTGATATAGTCAATCTGCCAGGCCTCCCCATATTTATACTTCAACCATCGTCCTCCATACCAAAGAGGCTTTAACCGCTTGGCTTGTTTAATTGCAGCACATGTTTCACACTCATGAATAACCTGGGCAATAGTGTCCATTGTTAAGTCCACCCCTCGGTCACGGGCCCATCTATATGTTGCATCTCTGCCCTGATGGCCTGAAGTGTCATGGGCCCACCGGGCCAAAAATAATTCACCTTTATGTTGCTAATCTAAGTCCATCTGAGCCACTTCAATCTTAGCCGCTTTATCCACTTGTTGGTTGTTCTGGTGTTCCTCAGTGGCCCGACTCTTGGGTACATGGGCATCTACATGACGTACCTTCACCACCAGGTTCTGCACCCGGGCAGCAATATCTTTCCACAGTGCAGCAGCCCAGATGGGTTTACCTCTGCGTTGCCAGTTGCTCTGCTTCCATTGCTTCAACCACCCCCACAGGGCATTTGCCACCATCCATGAGTCAGTATAGAGATAAAGTACTGGCCACTTTTCTCGTTCAGCAATGTCCAGGGACAGCTGGATGGCTTTCACCTCGGCAAATTGACTCGATTCACCCTCTCCGTCAGCAGTTTCTGCAACTTGTCGTCCAGGACTCCATACAGCTGCCTTCCATCTCCGATGCTTTCCCACAATACGGCAAGAGCCATCAGTAAACAAGGCATACTGCTTTTCATTCAGTTTATTATATGGTGGCTCCTCTTCAGCACGCACCACCTCCTCCTCTGGTGACATTCCGAAATCTTTGCCCTCTGGCCAGTCCATGATGACTTCTAGAATGCCTGGACGACTGGGATTTCCTATTCGAGTTCGTTGTGTAATTAGTGCAGCCCATTTACTCCATGTAGCATCAGTTGCATGATGTGTAGAGGAGACCCTGCCTTTGAACATCCAGCCCAGCACGGGCAGCCGGGGTGCCAGGAGGAGCTGTGCTTCAGTGCCAATCACTTCCGAAGCAGCTCGAACCCCTTCATACGCTGCCAGTATCTCTTTCTCAGTTGGGGTATAGCTGGCCTCAGATCCTTTGTATCCCCGACTCCAAAAGCCGAGGGGTCGACCTCGAGTCTCCCCTGGAGCTTTCTGCCAGAGGCTCCAGGTAGGACCGTTCTCCCCAGCTGCAGTGTACAGTACATTTTTTACATCTGGTCCGGTCCGGACTGGTCCAAGGGCTACTGCGTGAACTATCTTGCTTTTAATTTGCTCAAAGGCTTGTTGCTGCCCAGGGCCCCATTTAAAATCATTCTTCTTCCGGGTCACATGATAGAGAGGGCTTACAATCGAACTGTAATTTGGGATGTGCATTCTCCAGAACCCCACAGCACCCAAGAAAGCTTGCGTTTCTTTCTTATTAGTTGGTGGAGACATTGCTGTTATCTTGTTGATCACATCTGTGGGGATCTGGTGACGTCCATCTTGCCATTTTATTCCCAAAAATTGAATCTCCTGTGCAGGTCCCTTGACCTTACTCCGTTTTATGGCAAAACCGGCTTTCAGCAGGATTTGGATTATTTTCCTCCCTTTCTCAAAGACTTCTTCCGCTGTATCGCCCCACACAATAATGTCATCAATGTATTGCAGGTGTTCTGGAGCTTGCCCCTGTTCCAGCGCAGTCTGGATCAGTCCATGGCAAATGGTAGGGCTGTGTTTCCACCCCTGGGGCAGTCGGTTCCAAGTGAACTGGACACCCCTCCAAGTAAAAGCAAACTCTGGCCTGCACTCTGCTGCCAAAGGAATTGAGAAAAATGCATTGGCAATATCAATCGTGGCATACCACTTGGCTGCCTTTGACTCTAGTTCATACTGAAGTTCTAGCATGTCTGGTACGGCAGCACTCAATGGTGGCGTGACTTCATTCAGGACACGATAGTCTACTGTTAGTCTCCATTCTCCATTAGACTTTCGCACTGGCCATATGGGGCTATTGAAGGGTGAGCGGGTCCTGCTGATCACCCCCTGACTCTCCAGTCTACGGATCAGCTGATGGATAGGAATCAGGGAGTCTCGGTTGGTGCGATATTGCCGCCGGTGCACTGTTGTGGTCGCAATTGGCACTTGTTGTTCTTCAACTTTCAGTAACCCCACAGCAGAGGGATCCTCTGAGAGACCAGGCAAGGTGGACAGCTGCTCAATTTCCTCAGTCTCCAAAGCAGCAATACCAAAAGCCCACCGGCACCCTTTTGGGTCTTTGAAGTACCCTCTCTTGAGGTAGTCTATGCCGAGGATGCATGGAGCCTCTGGACCAGTCACAATAGGGTGCTTTTGCCACTCCCTCCCAGTCAGGCTGATTTCAGCCTCCAGCACAGTCAACTCTTGGGATCCTCCTTTTACTCCAGAAATATAGATGGGTTCCACCCCTTGACAGCTTGATGGCATCAGGGTACACTGTGCACCGGTATCTACTAGAGCCTTATACTTCTGTGGGACTGATGTGCCAGGCCATCTGATCCACACAGTCCAATAAATCCGATTGTCCCCTACCTCCACCTGGCTGGAGGCAGGGCCCCTCTAATGCTCGTCACAGCATTGGACACTTAAGTCGTGTTGAAAGGGATTATTCTTCATTATCACAGGAGCTGGAGTAAAATCAGCTCTTCCACTCCATCTGGGAAACTGCTCACCAGAGACTGAAGCCGTAGCTCTCATGGGACGATCAGTCTTGGCCCTTGCTCCCCTCTTCAGTTCACTCACCCGTTCCTCCAAAGCTGAAGTAGGTTTTCCATCCCACTTTGTCATGTCTTCTCCGTGATCCAGCAGGTAAAACCATAGGGTACCCCGTGGCGTATACCTTCTGTATCTCCTCTCTTGAACAATAGGACGCCTTTTGTTAATAGCTGAGACGTGTGTTGGTACATGTGAGGAGCTGGATAAATCAGATACATCGTCCCTCAATTTGTCGAGGTCCTGGGACAGTTTTTTCACAGCTGAGATGATGGAAGGGGTGAGATTGTCTTCGAACTCTCGGAGTTTATGAACCATTTCATCCACTGTTAGTGGTACTATGTCATTCCAGGTCACTGTTGTCAATGAATGGGCATATGATGACGGTGCATTCCGTGTAAGTTTTCGCCACATGGGTCGTGTACATTCAACTTCATCTGGATCTATAGGTGTATCCCCGTTATTCGGCTTGATGTGATAGATCATCTCTACGATGGCCGATTCCCTCAGAGACTGGATGCCTTTGTCTATAGTAGTCCACTTGGCCGAACGACTCGTAACATCGTCCTTGTATGGAAACCTTTCTTTCACAGCTGCCAAGAGCCTCCTCCAAAGGCTGAGGGACTTTTTCTCTCTTGCAATTGCTTTGTCAATTCCCCCTTCTCTAGCAAGTGATCCCAGCTGCTTGGCTTCTGTACCTTCTAGTTCCTGACCATCGGCCCCATTGTCCCAGCATCGGAGTAACCAGGTGATGACGTGCTCCCCTGGTTGACGGGTAAAATCTTTTCGCATATTCCGCAGCTCGGTTGAGGTCCGAGGTCGAGAAGTTACCTCTTCTTCTTCTTCTTCGTCATGGGATGATGACTCCTGATCAGATTCTGGACCGGGTGGTGAATTCATTGGTTCTTCATCTCGCTTCACCCTTTTTGCCTCCTTTTTGCTTGTTCTCTTGCGTACAGGGGCAACTGATATTGGTACGAATTGGTCCTCTGGTTTGGCTGCAGTGATTATCACTGTGGTTTGAGTAGCGACTGTACTTGTTGCTGGGGGTGGTGTAGCTACCGTGCTTGGAGCTGGGGTAACCGCGCTGTCTGTTGCAGTTGAAGTTTGAGCAGCTGCTGTACTTGCCACTGGGGTAGCTGCGCTGTTCATTGCAGCCAAAGTTTGAGTAGCGACTGTCACTTTGCCCTCAAATCCGCCGACATTCTTTTCCTTTTGAAGGTGCTGGATAGTGTTGAACAAGGCCCTGTAAGCATAGGCCAAACCCCAGCACGTTGCCGTGATTTGTCCATCTCTGGTATGGCCAGAATGACCACACACCTCATTTAAGTGTTTAACTAATTCTTCTGGATTTTGCAGTTGTTCGGTAGTGAAATTCCAAAGTACTGGAGGGGCCCACTAACCTAGATACTTGCCCATACTATCCCACACACCCTGCCACTCATGGCTGTCCAGCCTCAGGGAAAATCTCTCGGTCCTCCTACATCGTCGTTTGACCCCAGACAAGACCCAAACCTGAATCTGCTTAACTCTTGAAATCAGTAGTGGGCAAAACACACTCTGTATGCGTGTTAGCATGGTGATTCCCATCACCATCAGCAAACAAGTCTCAACAGCATTAAAAGGCCATTCAAAAAATTCAAAACTCTCAAATGTAAATGGTCTGGGGGGACGACTAGGAGGGTAAAAGGATGTCTCCTTCACAGGTTGAGCACCTGAGGAGGAGAAAAAAGATGTGTAATTGCTAAGCACCTCCATCATATACCTCCCAAAGTATAAAGGTGGTGACCACACTGGGAACATAAGCCAGATCAGTTTCATGATCAATGATCCTATTGTATTACAAGTCATTACCATAAAGTACAATGGGATAAAAACCTTAGCCCAAGCCCCACACTTGAAAAACACTAATACAGCAAATACCGGATGGACGTAAGATATGATATACTGAAACTGTGAGATCAAGAGGAAAAACCTTGAGAGCCAATAAATCAGCATTGTGACGAGTGACTATCAATCCAGTCAGATCTGTTCTTATCTCAACCCCTCGTGCCCCACGTTGGGCGCCAAAAAGAACTGTCGTGGTTTAAACCCAGTCAGGTAACTTGTTCACTCACTCCCAGTGAGTGGTGCCGAGCTGACAACAATCGAGGTCCGTGTCCGTCTCCCCCCCCCCCCCCTGCACCGGGGCTCTCCCCTTCCCCGCTCCCAGAGGAACGGGGAGGAGGATCGAGAGAGTGCAACTCCTACGGGTTGAGACAAGAACAGTCCAGCAACAAATCACCACCGCTACTATCAGCTAAAACAATGATAAGGGAAAATAACAAGGGAAGAGAATACGACACCACCGGCCAAGAAAGCGAGTTCCACCCGGAAGCCCCTGTCCTTCCGGGTAACTCCCAGTTACCCCCCACCCTGGGCATGACGTGCTGTGGTATGGAATACCTCCCCGGCTAGCCCGGGTCAGGCGCCCCGTCTCTGCTTCCTCACAGCTTCCCCTCCTCCCTGGCAGAGCATGAGCCTCACAGAGTCCTTGGTCAGGGTAAACATCACTTAGCAACAACCGAAAACATCGGCTTCACCAACACTGTTCTCAAACTAGAAGTCAAAACACAGCACTGTACCAGTTAACACAAAGGAAAAACATGACTGCTACTGCTGAACCCAGGACACACTGCAGGATGTGTATAATGATTTAGTCAAAAACTGTGCTCACTCTTTTACATGTCAGACTTCACATTGCTGAAACTGTAACCCAGGATTTAGAAATAAAGTATTTTTAATGGTAAGTTTCTTGATATGCAGTCAGTGGGAATTTATGCCATAATGTTACTTGTGTTTTGACTGTTTAATCTCATTCTACCTATTGTGGCGCACATCCAAAGAATACCTAGAGGATATACCAGCTGAACACATTCTCAGGTCTTTCCTAGCACTGTTTTGACTCATCTAAAAGTTGCTTCTCTGTTATTTACGTTCTTCCCAAACTCTATTTATAGAGTTACCCAAGAACATTGTTGATGTGCATTTTGGAGTCCTACACATGAAGCACACAGCTCATTCCTTTGCTCTTACCAGGACTTGCATTCACTGGAGTTGGCATTCACTTTTTTACTTTTTTTTGAGGCCCTGCTTCCAATGCATTCCTCCTCTACCTATGAATTGGTTTGGAAATGAGAGGGACAACAGGGAAACTCATCTGTGCTAAAGTCATGGGGCCAGGTAAGAGTCACCCGTGACAACTTCTTGACTCCTGAAGGCTGTACGCTTTGCCTACCCACCCCACAAACTCATAATGTGTGGAGGCTGATACCGTCTTGGTGAATTATAAACAACATTACAAAGAACAGGTTGTAAAAACTTTCTCTTACTTTCTGTTCATCAGGTTACTCCTCAAATGAAGGCCCTATTGTAGCTTTAAACACAATTTTCGCTATAATTCCCTCACTACCATCGATACAGTTGTCCTCACCATTTTTCATTTGATAGTCTCTTAAATAACTCAATATTCTTCCCATGTTTTCATTTACAGAATTGGATTACATAAAATTAGAGGAAGAAATGCTGCTTTAAATTAACGCCCTTAGACAATGTGAGATTACTTTTAAAATTAGTTTTTATGGCAGCAAATGGGAATAAGAGTTGTTGGCTGAAACAGGTGAGTCATTCCTTTCGGAATATGGAATAACAGAGTATGTATTTCTGAGTAACTTGGTTGGAATCAAACAAGAAAGTCTTCCTTAGGTCAGAGTATGGAGAAACCTACACAGTACTGGTGTACCTACACATTAGCTGCAATGTACCAAATAGAACTGCACTCTTCTTTTGGGTCTGTTTTACATGTCTCAGGGTTTGTAAAATAACTTGCACCTCTCTCATTATATTATATTTTTCCCGTTGACACTGCTCTCTGATTTCTAGAGAATGTTTTTATTATTTTGATAAGAAAATAATATTCTCCATAGTTTTTTTGTGTATAAAAGGAAGATTATGAAAGTGGTTTTTATTTTCTTAGTCTTGTGAAAGCCTTAGTCTTTTCCTCATGATTTATCATCTCTCTGTTATTTCATGAATTTATCACTTTCGATGGTTAGAATGTTAGATTTTATTAATCTGCCTGTTGTCTGCGCTCAGTCAATTTTAATGAACTTAATAGAGTAAACTTGAGGTTTTTATTGGAACAGCTAAAATCTGCAGCCAACATTGGCTTTATGGGACCAGGCAAATTCAAATGCATACACAGGTGCATCTACTTCATTCCTCCTTTGTTAAAATTCTCTTTCTCACCATTTCCTTTGAGGTGTTTTTTTTTTTTTCTGAAATTCTTTCACAGGGGCACATGCTGATCTCTGCATGAGACCTCTCTTAGGAGGCACAGTGCATTACAATGGCAAGAAGGCCTCCTGAGTTACTGGGATGTATGGGGCAGGGATAAGAAGGCAGAATGGACTTGCATAAGCAGTACTTAGGGTCTTTTTTGATGTTGGCTTTGATACTGTGAGCATCCATTTCCCACATATCCCTCCTTTTCCAGCACATTGGGAGCAAATACAGATTTCAAGACAGAAGAAACAGCAGTGAGTCGCATTTACCAAGTATGTGCTTATTTTTAGAAATAAAATCATAATTGCAAGTTTCCTAAGTATGAATGGATACATAAGGAACACGGTTCTTAGCATAATTCAGTCATGCTTAACTGAGAATGATCACCTAGAGGGCATCATGGTCAACTTGGGTGCTCCAGACCATGTGCTCCAGTTTGCTCCAAAAGGTAGAACACACCCATAGGGATGAGGGAACATGTTTCAGCTCCCTTGCTGCCCCTGTCTTGCTGGAGTAAGGGCATGGGAGCTTTAGTTTTCATTCAACCCTTTGTTCCCAACATCCTGTATGTTTTTGAGGTTTTATTTTTCCCTGAGGAAGACAAGGAGTCTTTCCTGTCATTGCCAACTAATAGAGAACAGTTTTTAATTCATCAGCTACTTTTTAGATGAAGTAAATTTGAAGTGGCTGTTCCCTTGTAACTTACTAGTTCTTTCTGTCTTTTCCAGGTACAAAAAATAATCTCCATTCCATAAACAGAAGCTCCCTACAATCTTTAAATTATGCTCTTCCTAACAGAGTCTCTGGTATGGCAACATGGCCAAGAGGTTTGGGGCTTTGTGAAGAAGGATGTAATGAAAGCAAAATAGCAGAAATACTGACCAATGGCCTTCTGTGCAAAAGTAGTGATTTTGTTTCTCAGTCTAGAAAAAGTAGTAACATACTCAAATTTTTTCCTTGTCAAGACTTTTCTTGGATGCAAATGTCTCCTCAGGTTTCTTAGGAGAAAAGACAAAGTTCCTGGGAGAAAGAAAAAGCTGATACAAGTGTAACTATTGTATGACCTTTTGTCTTCTTGTACAGGTAAGTATCAGAGAGAGAGAAGTGAAATCCAGAGATGGAGAGAGGAATAAAAAAGGAAGGAACTCATCCAAATACAGATACTAGCCAGATAGATATTTGACACTATTTCTGTGTGTAAATGGTAAGAAAATTCAGAAAGACATAATACATGTGAAGAAAGGCTGAGAACTGCAGGCAATCTGTACACTGTATCCCAGCAAATGCAAGGGGAATACGCGTGTATCAGTCACTCTGCCCTATTACAAACAAATCACTCTGTTGGTATTCAGATTTGAGACAGCTTTGTTTGCAGATGGCTCGATGCCTGCTGTCACTTTCCAATGGCATTTAAATAATCTTCTGTTTATAAAGCATCACAATATAAAGTGGGACATCTATGGTAGGTCACACTGAGATCTTGAGAGCTGGAGGCTCCCCCTTTTGATTGCAGAGGGATCTGAGGGATTTTTATTTTTTTCTTGGAAAATGATTTAGTGGGTTTTGGGTTTGTTTGATTGTGTTGGGTTTTTTTGTTCGTTTTCTTTTTTTTGGGGGGGGGGGTGTTTGGTTGTTTTTTTTTTTTGGTGGTGTCTTTTTTTTAGTTTTTTTTGTTGTTGTTGTTGTTCAGCATCTCTCTGCCCAAAATGAGCAGTTGTAAACAAAAACAGTGTGGCGCAATTCTATGCTCCTTTCTGCTGCCTGTCTGCACTTCATTTTAGAAACAACTTTCTCTGTACTTCCTGACCTTAACAGATGTCTAGGACATGCAGCTGAATTCCAATAGCAGGCCAGTACTCTTCTGGAGCTTATTTGAATCCTTTTCATGGTGTAGTGGTTTCTTCCTGTACCAAAAGGCAGTGTAGCTCAGCTGGCATCATCCACCTTCTTGACACCCGCTCAGAAGTGTCAAGTCGGAGATGAGAAAAGCTATCATTTTGCTTCTGCATTCAAAAGTATCTTTCTGTCATTTCTTTACTAATCTATAGACTTTTCAGTATACTTTCTTTTCCATTTTGCATTCTGCAGGATGCAGATGGCAACACAGAGAGATATGACTTTTGTAACTCCTTTTGCTTTTTTACTAATATAGCTAGAAAGTCATTCTAAGAGTAGTCTCGTGACATAACATGAAATTACTAGAAGTCTTTTCCAACCCTAACTATCCTATGATTCTATGATCCTTTAACCTGTGTACTCAGACAATGTGAAACAAATACTATTCTAGGATGTTTCCTAAACTATATCCTAAATATATCCTGAAGTATATCCTAAAATTTGTCTCAAAAAAAACATAATAATAGAGTAATAAGCGCAGTAATAAAAACAGTAATAAATAATAGTAATATATGAAAGTAACAAACACAGAATAAACATAATAATAAACATAGTAATAAACACAGTAATAATAGTAACAAGCACGATAACAAACATAGTAATAAACAAGTGTCCCAGCATATGTGTTGTGCCCTCTGTCCCACTCAGATGATCTTCACAGCCATGTGTAGATGGAGTTCAGAGGCCAGCTCGCCACATGGGGAGGTACCAGTGTATGGGCATTTGCTGGCAGAACTGACGAATGAGGCAGAAAGGCCTCCTGCAAGGGCTGGGACGGGTCTAAGGGTGCTGCTCTGGCTTCTGAGCGACCTCGTGGAACCTTCCAGCCACAGCAGAAGGACTCGGTGACTCTGTCCTCGCCACCGCTGAGGTGGTGCTGAAGCCAAAGGGTGGAACTCCAAGGTGACTTACAGTAGCTATGGCTTTTTCAGACAGACCACTGCTTTGCAGGTGAGTCCCACCCTGTGCTAGTCCCTGCAGAGCAGGCAGGCTGCTGCCACACTTACTCTCTCAGCACTGCCAACCTCTCCTGCCTGCTGGTATTCTCCACGGCACTCATCAACTCCTTGTACAGTTAGACATCAAGGAGTTTGGAGGGGATCTTGTGCAGGAGGGAGCCAAGGGCTCCACGTGAGGCTTTGGCCACTGCCCCTAGGAGCACTCGGAGCATCCAGGCCCTCTGACTCATGGGCAGGCAGCTGGGTTTCCGCTTGTGCTCCCACATGTGCCCATCAGACCCAAGAGAGCTGGGAGCTGCTGGGCTCCAGGCCAGCAGGGCTCACCTTGATGATGACAGCCAGCAACAGCACAGGCTGTCTTTGGAGCTCGACCTCCAGCCCACTGTCGAGGGCCATCCTGATCTCACAGGAGGCGCTCTCACTGGCTGCCTGCTGAAAGATCCCCTCCGTGGATGGCCCGTGCTCATTCAGCAGAGCCAGCAGGTCCTGAGGGGACAGAGGAGAGCAGTTACTGGGCTGGAGACAGGCACTGGGGCAGGTGCTGGGGACAGCCCCTCTGTGGAGGAGCTGGTGGATGGGATGGGATGGGATGGGATGGGATGGGATGGGATGGGATGGGATGGGATGGGGACCCCCTGGCCAGGCTGGTTTACCCGGATGGGCAGGGGCAGCATGCTGCCCTGGCTGCAGAGACTTGCCAGGGGCCGGCTGAAAAGAGAGCCCCCGCCAGCAGAGCCAGACAGCTCCGGCGCCTCTGCTGCAGCCGAGGTCCTTGGCCACGCAAATGGCCAGGGCAGCCTCCTCCTGCAGGTCCCACCTGCTGCCAAGGGAAACAGAGCAAAGAGCCGTGGAGGAGAAGAGCCAGGAGAGCGCTCCCAGACTCCCTCAGCGCTGTCACCCCGACGCCCAGGGCACGGGAGAGGTGGCATCGTTTGGGAACGAGGGGCTCCGGGGCTCAGCTCTCTCCTGCTGCTGATCGATGGGGATGGATGTTCCCTGTGGGAAGGGCAGCAGCAGCCCCATCGCAGCACACGTGCCTGCCTGCAAAAGCAGGAGAGAAGTGCCAACCTTCCCCTGTCTTCTCCACACTCACCAGCTGCCGGGCCATGTCCATCTCAACTGTCAGAGGGAACGGGAGGTGCCAGCTGCTTGGCAGCTGCTTGGCACCTGCAAGAAATGTGCTGCACTCACCACGTGCGCTGGGGGCCCTCAGCAGAAAGAGCACCCAGCGAGCTGAACCAGCCCCTGGCTGTGTCTGAGAGGTGGGTATAGGTTTGATTGCACCCCAAGCGACCCTTACCTGAGCCTGGCACTGGAGCAGTTTCTCCAGGCTGCTGATGTGTAGTGTCATCGCCTGGACAAGGGGAAAAGAGCAGAAGGTGAGGAGCAATGCAGCTGATGCTGGGCTGGGGCAGCCCTTGGGGGCAGAGCAGGCGCAGGAGGTACACTCACAGCATTGCGGCCGCTCAGCTCGTTGAGCATTAGTGCAATGGAGGGCAGCTGGGTGACCCAGGATACCTCCACTCCTTCAGGTGGTCTGTGCACTGGGAAGGGGCAGAGAAAGAGCTGTGTGAGACCCAAGCCAGCTCTTCCCTCTGCTGCCAGCCTGAGGAGCACTTCCACGCTGCCCGGAACAGCCAGTTCTTCTCCGCAGTGGAGCGGGAGCAGTGGCAGTGGCAGGGATGGGGCTGGCAGGTGTTGGCTGGACATAGCTGAGCAAAGCAGCTCTGCCAGATGTGCCTGCTCAGCAGTGGGGCACCCCTGCCTGCAGCTGTGGGGATACTTCTGCCTGCAGCTGTGGGGGACACTACCCAGCTCAGAACCGTTTCTGTATTTTTTGGATGCCACACGTGGAGCATCCCCCCTGCAATGAGAGCATGGGCTGCCCAGACTGCAGTGCCAGGGCCATTTCTAAATACAAATCTAGTTATTTTTTCATATGTAACTTCACAGACAGCTTTTCACCCCCTTAACCTAAAAGGTTGTTACACATTCAGATATTCTACCTGTTAATCAACTGCCCTTGATCATGCTGTTATAGCTGTGTCTATTTTTTACTGTTCCTAGGATAAAAATATAGAGCTAAATGTATTTATGTTAAAATAAAATAATAATTAAAAAAACTAAAATAACAAAATAAAAGACAGTAATATAGGAAAAGCTATACAAAATGAGCCTATTTCTTTCAAGTAAAAGTTAAGATTCCCAGAAATATTTCATTTTTACAGGTTAAAATTTTTTTCTCATTAGTAAGAAAAATGTTATGATTTGGCTACAAAATGACCCCTTGAACTTGACTCAGTGTGATGTGCTAAGAATTTGGAATAATTATATTTTATTGATAGCTTTTTTGAAAGCTACAGGCTTTCAAATCCCACAAGTGGTGCCTCATTTACAATCTGATATCCTCTAATTATAGTATATCTTGTCTTAAGAAACTCAACCTTCCTGAGCCAAAGAAACTAGGTTTCAAAAGAAATAAGAAATATAGTCTTTAAGCATAAAAAAAAAAAAAACAAAAAACAAACCCCACAAAAAACTACTGAAGGTTTTCAAATCAAACAAAGAAGCGAAACTGTAGTTTTATACATGAAACAAGACTGGTGTACATCTTTCAAATGAAGATGTTCAGCTCCATTTGGTTTGTTCCCTGGTTACTGGTACCTAACAAACTTCGTTTTATCAGCTACGGTAACACATGTGTCACTTGCATCATGCAGTCATGGCAAGTTATCATCATGACTCACTGTAAGCGATTAGCAACCGTAACTCAGATGGCTGAATTCTAATGCTTTTCTCTTTGGAAAAGCTAGTTCAACTATTCCTTAGTAGTAGATATTCTCATCACGAAAAATATGATTTTAATCCTTTCACCTCTTTCTCTTCATTCTTGAGAATTTGCTATTGATAGCTGCACAGTGAAACAACTAGAACAGAGATCTTCCTAATTCCTTATCCCAGGATAGCCATTTCTGTTTGGTAGTGAAAGCTATTATAGATGTTAACTTCTATGCTGAGTGCAATGTTACTGTTATGTTTTAGATGTAATCTGCCAATGAAACAATTCTGCTGGGAAAAATGGGATACTTAGTTTTTTTAACAATGTAAACTGGTTTGGCTGTTAAAGAGTTAAATTTCTTCATAGTAGCTAATATAATGCTATGTTTTTGATGACTTATGATGAAAACAGTGTTGATAACATGGGGATGTTTTAGTTACTGCCGAGCAATGCTTTATACAGCATCAAGGCCTCCTCTGTTTCTCACACACCCTGCCAGTGAGCAAGCTGGGAGCGCACAAGAAGTTGCAAAATGGCGTAACTAGCATAGCTGACCCCAACAGAAAAAAGTGATATCTCATACCTTATTTCATATTCATGCTTGCTCAGCAGTAAGAGATCAGGGAGAAAAGGAGGACGGGGGCGTCATTTGGAGTTAGAGAATTTGTCTTCCCAAGTAACTACTATGCTTGATGGAGCCCTGCTTTCCTGTAAACAGATAAACATCTGCCTGTAGTGATGGGATTTCTGATTTTGTTTGCTTGCACATGCAGCTTTTGCTTTACCCATTAAACTGTCTTTATCTCAACCGACAAGTTTTTTTTATTGCTTTAATCCTCCCATTGCCTTCACCATCCTGCTGTAGGGGATTGAGTGAGCATCTGTGTAGGGCTGAGCTGCCTCCTGGGATTAAACCACAATATTATACTTCTGTTTAGGGATAAGATTAATGTTTAGATAATGAGCTCAGCCATCTTGGAATCAGTTCCATGCCTAGAGAATGATAGATTTTCAGAGGAATTTATAATTATTAAAAGACAAAAGGTTTTATAAGTTATGGTTTTGTGTGTAGATGTTTTCTCTGCCATAGGCATCAAAATTCTTCTTATAAGATAGAAGATCATGAAGGAAACTCCAAAGTTCTTTGAGTAGTATATATGGGAGTATATACTGCTAATACCTGCCAGAACGCCTACAGCAACTTCCTCTAACTGTGAAGCTAGCAACACTGAGCTGGAGATTGCATTGAATAGCCTCCAGAGAGTCCTTCCAGCCTAAATTCTTTGTTTACTTTGAGGTCAGGTAAGTATTACAGCAATTGTTCCCTACATGTGTTGTGATTAGTAGAATTTGCCTGAAGTGGAGTGATAAAATAGTTCCAATGGCAGAAAGAAACCATCCTCTACTTCACTTATCCAAGCAGTGTCAGCTAAGACACTATGATAACCCCTGGCCCACTCTACAGCTGGAGGTGCTATAAGCTATAGAGTTGGACAAGAAGTTACAAAGGATCCATCTACTGAGTAAAAAGGCCACATATAGCAGTGAAGTTTCTATCTCAAAAGTTTAGATATTGCTGGTGAAATTTAAGTGAACTGAAGGTTACAGTGAACTGCTGTGTCACCAGTTTTCAAAATGTGAGTGTTGCAGGGAAGAATAGATTTATGCATAAGAGTTTCCATTAGGATCTAACATTCTACCTCTACTATAACTGCACTGAAAGGAATAAATATTAGTAGGGCTTTGATGCTGTGAAGACCCCAGCTGTGATGAAATGCTGTGGTTTTACGTAAAGGATATCAGGTCCGTGTGTACACTGATGTCTTAACTATTCACTCTATACTTCGTGGATTTAGCAATTAAAATTGACTTTCCTCCTTACCTTCTTAACCATTGTTGTACTTATTTCTTGTTTCTCCAAGTCTTTTTGGTAGAGCATATTTACTGTTTAGTTCAAAGAAGCTCATAGATAATAAAGCTATAAGAATACATCACAGGAGTTCATAAAGGATATTTAAAAAAAAATCCTCCAGTTTCTTTTCTTACAAAAATATGTATTTAGGAGATGCAAGGAATTCAGCAGATGTTTGCATATATATGTACGTTGCATTTTAAATGACATAGCCATTTTTAATCAGTTTCATGCAGCATGCTTTGAAAGTCAGCAGTTCTGGAGTTCTTTGAATCCAGGAAGGGAAATTTTTCTATGGCTAGTACTGCCAATCAGAGAATGTGTTCAAAAGCCAGGTCCTATTTTGTTCTTAAAACTTACTTCCCTGTTAATGTGAATTACAATTTGCCTAGATGTCTGTGAAGAAGGAATTACAAATTTTGAAGCATAGACTATCAAATAATTATTAAACAAAAGCATTTGATTATTTTTACAGTATTTCACCAAGCTTTTGTCAGTGTAGTAGCTACAAATTAGTTATATTCAACAGTCGCCTAAACTGAGCACAGTCTTAGATCTATGTAATAATGGATGGGACAGTGTAAAAAAAAAAGCCTCAGCAAATGAACAGGTATAAGCATTATTTTACTTAGCTAAAAGATTGTGTTAAAAGAGCAAAGAAAAAAGTTAAAATTTAAATTGTCACAGATTTAGGAGAAACAGAATCTCAATGATCTCTCTAGTTTAGCATTCCAAACATTTTACAGTACTAGCAAAATTTGTGCATCAGTAGAATTATTAAATATGTCTATGACACATGATTGCATATAAATCAGAAATCATTCACTCTAGTGGAATATATATACTGTGAGCATTACTGCAAGTACTTAGAAATTCACCATTTGTAGTCTGTATTTTCTAATCTTAAATATGCAATATATGTGGTAATCTGTGCTTCTTTCTATAAAAAATGCCATACTTTAGTTAACAAAGTACCATAGTCATGCAGTGTAAAATATAAGATCAGAATATTGTCATTTATTTTCAACTGTTGTGTATTAGTATTTTGAAATATTTAAGCTTCTCTGTATGACTGTATTCACATGTTACTTAAATAAGCAGGTTTCAATGTGATGAATTGTTGGACAAGAAATCAAGGAGAGAAAAAGATTTTATGCTAATTTTTTTTTTTCTAAAAATTTCAGAAGAAATAATGCTACCTCTGGGAAAAAAAAAAAAAAAAAAAGAATTCCAATAACAGAATTTGATCCTTAGAGTCAAGTTTTCAGAAACAGCTTGTAAAGTGTGGCTGTATAAAATTTTAAGTGCATCTGTAGAATTGATCAAGACTAAATTTGAAGAGGGAAGATTGGTATTGTGTTCATGGATATAAAAAGCTGAAAGGCACTTCCATACTTTTAAAAATATTCTAAAAAAAATTATAAAAGACTGGGTGAGACCCTGATCTCAACTTTTGCCACACTTAAGCTAGATCTCCACAGGAACTTAAATATATTGACAAAAAACTTCTGTGGAAAACAAAGTGCACGATTCTCAGAGACAGATGGAGATGATTTTAACTAGATGAGTATATAACCTCTTATTTTTTAAGTAATGCTAGTAAATGTTATGAACAGGAAAATCTACAGTAAGTCTTACATTAAGAGTTATTATGCAATTATTGTTTGCATTGTGATGCTGCTACCTCAAAGGCCGGTCATGGATTTCATAGGAGTGAGAAGCAAGTCTTTATCTCAAAGACCATACCATGTAAGTCAAGAAGCACCTGAGCTTGTAGACAGGTGGCACAATACCCACAAAATGCAGACACATGATTTGTCTTATCTCAAATAATGAACACATTGCTTGGATTTTGAATAGTAACATTCAGCTTTGTTACTACAAACTAGATAGTTGTAATGATATTCACTGATAGACACCTACAAATATACAGATCTAAAAACTTCATAGGCACCTACCTGTAAGCGGCGAGGAGAAGCAGACAGGCCAACCCAATATGGGTGATAAGCAACTTCTACTTTATTTGTGACGCAGTTCACACATATATAGGAGTGGTATTCAGCCACTCCTTCTTGGCATAACAGTATTGGTTAGCCCCCACAGCTTCCTCCACATTCTCCGCCCAGGTCCGGTCTCCGGCCACCTGTGGGGGCCACCCCCTGCCTTGCTTGCACAGTCCTCCAGAACTCTAGGGTTCTGCTCTTAGAGTTATTCTGCAACACCTACCTTTATTTGGAAACTAAATACACTTAATTTTCCATCAACATAACTCTTTGAATCAACATAGCTGTCTTTCAGCAATGTTCCATTTCTGCCTTAACCCTCTGTTCATAAATAATAAAAAAGGTGTGTAGAGGTTTGACATCATGATTTTTTCTAAATACATAGGGAAGTGACTATTATTAAATCTTAGAACAACTATTAAATTGCTTATGAGCATTTGCCTATGATTTTACTCTTTTGAAAACTAACAATGCCAGAGTAGGACTTGTCATAATAGTAGTCATGAAGACTTTACGTAATCTCTTTATATAGAAAGTTTCTGGAGTCCTGCCTATTCTTTATTTTACCTCATATTGTTTACATGTACAAGGCCTTTCCAATGGACTAGAATTACGGCAGTATAATCGCACTTTACAGAAAACCAAGGTCTCTTATTTGGAACTGCATCAAACTAGGTACATATGTTTCTCTCTATCCTCTATTTTACAGGAATCCTTAAAGTACTCTAGTAAGCATAATTCACCTTTCAAAAGTTATTACTAGTTTCTCCCTAATGTATTACGTTAGTCTAGGTGGTTTATGAGTCCTCCATGAATAGATATCTTTTTGGTTTGTTTTGTTTTAGAGCATTTTCTCCTAATACTAGGATAAAGCATATCAGGCAATAATTCGTTGTATCATCTTTAGCACCTCTTTAAGTAGAAGTACAATGTTGTCAGCTATCTCACTCTCTGGTTTAATAGCTATTTAATGATGAAAGGTTTAATCCTGATTCCTTCTTCACTACTTGAAGAATCATTTAATTTAGTGGAAGCAGAATACAATTTTAGTTGTTTAATTTTTTTTGCCATCATTGTTCATTTGGTTTTAGATTTCATTGGGATTCTTGAACAAATGCCATAGGTGATTGGTGACTTATTTTAACTTCATTTCTCACTTTGCAATTTCTTCTCTGATTACCTATTTGCTTTTAGTTCCAGTTAAGGTCTCATATTTTCAACAGTATATTAATAATTTGTATGGGGTCACCTCTACAAGCTGTAGTTGCAGAATGGATTATACTTCTTGCCTGACAGGAATCTCCTGACAGAAAAAAAACCAACAAACCAAAAAAGTCATGATTTAGATGAATCTCCAGAGTAGGTCAAATTCAGTTCGTAGGGAATATTAATCAACTTAAATATTGGGGATTTCCCATGTATTGATGTATATTTTATGAGCTGAAATGAATCTTCTCATTACATGACATATTTCACTGAGTCAAATATGAGTTACTAGGTATTGGTTACACTAATACTGCTGAATAAATGAGCTTCAGGCAATAATCTGTGCTTCCAAAGTTAAGCAGAAAAGAATATTCTGTGTTCATACTGCATAGCACCAGATCTAAATCTCTGGGCTTTGTGTGATGATTTTTCCATTATTAAGTTGTAATTGCCATTCTGCCCTTCTACATGTGCTTTTCTGCATTGATTGTTTTACTTTTCAGTTTCATACATAATAAGAAGGCTGTGCTGCAACCCACAGCATACCATGTCATCTCAACATGAAACTGAACATATATGCTACTTTTGTAGGATAGGAAAACATAAGGAACTTAAGCCAGTTGCCTGTTGGAAGTGAGCTGTCACCTGAATAGAAGCTAGCCTTCATTTTTAAGTCAGTGAAATGGTGTATCCTAAAAGAAAATGTGAATTTTAACAGAATTTATGCACTATGGTAACCAAAAATGGTACCTAGTAGTGACATGGGAACATGCTATTTGATACTGGAAACATAACTATTGTCTAAGGGTTGGATAACTCTGATATCAGCAGATTTCAAAGTTTGGTTTGATTAGAAGCCTGTAACATACAGAACTGTGAAAGTAAAAAAAGAACAGATGTTTTATTTTGAAGGGAACCTGCAAGTAATACATTTAAGAGGATCAGCTACTGAGAGCAAAGCTGAATAGTGATAGTGTTATGTCACTGACAGGTAACAAAGATAACATTGTACTTAGCCTTGGATCTTGAGATCATGATGGAAGCCCTGTAAGCACAGACACCTTAGAACCTTTCTGAACTTGTTCAGCTGTACCCACCAGAAATTCTATGTTTAAATAGATTTCACATTCAGAAATTATCGAGATAATCATATAAACATAAATAAGAACAATAACAACAACAATAATAGTACTTCCCAAGCAGAATTGTTTGAAAAAATCTGGTATGGATACCTTACAAGACACAATGAAAAGTTTTGAGTGGTAAAGAAGCAATCTGCTGAAATAATGAGGGAAAAGTAAAATTAAACAAAAACAAAACAAAGAGTTACTGAGACCAGAATCTATAAAGACTTCTACTATTTTTTTTATATATTTTATGCATACTTCAGACTGATGCAGGCATTTAATCTTTCTGATATTATGTAGGTGGACAGTTCAGTTAATTCTCCTGGCTGCTTTTTCATTAAAACTGTGGATATTGGATAACTGATGAAAATAAAGAGTCACTTTAGAATTTAACATTGTGAATAGGACCTTCAGAGATGTAGGTACTTTCACATGTCTGTCACAGATTTCCTTTACAACTTTGAGCAGTATACAAAGGCTAATACTATTTAGTCCTCACTGATGAATGTACAAAACAGATTCTCAGAGGGCTTTAATAGCATTCCTCAGACAACTACCTACTCCTGGGGGTTCATGATGTTTTCCTTTATCTATTTTACTCTCATCCTTCCTTGGAAAAATGGAAGAAGTAATAGTGCTATGAATGCTGAAATCCTCAAACCTACATTTTGGAGTTTTCAGACAGTATTTTAAAAGTTTGTGTTTGCATCAAAGATGGAAGTTTATTTTGTCAGGTTTTGTGCATATTGAAACAAAAAGATTGGCTTTATTCCCAAAGATCTTACAATTTACAAAGGCTACAAGTGGATATAATCGATATATACATCTTACTGAAAAAGTAACAAATAATCTAATAAGCAAAGAGCATTGTACTGTTACTGCATAGCCATTCATCTGGGCACCTGTAAATATATGTGCAGGTTTTTAAAACAACCTAAAATCCAGTGTTGAGGAAAAATATTCAGAAGATTAAGGGGGAAAAAGAGGAGTATTATGGCCACTACATATTTTAAAGGGAGATGATGGAGTGATATAGAAAGCATCAAAGCCTGAAATAAAAGGTAAAAGCTCTATTATTGTCACAATGTCAAAAATTGACAGTACCTTAATAATATATATAGTTAAAAGGTACAAAATGTCCACAAGGGGATAATAATCTTGTAAATAATAGAACAAATTATGCATTTAGTGTGTTCTTGAGACAATTCTGTCTTACCTTTATTAAGTAAGTAAATATTTTAAATAAATCAGTATTAATTGGTTGGGAGAAAAAAAAAAAGTCATCTGTACATGTTATTTTTTATGCCAGAGTGGTTTCTGAGCTATAGCTCAAAAGAAAATTGGAACCAAAATAACTTTCTGGCAAATGTTTCTTAAAACAAATGTACCTACATATAAACTATGTTTTGTGTAATTTTGCATTAATCTGATCCTTTTAAACATAAAAAATTCACCTTGAACTGACAGTAGCCTGATATACTTTTGTGATTTCGAAGCTATTTCCCAAGTAGTTTCTGATTAAGGATGAGAAGGGAATGAAAATCTAAGATTAATTTAGTAACATGTTTCTGCTGTTTTTGTGTATACTGGAGAATTATTTATCCACTTGCAAACAATAAAATAAAATTGGTGTCTTTAGCCATTCTCTGCTAGACATCTTTAATTTTAACTTCATCTAATTTGCATACAGTATTTCTGTCTTTATACACAACAGCCAAGCAACAACACTGTGCAAGTCAAAAGTCTAAAAGCCTTTTATTACATTACACTTTAATTTCTTATTTACTACGCTCAGTAAATTATATTTTTGAACAAAACTGGCAGCTGCTCTCTCAGTTGACCAGAATGTTGTATTTTTAATGATTGGAGCTGGAAACAGCTGGAAGCTATTGTTTTAAACATAACCTTAACTTTTTTTGCATGATAAGTAAATGGCTATGCTGATTGGTAACTGAACAAGATTGAAGATGGTAGGTAATAGCATGATATAGACATGAACACCCTGAAGACATATAGTCGAGGAAGCTAAGTTAGAGTCCTTTTATCTTAAGAATTTGCTTCAGGAAAAATCAGATCCAGAATATTTATTTAGTGAGTGATCTCTACTGACACCTGGGATGATATGGAATACTAAAACTGGTTCCAGTTTGCAGGAGCTAGAAATTCAAAATAATCATTGCAAGGGGAGATAGTAAGAGTACCCTAAAATGTTTATCATGTAGGAACACCACACAAAGGTGTATTACCTTATAATCAGTTATTATTTTATAATTTGATTATGACATTCTGGACTACTTAAGAAACAGAGTTTGATGAAAATATCACTGTCTAAAGGGGGGCTACAAGGATGCTGGGAGGAGCTCTTCATTAGGGACCATAGTGGTAGGACAAGGGGTAATGGGTTCAAACTTAAACAGAGGAAATTTAGGTTAGATAAAAGGAAAAAGTTCTTTACTGTGAGGGTGTTGAGGCACTGCAATGGGTTGCCCAAGGAAGCTGTGAATGCTCCATTTCTGGCAGTGCTCAAGGCCAGGTTGAATGGAGCCTTGGGTGGCATGTTTTACTGCAAGGTGTCCCTGCCCCCACAAGGCGGATGATCTTAAGGTCCTTTCCAGCCCTAACTATTCTATGATTCCATGATTCCATATTGTGAGAACAGACATAAGAATAAATGTTTTCCATTCATACACAACATTTGCAGAAATAAATATTGTGCAAATTTATACTATTTCCTTCTTAATGATTTCCCTTGCAAATCTGTATATTTTTCATGATTTATAGATTGGTTTTGAAGAACTTGTAAGAATTTTGCAATATCCTTCTCTAAACAAACAATAAAAAATATCTAGGAGAGATATCTGGTCAGAGTAGAATGCCCTAACCATAAGAAACTAACCATATATTTAACCTCCCTTTTCCTTTCTCCTCATATTTCTATTTAGTCTTTCAATATTTGTTTGAAAGCTTTATTTCCATTAGCCTATATTTCCTCCTTCTCCCTCTCCTGAAAAGATGTATAGAAGTATTCTGATTATTGATCTGCTATTTTAAGGTAACACCTCAAATTTCATAATAGTTTCTACAGAGTCTTTAGCCAACATTTGTTTTTTTTTATTCTGTCTGAAGTCTGGGATAGAGATTGTTGGTTGTGCTGAATTTAGCCTGTCAAAATCTTTGAATTTTTTGCCACCGTCTAAGATGAATGTTGCTTTTACGACATTTATTCTCATTATAAACATCACAGTTAGCATGTACTACTCCATCACCACTGATTTTTTTTCTGCTCTTTGGGACATTCGTAGCACTGAGTCTGTAGTACCACCTCATCCATTCAGTTTTGTAATATTAAAATATAAGTCACATGAACCTTAAACTGACTTGCCTGGCACAAAAAAAAAAAGGAATAAATATTGGAAGTCGTGCAGCAGAAATAATTTTATTGTAAAAAAACCCCATTTGTTTATGAATACACTGGCTGTATATGAAAATCTGATCCACATGCTGATGTAGAGATAACATCACAGGAGATAACTACAAATCTTATCTTTAGTGTTTGAAGATGCAAAAACTCTTGGATTTGTTCAAATACTAAATTTCCTCTGACAATTCTGACATTGTCCTATACAATACAAAATGTGAAAGGTACAAATTAAGGCAGATGTTAACATCTCAAGAGTATTTTTGTACTTTATTCTTTGGATTTTAAATACAGACGATCTTTGTCCCGAGATAGAGATAATTGGTTTGGTGGCTGAGTGACTGTACTATTAAGATCATGCAGGTATAAAGGACATCAGTCTGTAATCCTCAGAGACTGAAGCAACACAAACAAGATATATGTTCATATAACCCAGGTTGACCACAATAATTCGTAAGTGATAGCAGTATTTTGTCCAAAAAAGGGAATTAAATGAGACAACTTTCTTGTCTGGTTTCTATGAAAATATATGTCTGCAAGAATTCTAACAAATCTGATTTAGCCATGGTTTGACTAGGTCATTATCTTTGCTTCACTACTGACTTTTGATTTACATTAATGTTCACTATAGTTTTAATTGCATTTTCCTTCATGTAACATTTTACTGCTATAATCTATGGCTGTAATTAAAAAGGACTTTTTTTTTTAATCAGGGATATTTTATGTCAAAAAAAATGTATCATTTTAATGTGACAAAAGTTTAATTTCTTGTATAGAACTACTGAGATGAAAATTCAGAAACTGCATCTATAAAGTATTAGCCTGATAAGCAGTATGGCTGTAGGTAAATAGACAGACAGACCTCAGCCTGATGAAAAAATGTTTGCTGAAAAGATTTTACCCCCAGATTTTAAACTGAAAGTTAGCTCATTGTTCTAACAGGCAAGCAATTGTAGAAATACATGAACAATTTTGTATAACTTGACATATAGTTTATCTAAATGGTGCCCTAAAAGGAAGTCCCTTAATTCACATAGGACAATAGAATTACAGTGATGTTCTGCACCTCAAATAACTGCACTGGAGTAAACCTAAACCCAGAACTGTTGATTGGTTGACATTGGATTTTCTGGGGTTCAGGTCTGGTTTTGTCCCATGGATTCAGCTGTCAGTGCCTTCCTTGTCTACCATGGACAGTCCCAGCTGTGCTACTTGAAAAAAATACTCGAATTTCTGATAATGCTCTGGATTGCCTATTATTTTCTAGTGTCTTATGTTCAGTATTTTACATATACTGTCCAGAATGCACTTTCACAAATAGGTCTTTGGGGATTTATTGATTATCTTAACATTTTAACCTTACATCTACATTCAAAATTATGGTATTAATATTTCACTTAAGTACTCATTGAGTTTATTATTGTTCAGTATTAGTCATGATTGGGTCAATAGAACTTCCTTTTATGCACTGGCTGTGCAATATAAATTTTTTTTTTTGTAGCTTTATGTAGTTTATCCTGTGAATCAAGCTAACACATTTTAATCTAAGCCATCTGTCGTGGTTTAAACCCTAGCCAAACAGCTTGTTCACTCACTCCCTGTGAGTGGTGCCGGGCTGAAATCAATCGAGGCACCCCCCACCCAGGGCTTTCCCCTTCCCCTCTCCCAGAGGGATGGGGGGGAGGATCAAAAGAGTGCAACTCCCGTGGGTTGAGACAAGAACAGTCCAGCAACCAATGTACAACACAAATCACCACCGCTACCACCAATGACAACAATGATATGAGAAAATAACAAGGGATGAGAATACAATACCACCCTCAGAGAAACGAGTCCGACTCAGAAGCCTGTGTCCTTCCGGGTAACTCCCAGTTACCCCCACCCTGGGCATGACGTGCTGTGGTATGGAATACCTCTTTGGCTAGCCTGGGTCAGGCGCCCCGTCTCTGCTTCCTCACGGCTTCCCCTCTTCCCAGGCAGAGCATGAGCCTCCCAAAGTCCTTGGTCAGGGTAAACATCACTTAGCAACAACTGAAAACATCGGTATCACCAGCACTGTTCCCAGGCTGGAAGTCAAAACACAGCACTGCACCAGCTACCAAGAAGGAGAAAAATTGACTGCTACTGCTAAACCCAGGACACCATCTTCATACTACTTTTAAAAAAGCAGCCATGAACTGAACCGGAACTTTCCAATACATATTTTAGCTTTCCTGCTGGTTAAAATTATTCTAGTATACCAGATATGACCATTAAAATATGGGGGGGAGGGGGGGGGGGAATAATTTACAGTTCTCTAAAGCCACTACTTAAGAGATTATAAAGCAATTACAGTGCAATATACTGCACATAATACAGTTTCAGTACATGCACCATTTGGACTACTTTTGTTTCATCAAGTTATGTTTTATTTATGGTGTTTTGAGGGGTTTTCTTCCCACTTATGAAATATATTCTATACTCTAGGGGTCTTGTAAAGGGAATTCTACTTACTAGCCTGATATGTGAAACATGCCAAGAGGCATATAAACTAAATATATTCTTAAACATGTGCAATAGCTCAAACATAATGGACTGTTCAATGTCTCAATTTTTAGGTGAAAAGTAAAGACTCAAGAGAATCTACTAGTATTCAAGTGCATCACTGTAACCCTTCCAGTACTCAGAGTTCCCTGAAAAAAAAGTCACTATTCATGTTTCATGTCCAAAAAGAGGAGTTTCGTTATAAACTGAAGGGCAGGCATATGTGTAAGGCATGCATATGTGTTATATTTATCCTTTAGAATGAGAAAATGAGAGGCAGAAAGATTGAGCAGTGACTGTCCTCAGCAAAATGATTTTTTTGAGATTGCATGTCATGAGCCACCCTCTACTTAAGTTGAAGAGAAAAATGAAAAATCACCCTCATGTATAGATCTATTTCTTATAAACAACCTGAGAGTTCTTCCCTTACAGATAGCCAACATTAGTTTTGGATACTAAATAGTGATCTTTCAGATTTCAGATGACTACATAACTCATGTAACAGGTACACTGGCTGCTCCAACACCTTTGAGCATCAAGGGGAGCTGCAGATTTTACTCAACAGACCTGAGAAGGGGATATTGCAAAATGTAATTTGGCGATGGTTCCTGATCTGCAGTAGCATGGGAATTTTCAAGTTGTCTACAAAACATTTATCTCTCTTGCTGTACTAGGCTGTGGGCTGCATAATGTCTGCAGTGCTCACTACTGATCTTCCTGTAATTTTATACACTGATAGACATTCACAGGCCAACCAACCTGGGAGACAGAATGTAGCAGTAGATCCTAAGGAACAGAAGGAAACAAATATGAGTGGAAACAAACAAACAAAATATAAAACCATGAAAACATTAATTTTATTTTATTTTATTTCTTGCAGTGGAGTCTTTAAAACCTGATGTTGATGTACATTATTTCAGGATCATAGTTTAGGAAAACTTCCTTAGCCTGCTTTCCTGAGATCCACCTTTTAGTAGGGTCGGGGATTACAAGTCTTTCATGCACAGGCCAGCACCTAAATGGTGTGTGCTTCTCCTTTGTACATTCACGAGTACATTCATATCATCAGGTCTAAAAGGAAACATTCTACTGAGGTGAGAAAAGACCCAGTATCAGCTATGCACTTATATTGGGTTTAACATCTACTATGGTGGGTTTGAGTTGCTGGGAGCTAGAGTCTCCTGTGCAGAAGAGACCCACTGATCTGCCTTGAGCTCATTACCTTTTAGTCTAGGTGACTCCAACACCACTGTGAATGTCCCATTGTTCTCTGATACTGCAGCCAAACAAGGGAACTCTTGAGATCCCGGTTCATATGTATTTAGGAGAGGCAGCCGTGAGGGAGGAGAAAGACGGGTGAATTGAGACAAAGTGTAACCGGCAGTAAAAACAGGAAAAGTGAAATTATGAAGGGAGGAGGAGAGGTGTGCGCCTTGTGTCAGGCCTGGAGAAGGTCATGCATATACTTAAGCCTTGGTGGGGTTTTGTTTTGATTTACTGGGGTTTTGTTTGTTTGCTTAAGTTATGGCCTTTATTCCTAATAGTTGACACAATCATCAGAAGTTGGTGATATGTGAAAGGAAATTCAATTAAGTAACATCTCCTGTGTGTGACTCCTTTTCCTACAACATAACTATGTCCCAAGACAATTATGATGTAATGATTCTAACATGAAAAAAAAAAAAATTCTTCTGCAACAGAAGAAACTTGGTTTAAAAGCTATCACAGTAATTCAAGTATTTTCAATTCACTAATCAAATACCCATGAAAAATAATATTTTTTTTTTTTTTAGCCAAACTCAGAGGATCTTCAAGTAGTTTATTTAGTTTTTCTGGGTAGATTTTTATTGATGAGAATGATGTAGCCTTTACCCTTTGAAATTTTCTTCTGCCAATAAAATGCTAGTTTAGAAGATTTTGAAACTTATAACTCTGTCTAGAGATATTAAAATTACTCTAAGGCTTCCACAGGTACATTGGCCAGAAAAAGAAGATTAAAAGGAATATTTCCCTCCTTAATAATGAGACAGAAGTAGTGACAAGAAACATGGGGAAGGCTGAGATGCTTAATAATTTTTTTTTTCCTCAGTTTTCAATGATAATCTTTTTCCCAGCTCTATAACCCCTAAAACTCAGGGCAGGTAGCTGTTTGAGGCCACTTGAGGAACCCAAAAATGCACAAGTTCTTGAGACCTAATAGAATCATAGAATAGTTAGAGTTGGAAAGAACCTTAAGATCACCTAGCTCTAACCCCCCTGAAATGGGCAGGGACACCTCACAATAAACCATGTTACCCAAGGTTCTGTCCAATTCGGCCTTAAACACCGCCAGGGATAGAGCATTCACAACTTCCCTGGGCAACCCATTCCAGTGCATCACCATCCTTACAGTGAAGAACTTCTTCCTTGTATCTAATCTAAACTTCTCCTGTTTAAATTTGAACCCACTACCCACTACCCCTTGTTTTATCACTACAGTCCCTAATGAAGAGTCCCTCTCCAGCATCCCTACAGGCCCCTTTCAGATGCTGGAGGGCTGCTATGAGGTCTCCACACAGCCACAAAGCCTTCTCTTCTCCAGGCTGAACAGCCCCAACTTTCTCAGCCTATCTTCATATGGGAGGTGTTCCAGTCACCTGATCATCCTCATGGACTTTCTCTGGACTTATTCCAACAGTTCCATGTCCTTTTTATGTTGAGGACACCAGAACTGTACACAATACTCCAAGTGAGGTCTCACAAGAGCAGAATAGAGGGGCAGGATCACCTCCTTAGACCTCCTTCACGCTCCTTTTGGTGCAGCTCAGGATACAGTTGGTTTTCTGGGCTGCAAGCACACACTGCCGGCTCATGTTCATTTTCTCATCAACCCATTGTCCTGGGTTCAGCAGTAGCAGTCATGTTTTTTTCCTTTGTGTTAACTGGTGCAGTGCTGTGTTTTGACTTCTAGTTTGAGAACAGTGTTGGTGAAGCTGATGTTGTCGGTTGTTGCTAAGTGATGTTTACCCTGACCAAGGACTCTGTGAGGCTCATGCTCTGCCAGGGAAGAGGGGAAGCTGTGAGGAAGCAGAGACGGGGTGCCTGACCCGGGCTAGCCGGGGAGGTATTCCATACCACAGCACGTCATGCCCGGGGTGGGGGGTAACTGGGAGTTACCCGGAAGGACAGGGGCTTCCGGGTGGAACTCGTTTTCTTGGCCGGTGGTATCGTATTCTCTTCCCTTGTTATTTTCCCTTATCATTGTTTTAGCTGATAGTAGCGGTGGTGATTTGTTGCTGGACTGTTCTTGTCTCAACCCGTAGGAGTTGCACTCTCTCGATCCTCCTCCCCGTTCCTCCGGGAGCGGGGAAGGGGAGAGCCCCGGTGCAGGGGGCGGGGGGAGACTGACACGGACCTTGATTGTTGTCAGCTCGGCAGCACTCACTGGGAGTGAGTGAACAAGTTGCCTGACTGGGTTTAAACCACGACACCCATACTCCCAAGTACTTCTCCACAGGGTTACTCTGAATTTCTTCTCTGCCCAGCCTGTAGCTGTGCCTGGGATTGCTCCGACCCAGGTGTAGGACCTTGCAATTGGCATGGTTAAACTTCATGAGGTTGGCATCAGCCCACCTCACAAGCGTGTCAAGGTCCCTCTGGATGGCACTCCTTCCCTCCAGCATATCAACTGAAACGCACAGATTAGTGTCATCGGCAAACTGGCTGAGGGCGCACTCAACCCCACTGTCCATGTTAGCGACAAAGATGTTGAACAAGACTGGTGCCAACACCGATCCCTGAAGGACACCACTTGTTACAGGTCTCCAACTGGACATTGAGCCATTGACCACAACTCTTTGCATGCGGCCATCCAGCCAGTTCTTTATCCACCGAGTGGTCCACCTATCAAATTGATGTCTCTCCCATTTAGAGATAAGGATGTCATGCAGGACAGTGTCGAACGTTTTGCACAAATCCAGGTAGATGATGCCAACTGCTCTGCCTCTTTCCATCAGTTTCATAGCCCCATCATAGGCCACCAGACAGTGAAGATCCTTTAGTGAAGCCATGCTGGCTGTCACCAATGACTTCGTTGTTTTTCATGCGCCTTAGCATGCTTTCTAGGTGCATCACAGGATCCTGAGGGAATTTGCTGATGCAGTTGCCACGTGACTCTCCACTGTATTTAAAAATTGTGCTAGTCAGTCAAAGACCTCAGTGACTGGAAAAATGGAAATAACTCTAATTTGTACAAAGGGTAAGAAAGAACTCTGGGACAAGCAGTCAACCTCACCTCTGTGCCAATAAGATCATGGAACAGATACTTCTGTAAGGATTCTTTTGGAGTGACTGCACCAGTGAACACTGGAAGCGCTATGGATGTCATCTAACTGGATTTCTGTAAGGTATTTCATGTGGTTTCACACAGCATTCTTTTCCCTAGATTGGAGACATATAGTTTTGGTGGATGGATATTTAGATGGCATGACTTTTGACTGGGAGAATGAAGACCTTAGGCCCACTGTAGGAGAGGATCAGGTTCGAGACCATCTTAAAAACCTGAATGTACACAAGTCTATGGGACCTGATGAAATCCATCCGCGGGTCCTGAAGGTGCTGACGAAAGAAGCTGCTAAGCTGCTATCATATTTGGAAAATCATGGCAGTCATGTGAAGCTCCCGACAACTGGAAAAAGGGAAATATAACCACCATTTTCAAGAAGGGGAAAATGGAAGAGCCAGGTCAGCCTCACTTCTGTGCTTGGCAAAATCTTGGAGCAGATTCTCCTGGAAGGCATGCTAAGGTACATGAAAAACAACAAGGTGGTTGGTGACAGCCAGCATGGCTTCACTAAGGAGAAATCCTACCTGACCGATTTGGTGGCCTTCTATGATGGGGCTATGAAACTGATGGACAGGGGCAGAGCAGTTGACGTCATCTACCTGGACTTGTGCAAAGCATTCAACGCTGTCTCGCAGTGTCAAAATGAATGATATAGAAAGCAGGATTGAGTGCACCCTCATCAAGCTTGCAGATGGCACCAGCCGAGTGGTCCAGTTGATTTGCTATAAAGACAGGATGCCATCCAGAGGGACCCTGACAGGCTTGAGAAGTGGCTTCAAACTGGGAGAAGGTAAATTTAAATTACATACCAGACAAAAAAAAAAAAAAAAGGATGAGGGTGGTGAGACACTGACAGAGAAGATGTGGCTGTTCCCTCCTTGAAAGTGCTCAAGACCAGTTTGGATGGGGTTTTGAGTGACCTGGCCTAGTGGCAGGTATCCCTGCCCATGGCAGCAGGGCTGGAATTGGATGACATTTAAGGTCTTTTCCAACCCTAACCCTTCCATGATTTTATGATTACTAAAAAAAACATACAAGTAATGAAAAATCTTTATGTTTTAAGATATAGAAGGTCGCTTAGATATACAAGTTTTAAAATATGAGAATCTTAATTTAATGGGATATTTCCTAATGTAAAGATAATTTTTTCTTTGTCCCATTTAAACAAACAAACAAACCCCAAGAAACAAACCCAAATATCTTTCCAGGTCAAATACAAAACTAAATCTATTTTTTATTTCAATATATGATCACCATCTCCCATCTTGTCGCATAAACTTACGTGTCTTTGGTGCAATTATGTAAGAGTGTGTATGTGAATAAATAATTGCTTTACATTGCACCACCTTTTTACATTCCTGAAGGTTAGAATTACTGAGAAAACCATAAGAAACCTAAATACCTTCAAAATAGAGTTACCAGAGTGATCAGAAAATTAAATAGTACATTTCAGCAGATCATGAATACACTAGTGAGAAAGAAAAATTAACCACAGAATGGTACGTCAGTTTTATGTTCAATTTGCTGAAAGTATTGAGAAGTTATTACTATTTGAAGAGAAAAAAAAAAAGAAACAGTTAGGTACAGGCATCACAATATCAGTTTCTACAAGCTGAAACCTGTGTGCTTTCTGTGCACACATCCAGGAGTATGTGCCTGAAGAAGTTCATTCCAAGCTTTATGCAAATCCCCTGACCTTCCAGCCACTGTATATTCTTCAAACAGACGCCTACCTTCCAAAGTGACAGCAAGCAATAATGTGACAAACGAGCCTGCAGTCTGCACATGTGCAACTTACTTTGCCTAGAATATATGGATGCGATAGAATTGAACTAACCTCTGTGACAAGGACAAATTAATTAAAAAAGCCAGAATCAAAGGGTAGATGAGAGGAGAAAAGCAATCCTGATGGGTCCTGTTTTCTACGTTGTCTGCCTATTGGGTTAGGACATTTCTTAATCATTCTGTCAATATTTGCAGTGTATCTCTTTATCCTGATACTTCCATTTTCTTGATTGAAAGAATGCTAAAATGTCTTACACCATTCTTACAGAACAAGAGAAAAAAAAAAAATTTGAAGAGCAATCTCATAGTCTACTTTGATTAGTCTTTGGGTAGACTGTATAGAACTTTAATAAATATTGACAGTGGAATTAATAATGTTTTGCCTATTCTTTGCATTTGTATACCCCAAGATTTAGATTGGCTTAGTTCTGGGTTGGTTGTTTGTTTTTTTCCTTGTTTTTAAAATGGGAATATCATTTGTGCGTCTCTTATCTATTTTTTTGTTTTTTTTGTTTGTTTGTTTTGTTTGCTTTGTTTTGTTTCTTTAATGAGGGAATTATTGAGGGAAAGAATGATAAAATCTTTCCAACTGTCTGGCCATTACAGGTAATGTAGGAATTAATTGTTTCCTATTCACTTTTAGTGAACACAGTCAGCACCCTGTGAAAGCTTTATGGTTTCTTAATTGCAGCAATAAAATTTTAGAAATCACTACAGAGTACTCTTTAAATTTGCCTTGACACACTTTTTGCAATATATCTTCAAATTAACAGGGAAAAAAAAAAGAAAATACAGTAACCTCATAAGGAGATAAAAATCACCAACTGATTAAAAAAAAAAAAGCAAACCTGCAAATGTGCATTTATGAATTGGCTTTGGTGACGGAGAAGCTATTAATGATCCTAATTTTGCATTTTCAGCATTTTTCTGAAGTAGTACAGTAATTCAATTAGCACACCTTTGACAATTTATTTGTGATGAAAGTGTTCCAGATAAACTTTTACAACATGCACAATATGCATGCAAGGTAAAATGCATAGACAGTTAATATGCAGCTCAAATGGTTTAGATATTCTGTTTGAGAGACAGAAAAGGTAGTTAGGATATAAGAACTGCACTCCAGTTCTGACTGCTAGGTTGCTATGAGACTTTCTGAAATCCCTATGGGTTTGCTTCAATCAAAACCATATTGAAGAGGCACACAGGGACCATAGAAAATAGCATATATATCTCCCCTATATAAAAATAAGTCTAAATTTCTGCATATAAATAAAACATTAATCTGGCAAGTAGAAATTATCCCTGCCCATGGCAGGGCAGTTGGAACTAGATGATCTTAAGGTCCTTTCCAACCCTAACTATTCTATGATTCTATTGTTTGATTCTTCTGCTTGTAGAAGAGACATAAATGTGTGCATTAGTTCAAATATATATTTAGAAATTAATTTGGGTTTTCTAGCGTTAATTATTTTAGGGACAACATAGTGCATTTGTTTTGAAATATGACTATCTCAATTATGAAATATTCAGAAAAAAATAATAATATGGGTACTAATAATGCAGGTAAAGAAACAAACAAAATTTAAAAAAAAACAAGCAAAAAAACAAAAACAAAAGCAAAACCAAAACAAAACCCGATCAAACAAACAAAAAACCCCAACTAATTTCCCTGGATTTTTTTCACTTGAAAGATTCTTCTGCAGAAGAAAAAGTAAAAGCAACAGCAGAAGCATTAGGGAAAACAATTTAATTTCAGCTTTCTAAACCTTTTGTTTAAATTCAGTTCAATTTAGTGTTTCACATTAGCAGCTGCTAAATGACTGCCATGTGTCAAAGTATTTTGATTCAATTTACTTTCAGTGTCTATCTCCCTGCAATAGCTAAATTTATAGCAAGTCTACTTAAAGAAATATCTAACAGCAGACAAAAATCATGAAAGAATTTAATTGCATTAGATAAATTATAATATTTATCAACATAAGGCAGTATTAAACTTAGTATTGCACTCCATGAGTCACTGGTTTCACTTTCTTTATTAAGTCTATAAATAGATTGCAAAGGATTAGAGGAGTTAAAATTCAATTGAAAAATACAGAATTTTAATTTCAGAAACTTCTTTCTTGTTCATTTTGGTACTCAGCTTTATGCCAGCATATGCCATCAACTCTTGAAATTATTTTCCTTTGGAAAGTGTGCATTAGTACTTTAGTGTGTACACAGAACTATGTTGGAATAGAAGTGACAAGTGGAATATAAGCCTGCAAGTCATGGACTTCACGAGTTTACTCTTTTTGTTGATTCATGGACTGGTATCATCTTACAGGACTATGGTGTAGTTGCATACATTTAACTGAGGATTTGTTAGTGCAGAGATATTATTTTATTGTGTCTCTAAGTCCTCTTACTGGTGACATTTTTAGACTCTTCTAATTTCAATGTACAGAAAATGCCACAGCTCTAATTATTTTAATTAAAAAAATCAGATATTGCTTAAAGGTAGCATTTGTTTTAGCAATTGATTATGACCAAAATGAAATAACAGATTTGGTGGTACAGATCACATGCTTGGAATGGTCTTTTGTTGTTTTTATTTCCTCAGGATGATGCAACAACGGAAAAAGAAAGGAGGAGTTATTGTATATGGTTGGCAATAATTGCTCTGTGGACTGCTCATGTAAATCTGCTGAAAGGTTGTATAAAGGTTGTATAAAGGTTGCATAAAGGTTGTATAAAAGGTTGTAAAGGGGAAAAAAATGAGGCCTTCTAACACAATGGAAACCTACTATAAATTACCAAAATGAAATTCAGATGGATCAGAAAACTAATGAGAGAAACCAGACCATAAGTTTAGGTCAAAAAGGATATCTTAACTATTTAAAATGTATAATTGGAAAACACACCTAGTAGGCCATGCACTGTTCAGCATTTTTTCTCAATAAATAATAAAAAAAAAATTGATAATTTTTTAAAAAGTTAAGAAAGTTTTTCTGAACTGAATTTTAACTCGGGGAGAGCTTGTGAGAGTAACAAGGTAGAAGAAGGTAGAGAAATCTCACTGAGAAAATTCATTATATGTTCATTGAAATCCTGTTTTCATGGATAAATTTGCCTTTTTATGCTGTCGGTTTACACTCTACTGACCTTTACATCTTTTTTGATGTTTATCTCACTGAAAGAAAGGGGGGCAGGAATAATCATGAGGGGCTGTACTAATCCTTTGGAAGCATCTAAGTACTTTCTAGAATTTTTAAAAGAAGGTGGTACTAATTTAGGCAAAGTTAATCTTGGTCTGTAGGTTTTGAAAAAAGACCGATATTAAAAACAAACAAGCAAACAAAACAACAAAAAAAGCCGTACCCTTCAAAAAAAAAAACACAACAAAAACAAAAACAAAAAACAATCCACCAAGATGTTTTTAGTTTTAAGGTGACTTTTAGCAATGTCCTGGGTTTAGCAGTAACGTTCAATTTTTCTCCTTGGTAGCTGGTGCAGCATTGTGTTTTGACTTTCAGCCTGGGAACAGTGCTGATAACACCAATGTTTTTAGTTGCTGCTCGGTAATGTTTACTCTGACCAAGGACACTGTGAGTCTTGTGCTCTGCCAGGGAGGAGGAGAAGCCAGAAGGAAGCAGAGACAGGACACCTGACCCAAACTGACCAAAGAGGTATTCTCTTATCATTATTATTATTGCTGATAGCAGTAGTGGTTTGCATTATACCTTAGTTACTGGACTGTTCTTACCTCAACCCATGGGAGTTACATTCTTTTGATTCTCCTCCCCATCCCTCTGGGAGCAGGGAAGGGGGGAGGGGGAAGGAAAGAAAGAGGGAGGAAAGGGGGGGAGTGAGTGAACGATCTGTCTGGCTGGGTTTAAACCATGACAATCAATTTGACTGATCCAAAGCTAAACATCTGAAATTATTGTAGTGCTCTGAATAAAGTGAGTGTCATTGTTCTGTTTCATGTTTTAACAAAAGTAATAAATGCTGTTTTCAGCTGGGCTTTGTAAGTGTGAAGTCGAGGTACATAATCATAGTAAAATTATGACAGAGAAAATGATGCCACAGCAGTTGAAAAAGGTCCATTTGTATTTTTTCTGAAAGACCTTGTAGAGGTTTTCACTTCTCAACCCATCTTTACATATGACTTGTCAAAGGACTTACATCAAACCAAAGTGTTAGTGAAAAAGATTATAGAAAAACACACCAAGTGTACAGTAAGAAGCTGCATGTATATGTTAGCAAATTTACAAAAGAACTATAAAGTAGATGTTTAAAATTCTTCGTAGCTTACATGTGAATGTTAAAAACAATTTCTAGAAAATTTAAATCTGGGATTTAAAAGGAGTAAGTACTAAAAATATGTTAGAAATTATATGTGTTATTACTTTATAATCCTCTTGGAAATGACTTGTTTACTGTCCATTTTTTTTGACAAGTTTAGTTTATCTAAATAAAAGTTATGAGTTCCCCCCAAATATAGCTTTTTGTAGTAGCCATAACATGGGCAGAGTAGAACAGTCTGAAACTGCACGATATTACTAGAAATGGAAACAGTGAGAAGAAAATAAAAAGGCCTTTAACTATGAATAGAAAAAAGAAAAGAAAGTCTTTAGGTTTTAACACCATTTTTTACTCTTGTTCTGGAGAAATGATGTCTGCTAACTAAAAAGAAGTAAAAAAAAAAAAAATCATAATTATTCCTTCCTCTAGAATTGCAGTTGTTAACTCATTTTTTAGTACTTTAATATTTCAAAGAAATATTTCAGCAAACCTGTAACTTCCTGTTAAAACAGTACAGATCTTCTGTCCAAATAACTTGCATGCAGCAAGCTACTGAGAAAATTGTGAAAAACCTTCATCACAAAAAATTTATGGCAAGTCTAAAGTAATATTTGTACTGGTTTGGGTTTGGTTTGTTGGTTTGTTTTTTTTTTTCCTTTTTTTCTTTTTTAATTAAGCCAAACAAGAGGGATAACATCTGAGCTATTACTTTTATCTTAATGAGCTTAAATGAAAATTAAAAATTCAGTCTAGTGAAGTGCTAGGAAAAAAGGTTAATTTTGACACTGACTGAGAACTGAATGTCATCCAAATTCCCTATAACTCAAGTGTTAAATATAAACTTTAAGTTACAAAACTGTGACAAATTCACATATGTATTCTTTTACCTCACTCTAAATGTGAGATGGTTTATCCTGCATGGTGTCTTCATTCTATTGTATCTTCTTCTGAAAGGTAAGCTATTTTACTTTGACAGGCGAAAATGATAGGCGAAATATGGACAATTATTATGGAGGGGCTGTTTTTTTGTGTTAGTTACCTGTCAAGAGCTTTTTGAATCAAATACAGTTTTGTTTAGCTGGAAAATAAGCATGTAAAAAAAAAAAATCCCCCCCCCCAAATCAACCCCCAAAAAAAACCCCACAAATAAAAACCCACCACCCCAACTTATTCATCATCATAATATATTTAAAAACTAAACCACTAAATAAGACATTGTAAACACATCTGTCTGGAGTCACCTATGTCTGTAAATTTTGTCTGTATTATTAAATGAGCCCATTTATTTTAAGAGACTATGGAAAATTCATGTGGTCTTTCAATGAGGCAGAATGAATGAAACACTTGAGAAAAGGTACTGGAAAACATTAACTTATTTTTAACAGTAGGAAGGCTAACATTTTCTATGAAAAAGTGAAAACCTGAAGTTTTTCAGGTAAGTTTAATAAAATCCAAAATCTTCAATCTGAAAGGATTCAGTGCTCTTCAATGGATACTTTAAAATACAGTGGACAAAATTACTATAAAATTTCTCCTCTTATTATGCATGTTAGTAAAGTTTCTTTTCAATCCCCATGCAATATGCACTTATTTATAACTGCAAACTTGAGACTTGGTTTCCTTTCAAAACTCTGCTTCGCTTTTACCAAGATTCACTAGTATCAACCAATATGCATTTAGAATTGCACAAATACTATTTGCTTCTAGACTGCTTCAAGGCCCACACAACTAACTATGCAATCAATACCTTTAGCAGGATTTACGAAATACCTAAAATTTAGATGTAAATTAAACACCACAATTGCACACACTGTACACTGTTTAGAATGACTAGTGTTACCTATGGTAGGCCTGATTCCTCTCAAGTTCAAGAGTGCTTTTCATGCAACCGTGTGATTGAAATACTACTGCTACATAAATGAGAGGTCAAATCCTATTTCTATGTGAAAATTCTAATTATTGGTACAATTTTTATGAGCAGTTGCAAATTAAACCATGCATCAGGATTTTTCATTTAAATGAAAATACTCCTTCATGAAAAAAAGAAACTATCACCATGTATAAATGCCAATAAATTCAAATGCATTTTCTGCACTTGATGTCTTCACTTCGTCATTTAAAATTGTGTTCCTGAGAGGATGAGCTTCTTTATAGCTCTCAAAGACAGTGGTATTTGGCATTAAAACTTATGTGCATAAATACCAACTCCTGGTGGTCTAAAGTGGATTCTCTCAAGAAAATCACTATAGTCTTTCTAGATTGCTTTGCCAACACGACAAGTCTACAGGCAACCGAATGCATGCTGTAAGTTCCCAGGGATGACAATAGATGATTCATGCTATCTCTTTTATACTTGAAGCAAATTTTCTTTATGTCCAGCCCAAGGTTTTTTTTTTTGTTTGGTTTTGGTAATGTTTCTTTTTTTGTTAGGTTGGTTTTGGTTTGTGTTTTTTTTTTTTCTCTTATATTATTTCCTTACCACAGCATCTTTGTGGAAACCTTGCCAATTCTGTGGTGAGATTTTATAGTTTAATCTACACTTTTATGCAGTGATGACTAATCTAAGTGCTAAGCTGTGATTTATGACAAAATAAAAATACGCTGGTATCAAAGTGTTGGAAGATATAGTCAAATAATTAGAAAAAATCATTATAAACTATATATATTCCTTAGTGCTTGATTACTTTTTAAACTGTAGATTTACTCTTTTGCACATCTTGATTTGGCATTAGTGTATTCAAATTCTATTTCTCTTTATAGGGCATTCCTGCAATTTATTTAGAACTATATAATAAATTTGAGCAAATTATAGTCTATGTTTATCATTGTGAATTCTATATGTCTAATAAATGCATTCTGAAGTTTCTAATATTAAACGAAGCATAACCACCCTCCCCCAAAATAGAAATAGGTGTTTATGAAATTTACCACTACTTCTCTGTCACTAGAATCTGTTATTGTGAAGTGTCAGTTTTTTTAAAGCTTATTAAATAACCCTGGAATCCACAAAATGGTTATCTTGAAATTGAAAGGGCATATGATGGAATAAATATATATACACACATATGTGGGCATATATATATACATATACAGACACATATATTATATACAGACACAGGTATATGAAATTCCTGTGTGTAGTAAATTAGCCAATGGGAATATCAGAGAATATAGTTGAAATGCATTTATGTGGAATTTGTTTCTGGGAAGATCACACTGTCTTGTTAAAAGCAAAATTGAATATTTCCTTCTCTAACAATGAAGAGAACAAATCTAAGCTGCATTGTCAGATTTAAAGAAATAATAGAAAAAAAAAAATGGGGGAGTGGGGTGGGGGGTGTCATCCGCATATATAAGTACCTGAAGTGAGAGTGCCTGAAGGATGGAGACGGGCTCTTTTTCAGTGGTGCCCAGAAACAGGGACCAGAGGCAAAGAGCACACACTGAAACACAGGAGGTTCCACTCTGAAGGTGAGTGAACCCTGGCACAGGTTGCCCAAAGAGATTGAGGAATCTTTGTCCTTGGAGGTAATCACAAGCTGTCTGCATGGTCCTAGGTAACCAGCTATAGGTGACCCTGTTTGAGTGTAGGGCTGGTTGACCTCCAGAGGTCTCTTCCAACCTCAGCCAAGCTATGACTCTGTGATTTGCAATATCACTTGAATATTTCCTATAGTGTGCTTTACTAATTTTCTGTTAGGCATGTCTTGTGTATTAGTTTATTTCAACTGAAAGTAACAGATGTTTGTTGGGTTTTGTGGTGGTTTTTTTTTATTTTTATTTCTATTGTCTTTTTCCCACTCATTAAGGATCCAGGTTTGAATTTTTTTGCAGGTATGCTAAATATTCTGTAGAATACAAAGACAGGTTTTGAAAATTTTAAGTTCTATGATCAGAACGCATAATAACTAAGTTTTGCATTTTGAAAATATGAATGTATTTTATTTTCCTTGGATCATATAGCACTGAGGATATAAGTGAAATTAAACAAGGAGGGAGAGGACTTTCATTTACAGTTAAAACCACAACTGATTCCTTTTCCTTCAGGCTAAGTCTACCTTTTAGAGTTTTTTTTAACCTATTTTGCATCAGGCCAGGGAATGATAACATGCAATGACTGACCATCATAGTTTTGGCAGGCAGAAGCAAATTACGAATATTCCTTATGTGTCAATATTTTTTTGTTTTCATAACAAATGAAATTTCATTTCACATGGAATAAGCTACAAAGGCAAAAATATAAATGGAAAGTTAAGTATTTTTTTATTTAGGATTTTTTACTTTTTTTTTAACACATTACAGTAAGATAATTTTCAAAATCTTTGAAGACTACACTATCTAACTACCCACAGCTGAAACTACTGAGTAGGAAAATAGGTGAATGAAAGGCCAAGTAAAGATTTAAAGGCAGTAAATCCAAATTAAATTATTAATACTTTGTATTCTTATTGTCTTCTTGTATCACAGAATCATAGAATCATAGAATCGTTAGGGTTGGAAAGGACCTTAAGATCATCTAGTTCCAACCCCCCTGCCGTGGGCAGGGACACCTTACGCTAAATCATATCACCCAAGGCCTCGTATGCGCAATTCAAAGTCCTTACTCAAAATGGGTCAACTTTATCTCTTTGTTTGAGATGTTGCTGTTATTCTTTCTGTATGCAACATAGAGGGCTGAGGTCACTTAGACAGAGAAGAGATACCCACACCAAAAAAACAGATTTATCAATGTCTACTTTTAAAGATCATGCTCAGGACTGATCACTGACTGCAGAGGTAGAAATTATCTGTATGTTTTACAGTCAATGCAGATGAATAGGCACCTTTCAGAGGGTGAATTCATCTGACTGACAGAGGAGGACTAAGCTGAGCAACTTTAAATTATGCATATCTAACTGTAGGGTAGATGAACTTTAGCTCATGTGTCCATGGTTGTCAAGTTTGAGTATGCTTAAAGAAAATAATTGAAAAAATAATAAGAATCTTGTGTACTAGAACAATCTCACACTGCTGAAAATAAAAGCATGCTGAAAGACTATGTGATTTGATTCTTGAGTGACATAGACCTTATGCTTTCACTTCCAAGTTTTAGAGTTTTTGCTCTAAGGATAGAAAAGGCTGTTGAGAAGGACTAGTTTGGCAGTTACATGACAGCTAAACCAAGTTAAGCATAAACATTGTTTTAAAAAAGTGTAAAGGATAAATGTATCAGTGTTCTGCATGCCATTTCCATAAAAAAAAAAGAAGAAAAAAAAACCCAAGTATAATCTTAATAGAAATACCTCCAAAATCCTGAGTAACTCAGTGGAAAGAGCAGTTGTTATGCAAAAAACCTAGCTCAGTTACCCACTGCAGAATACAAGCCAGAAGAGATGATGTTTAATCTTTAAAATGGTGCTATATGTACAATTTGAGGTTAGAATCCAATAAGCACAAGATCAGCAATTTAACTTTGATCATCATTTACCGAAAGACGTTACATCTAGAGTCCTATTTACTCTGTAAGATTCAGAGTTGAAAAAATAAATATATTTATGCTATTCCTGTAATTTTTCTAATGTGACAAATTTTCCCCCAATTTCAAGTCAGATGGAATTTTTGCTGGCCACTTCTTCTTGTCCAGCCTGGGAATTCTAGCTTAACCTATAGTAGCAGATGCTTAATGACACAACATAGCAACTCTTAACAGTTCCTCAATGAAGGTTATATTGAATAATTTATTCTGTCTCTTAGTATTCTGTAAATTGGACTGAATGGTGTGACAGGAAGGTTAAAATGAGTGTCCAAGGAAAGATGCAGACATGATGTCAAAACTAGCAATTGGGACATCTGGTGACCTGAATTTTGACTCTTTTTTTTTTTTTTAATTCTTGGGATTGCACCTTATTCCCCTGAACAGAGTTTTCTTACTTCATGTGCTTGATTGATACATCTGATTCATGAACAACCTTCAGGGAATTGTCTGAAAACCTGTGAATGAAGTTTAACCTGATTTTCTTTTAATCCCTCTAAACTCTATACCACCGGAAGGAAACAAACACAAGGCCCCTGTATCCATTGAGCTGTTTCTTAGATTTTAAATTCCCCCCCCCCAAAAGTAATGCATTGCATGACCACCACCTCAAAAAACAAAACAAAAATAAGACTATAATTTTCAGTAGAAGACTGTAAAAAATCCATTGGAATTGGCATGCCACTTGGAATCCAATCAGAGTGCTATTAATTTCTGACTAGCAAATATCTACATGGTATAGTGGAGTACCATAATACAGGACACAGCTCTGAAAATGCTGACTGAATTGATGGTAGTAGTGCAGCTGGGCAAGCACCACCCTACTTGCCTCAAGATGAAAGATCCTGCTTTTCATCAGAGTCAATTAAGCCTTTTTTGAGTGCTGTCCTAACACATTTCTTCTTCTGCTGGAACCTAGACCAGCCTATTTAGATCAAACTAAGGTATCTTTTTGTAAGAGTGCACTGGGCAAGCAGACATGTCTCACTTCACACTCTGTGAGACAAAGTACACTTTACTCGGTGTAAACCATGTCTTTCTCTAACAGACTGGTACACAACTGACTGAAGATGATGTTAAAACTCCTGTTGACTTAGAGGGGATGTGAACTAGACTTCACAGCTTTCCAGCAGGTTATGATGAAGCTGCAGAAGGAGAATAAAGTCAGGGCACAAGCAGTGCAATGATGGAGAATGAAAATAGGCGAATACTGAATATTTTCTTTTTATCTTCCCCAGAAAAGAAAGATGGCCCTAACATAGCTATTAGAGTAGCAAATAGGAAACTCCAGCTTCCTCAAGCACTTACTGTTGTCACTGGGCATTTTAATGACTCCATTTAGCACTGCAGCATTTCTTTTTCTCAACACTGACTAATAACATGCTGAGATAGTTATCCTCTTTGCAAATGGAGTTTTACTGAAGAACAGAAAGGTGAATGCCTTGTGATTTTGCTCTTAAAACTGTAGAGAACATATTTTGGATACTATGTTTAAAGAGGAAATGAAAATTAAAAGCAAAGATTAGCAAGGGAGATGAAGGGTGAAAGAGAGAAGCAAGGGGAAGAGCTAATGAAAAAAATACATTGAGCATTTCTTTGCATAACAACTAGTTGAATATAATAAATCATGGTGCTGTAAGCACACAAAAGTAGAACAATAAAAATAGCAAGGTAGTAGAAATGTCACAACACACTTCTGGTAAATGTAAACTGGAATCTGCAATATGTTGAATGCTGAAAAGATTCCACTATTTTCAAGTAAATTGCATAACTGTACTTTTTTTTTTTTTCTGTTCTCTTCATTCTACCACGGTAAACAAAGTTCAGTGACAAAAGTACATCAATACAGTTCTGGCTGCAGCTCCTGCAAATTCAGTACCTCAGAAGGCAAACTTCTATCTAACCTATAAGATGCTAACTAGTTCCTTACACCTGTTAAATATATATGAATCTGTAATATAGTGATATAGGACTTGTATGAACATTGTAATAAGGCACTAATGTTAAAGATACATTTATTACAGACTTAAACCAGCTGCAGATGGTTTAGTCACTTTTTTTACTATTAGTGCTTAGAAAAGGAAAATGGCCCAGACACCTGAAAAAAAAAAGTTTTTTACTGCAAATATAAATAAATTTTTAAGAGTACATCAATATTTTAATATTTGCAGTAGTCAGTGTTGAAGTTTTTTGAGTTTATTCATTGTATTTGATTCTCTGATGGTATTTTTAAGATTAATAGTTTAAACATGAAGAAAAACCTTTAAAAGGGCTCATTTAGAAACAAAAAAAGGAAAAATATAATGTGCCTTTATTTCTTAGCAAAATAGGTTATTTTTCTATGATGATGAATTCATTGTAAGTTGTTTTTCGTTGGGTTTTATTTGTACTGTTGCAGCAGTGGTGGGCATAATAACATTTGATTCACTCCTAATGTTCAGACTAAGTAGGCATGCAATAGCTTTGTGAATATACAAAATATTGTTAATTAGCAGCATGCTACTGAAATATTCTTCAGGCTGGTCCTGGAAATCCATAGTTTCTATGTTTTAAACTCTCTCTTTCTGTGTGTATATATATATTATAAAAACATATTTATAAGTACTATATGTACATATGTACATGCTGTTCTTTTCAACATATATGCTCCAACTCTGCAAGCTGACCCTGCAGAAAAAGAAAAATTCTACTCTGACCTGTGTCACCTAACTCAAAAGGTTCCTATAGAAGATCATATCATAATCGTTGGTGACTTCAACACCTGAGTAGGTAAGAACTTTGAAGCCTGGAAAGGAGTACTAGGCAAGCATGGTGTTGGTAGTTGCAATGATAATGGTTGCCTCTTGCTAGAGTTTTGTGCAGAGCAGCAGCTTATCATCACCAACATTATTTTCCAGCAGAAAGACAGCCAGAAGACAACCTGGATGCATCCTCGACCTAAACATTGGCACCTTATTGATTATCTCTTAGTGCACCAGAGAAATATTCATGTTGTCTGCCACACCCGAGTGATGCCTAGTGCAGAATATCAAACAGACCAATGCCTTGTGTGTTGCAAACTTAACTTCCACTTCAAGCCCAAACTTAAGAAGGGTGGCATGCTGAAGAGGAGGCTCAATCTTAATAATCTCCAAATAGCTGCAGTGAGGGATAGCTTTCAGGCTAACCTTCAAACAAGGCTTGAAGACTATCATATAGATTCTCCTCCTGAAGCACTTTGACAACATATTAAAAATAGCATCTTGCAGTCCTCTGTAGAATCATTTGGGTTCTCCTTAAAGAAAAACAAAGACTGGTTTGACAATAACAACCAGGAGGTCCAGGAATTACTGACAAAGAAGAGATCTGTCCATGAAGCACACTTTGCTCAGCCACTTTGCTATGTAAGAAAAGTAGCCTGTCATCTTACATGTAGCAAACTCCAGCAGAAACTTTGAGACATCCAGAACAAGTGGTGGCTCAACCTAGCAGAAAAGACTCAGTTAAGTGCAGATTTGGGTGACCACAGAGGATTCTATGAGGCTCTGAAAGCAGTGTATGGACCCACATTTCAGGTTCAAAACCCCTTACTTAGTTTAGATGGCCAAACACTTCTTACAGATAAAATCTCCACCCTGAATCGTTGGTCTGAACATTTGCAAACACTCTTTAAGGCTAACTGTGTAGTCCAAGGCGAAGAAAACCAGCACATTCTACAACATCCTGTGAAAAATAAATTGGATTTAGCCCCTACCATGGGAGAGACTCTTGAGGCTATACAGCAGGTGAAAACTGGCAAGGCAGCTGGGGTCGACGGAATCCCACCTGAAATCTGGAAGCATGGAGGCCAAGCAGTTCATGCTAAATTTCATGAGCTAGTTGTGTGCTGTTGGGAACAAGGTAAATTACCATCAGATTTTCATGATGCAATCATCATCACTCTGTATAAGAAAAAAGGTGTAAAGTCAGACTGCTCAAGCTACCGAGGTATAACTCTGCTCTCTATCGCTGGAAAAATTCTTGCAAGAATACTATTGAACAGATTAGTACCTGCTATTGCAAAAGAACTTTTATCTGAAAGTCAGTGTGGTTTCAGAGCTAAGGGAAGTACCACAGACATGGTATTTGTTCTCAGACAACTGCAAGAAAAGTGTAGAGAACAGAATAAGGAACTCTATGTAACTTTTGTTGACCTCACCAAAGCTTTTGTCACTGAGCAGAAAAGGCCTGTGGCTGATCTTGGAACAATTAGATTGTCCCCCCAAGTTCCTCAAAATGATTATTCTGTTACATGAGGATCAGCAAGGGCAAGTCAGATATGGCGATGCACTCTCTGAGCCCTTCCCAATAACCAGTGGTGTGAAACACGATCGTGTTCTCGCACCAACTTTATTCACAATCTTCTTTATAATCGATATCGTACTGATGGGAGCCTATTCAACCTAAGGCGACTGAAGGCCTACACTAAGACCCTAAATCATCTTGTCCGTGAACTGTTTTTCGCTGACAATGCCGCCCTTGTTGCCCACACAGAAGCAGCTCTGCAGCGTTTAACATCTTGCTTTGCAGAAGCGGCTGAACTTTTGGGGCTGGAAGTCAGCTTAAAGAAGACAGTAGTTCTCTACCAACCTGCACCACAAGAAAATTATCATCATCCCCCCATTACCATTGGTGAGTCAGAGCTTAAGTCAGTTCAGCAGTTCAGCTATCTGGAAAGCGTTATTTCCTCAGATGCCACGATCGACAAAGTGATAGACAACAGAATAGCAGAGGCATATAGAGCCTTCGGACAACTCCATAAAAGAGTCTGGTGCAATAAACACCTGAAGTACAAAGATTAGTGTCTATAGAGCCATTGTACTGTCTACTCTTTTATATGGGTCTGAATTATGGGTTATCTACCGCCATTACCTGCGACTCTTCAAACGCTTTCATCAACGCTGCCTCCGTACAATTCTAAACATTCATTAGACTGACTATAGGTCAAATGTTACTGTCCTTGAACAGGCAGGGGTCACAAGTATCGAGACCATATTGTTGAAATTGCAGCTGCGCTGGGCAGGGCACATCTCTAGGATAAAGGATCACTGCCTCTGGTAAAATTGTGTTTTACGGTGAATTTGCCACCAGTTGCCGCAAGAGAAGTGCCCCAAAGAAGAGATATAAGGACTCCCTGAAACGATACCTTAGCCTTGGCCATATTGACTACCATCAGTGGTCCACTTTGGCCTCCAATCGGGAGACTTGGAGACACACCATACATAATGCCGTTGACTCCTTTGAGAACACATGCAGAACTAGTCTTGAGGAGAAAAGACAATGTAGAAAGAATCGCGCCTTGCCTATACCCCCCAAGGAGACCTTTCTCTGTGCTTTTTGCAACTGGATTTGCTTATCTCACCTAGGCTTTTTTAGTCATCAGCGTGCTTGTAGTAAGCGTGGGTAAAGCCCTTCCCAAATCTTTGTTCCCGAAGTCAAGCCATGATGTTGATATATATATATTATGAAAACATATTTATAAGTACTATATGAACATATATATGCACATGTATGTGCTTTATGTTATGTATGTATTTTAAATGAAGCATCCCCTTTGTCTTGAAATAGAATTAACTATACCAACCACAGGCAAGCAAAATCTGATTATGTCCATATTCATTATCACTGTAACCTGTTAAGGGATTTCAATAGTATCTATTGAGCATTTCTTTTGCTGACTGGGTTTGGACAATCAGACAATCAATTTATCCTTTGAAAATAATGTCAGCAGTGAAGAAAAGGATGATGGCTTGAGGGGAAGAAATCTACCTTAATTAGCAATAGCTGAGCAATGAACATTGTGATGCTTGTGGGTAACCATAAGTTTTTAATTTCAGGGGATTTCTTTTATATTCATTCGTTCTTTCCTTTCAGTCACCCTTCTTCCATGTACAGTGATAAATGTTACATACTGTGCAGCTTCAGATGGTAAATTCACTGGACCCAATCATAAGTGTTCACCATATTGTTCACAACAAGCAGCTTCTTTTGGAGTAACAAGAGTGACTTTTCCCACTTTGTAACTAGGATTATGCTGCTCAAATCTATATATTCTGTGGGACTGAGTCCATGAATTCTAAGTAAAAGAATTGACAGCACTTTCTTGTAACAAGAGTTACGAACATATTCAAAACCACTTAATGTCATCTTAGATTTTTTTTCTCAGCACTTTTTTGGTGTTAGTTGTGATTTCCCAGGCAAACTGACATGTCCTTCTGATAAATGAAATCAGATGGAGAAAATGTTACATATTTTAGAGTTTTCTTAACACAAAAATATTAAATCCTTTTTCCATCCTAGTCATAATGGGTTTGCCCAAAAAATACAACATCAATGAAATCATAAAACAATATAACATAGTTAATTAAAATGTATTTTGTAAAGTTAATTAAAAACTGAACAACCTGAAAATACTGTGCTCAATAACTGAGGTTTACAGGTATTTGAAGCAGAAAAATCTGCTGATATTATTGGAGAATCTTGCAATTTGTATACAAAGAAGTTTTCATTTGTCTTCTATTTCTGTATGTAAAATGGTTAAAACTTTTGGTTGGATCTTGCCAGTCCAATGAGTAAGGGGATATATATCTCAGAACTGTAAATCCATTTATGCGGTAAGCACAGATAAAATATGCATATGGAAATTTTTTAGATCTATGAGCCTAAATTGGTGATCAAATCTTTTTAAAGCCAAACTGAAGACACATTTTTCTAGAAGCTGACACTAAAAGGGTAATGGATTAAAGTGAATCAATATTATAGATTAAAGTTAGTGTCAGATAGTTTACTGAACAGAAAGCAAACAGCTTTCAGGAGAAGAATTTTCTACAGGCCTTAACTGAATGAAATTATAAAAAAAAAAATAAAACAAGCTTTCCAATTCAGTACTTAGCATTGACAGTAAGAATTTTCTGATACAATTTCTGGCTGCATTTTTAACTCAGTTTTGAAAAGAGAAGTGTTTGGGGAAGACTTAATTTCAAGTTTAGCATAATAGGTTAAAAAATTATTTACAAAATATTTCACAATCTATTTATTTTCAATTTTTGACCACTAGACAAGAAATCTTGATTTTTATTTACTTTGAGCAAAAGAACTTTTGCAGTAAAACAGTAGAAAGCTAAAATATTTCTTAGAATACTAAAAAAAAAAAACAAAAACAGAAAAACAAAACAAAACAAAACAGACAAACAAACAAACAAAAACCAAATTAAATTCCACTGAAGTCCTAGGAATTTGAATAAAGTTTTTGGGAAGAATGTCTTTCTTTATTAAAACAGGAACAAGACTTAGAGAGAATTATATATGGTTTTTCAGTACCAAATAATAAATTTGTCTTTCTGCAACTTTTTACATCACTACCTGATAAATGACATAATTTGTTTAATAAAGTAGAATTCTGTTAATTATGGATTGATTTTAAGACTATCTATGCTCTGAAGAACTCACATCCATCCAAGAAACAGTTAGGCTGATAGTTAATGTTAAAGATTTGGATTCATCTTTACCACTTTCAAAAATGGCACTACCATTTTTATTAAAGGAGTTTTTCAAACTTTCATGCAAGTTAATTTATTCATAAGGTCATTTAGTGATAAAAATGGTAAAGGATCTGATTCCTGAAGCACAGTTTTGAGGTCTCAGAAGTAATACTGCTTTTATGACTGAAAATAAAAAAATACATTAAAAGATTATTCTAGACACATTGGTAAGAAAGCTACTGTGCTATTAATAGGTATTTCTGTACATTGCATTTTCACTATGCTACTATTTATAGTTATGGACTTGCTATTTATGGTACAACATATCAAACATTATTAATAAAATTATTTTCTGATTTTTCTTGGCTTAGTGTACTAATATCTGTTAGTATCTTTGCCACCATGAATAGTTTAGTTAGTGAATAATAGCTATTTTATTTAGTAAAGGTGGATTACTGTTTCAGCTGATTAAAAAAAGGATAATTTAAATGCTGATCCATCAACTATTTCATGTATACATGTATTCACTATAAGTAAGTGTTGTTATGGGATTTCAGACATCATGTATCAGAGCCCTGAGGGCAGTAACAGACCTTAGTGATTCCAGCCATTGAAACCTGGGACCCACACCAGCGCAAACGAGGCCAGGGCTCAGAGGTGAGTCAGGGAGGAACAACTGGAGGAAAATGGAAAGGAGAACTAATAAAAAGGATCTGTTATGCACAATATATATACACCCACATATGTACGTAATTGAGGAAATTATTATTTCAATTTACTATGCATTTTCAACATATCGCGTATATACTAATTAGAGAAGAGATATGAACATTCAGGGAAGTCTTACATTAATCAAAATCTTATGCAGTTTCTAATGAATATAAAACTTGTTAATATTAATTCTGCACTAATTCTGTCAGAAAAATGTTAAGGACAAAAAAGAGATTATTGTGGTAAACAGATGCAGTTATCTAAAACAAAAAAAGAAAGCATAAGCAGGAGTAACTAAAACAGGTGGAAAAAGGTGTAAAGTCCATTTTAACAACCCCCCCCCCAAACAAACAAACAAACAAACAAAACCAAAAGCAACAACAAAACCCAACAGCAGAAACAAAACCAAAAACAAACAAGCAAACCTCAAAGTGTTTATTTATTGCTCTTACTACTGTCCAGATGCAGGGCCTACGTGCTCCGGAGAAGCACAGTAAGTGTATATACATTTCTGAAATATCTTCTTTAAAAAAAATAATTTTATAAAAGAAATCCCTACCCTTCAAAAGCAGCATAAAGAAGACATAACTGCAAGTTTTCTGTACTCTCATTCTAAGTGTGTTTTGCTCCATGCTTCATTGAAACATTCTGCCAGTAGTATTCTGATGTTGCAGGATCAAAATAAGGGCTTATCACTCATTTATAGATGTGTCATATACAAACCTTTGGATGGGCTGTGCATTGCTTAATCTTGAATGATCCGTGACCCCATTTAATCTCAGACTCTCAGACCTTGTCTTATTCCAGTACATTAAAGAAATATCTCACCTGAAACAAACAGAAAGATTCTCTAAATAATAGATACATCACAATTTTCAATCCAGTAGCTGGCAGTGGTACAGAGAAAAAGAGTTACTATGAAAGAAATTTACATATAAGCTAGATAACATTCTTAGTCCTGACAGTCAATAGGCTAGGTCAGAAATTATCTGCTTGTTACTTGCTATATGTCTTAGTCTACAGGTACCATTACTGTCAGCTGAAGAAGAAAGAATTAGGAGATTTTTTATATGCTTCTATACCTAAGTGCATGGGCTTACAAAACTCAGAGACACATATTTGCACACATGAACACAAAACCCAGAAATTAATGTTCAGTCAAGCCACTATTTGACTAATCATTTTGTCACCAAGCGAGGAGACAAAGAGAATTCAGTCAAAACAGAGGGGAAAAAAGGTGAGCTAAATGAAAATCACAAGGGAAAATATTTTTTTTTTAACTTTATCAAAGATTTAATAAGAAATTAATTTTGATAAGCAATGTCAAGACATCTTCCTTCTTTTGCCCAGACAGGTTGTGGAGTTTCCCTCTTTAGAGTTTTTTAAAAACCTAAGGATGTGTTCCTGTGCAAGTGACTCAGGGTGCGAGCCCTGCTTGGGTGGGGGATCTGGACAAGATAACTTCCAGAGGTCCCTTCCCACCTCAACCGTGCTGTGATTATGTGATATCTCCAAATAACATGAAGAAGTGAGAGGATGTTGATTAAGAGCTGATCTCAACTTCTGTAAAGAATGATTTGTAAAAATCACTCACCATGAAAAGATAATACAGCCTTATGTCTGTTGCTTTCCCATGAATCAACAACAGCAAGAAAGGATCAAAATGACAATACAGACATGCATTTCTTCCCTTTGCACCCTGTGAAGATAATATGTAGTATTGTTTTTAATTCTAAATGTGGCCTAGAAGATTATTTCTGGACTCTAACTTTTCTTTCTTGGAGTCTCTGGAGTTTGGTAATGAGAACTTGCTCATCCATAGAAGCCCACCAACACACATACAGACATCAAGATTGCCTGTATAATGAATTATATTTCAGCAATTGTCTTCAAATGCACAGATATGTCATATCCAAACCTTTCTATAATCTTGACCATTGAGTTCTACAATACAAAGAGCATATTTGACTCTTTTTCCTTTTGCAATTCCAGGGAAAGAAGGTTTTCAAAAAAATATAACATAAGAATAAATATGAGGGAAATAATATTCTATGTATTTATATAAAATATTTCAGATTATTATTTCTGAGAAGAATGCATAAAACATAGACAAGCTTGTATAATGAAGCTGAAAGTTGTCAAGGAGACAACTTGTCTCCTGTGCTCTCCTCTGGAATTACAATATAATCAACAAAACAGTACTGAATTTCAAAATATATTTTATAATCCATCATACTATTTGTTGCAAAAGATTGTGTTTCAGGTAAGATGTGGTTTAAGAAAACTCATCCGTTCATTGCATTTCTCAGAAAGTGGACTTTCCCTTTAATATACATTTCAATCTGAAGAGCGGCATGCTGGCAAAATGAAAACAAATGACAGTGCTATCTCCAAAGAGACAATGTATTATTTCAAAATGCATGAAAAGGCCCTTGTTCTGCCCTTATGACAGCTAAATGTTCAAAGTGAGACAGGCAAAAAATGTAGTTAACTCATTCAAGGAAACATGAAAAGTGACCCTCATCTTTTTCTTCAGTGTGGAGAGAGAGATAGAGGATGATGGTGATTAACAAAATAAATACATATGTGTGTGTTATTGAAGCCTCTCTGTGGTATATGCAAAATTAAACCAGCAGTTATGAATTTTCAGTTTGGGACCATGCAGTCTTTTTCTTTGTTGTTAATATTGTCAATGTTTAAATCTCTCTTTTGTGTTGTTCTGAATAATCATGCATTAATATTTGAATATGTTTTGAGATCTTTGGTTGGAAAGCACTATGAAAACACTAACACACATGCTCCTACAAAATGTGGAAAATAGAACTGATTAAATACCTTGGATATAAGATGCAGCTTTTCCTGCTTCTGACAGTGATCTGGTATTGGATTTTCTGGGAAGTAAACATCCCACAGAAGACATTTATATTTTAGAACCATAGTCACAAAATCATAGAATGACTTAGATTAGAAAAGACCTTTAAGATCATCAAGTCCAAACATTACCCCAGGATTGCCAAGTCCACCACTAAACCATGAACTTAAGTGCCACATCTGCGCATCTCTTAAATATCTCCAGGAAGCGGACTCCACCACTTCCCTGTGCAGCCTGTTCCAATGTTTGACAACACTTTTGATGAAGAAATTTTCCCTTATGTCCAGTCTAAACTCCCCTGGTGCCATTTGAGGCCATTTCCTCTCATCCTATCAATTGTTACTTGGGAAAAGACACTGACCCCCACCTTGCTACAGCCTCCTTTCAGGTATTGGTCATGAGCAATAACATCTCCCCTGAGCCTCCTTTTCTCCAGGCTAAGTCCCAGTTCTTTCAGTTGCTCCTCCCAAAACTTGTTCTCTAGACCCTTCCCCAGCTTTGTTGTCCTTCTTTGGACATGCTGCAGCACCTCAATGCCTTTCTTGTAGTGAGGGGCCCAGAACTGAAAACAGTATTCAAGGTGCATCATCACCAGTGCCAAGTACAGGAGGACAATCACTCCCTGGCTGCATTCTTTCTGATAAAAGCCAGTAGCTATTTGGTGCCATACAATGTCAAAAAGTTACAAGACTGCTTTACCAATTGAATCATAAGCACCATTACAGAAATTTTGACTAATTACATCATAAAAAGACATTCCTGATAATTATTTGAACATTCATATTCATTAATGTTAGCATTTACAATAAATCCACTTCTCCAGAAGTAAATCAATGGCAAAGTTTTTCTTTATATTATTAGTAGAAATTTCATATTCAAGCATTTCCTTTGCACTACAAATACAAGTAATTTACTGAAACTAATTTTTTAATAAAGTATTATAAACATAAAGGTTACTTCAGCTGCTAGAGGTATGTTATGCATGTATGGAATCAAGCCCTTGTTTCAAATTCATAGAACACAAATCTCATTGCCTTTGGATAATTTTGCTAAAGGTCTGACAAAAATGAAGCACTAAGATGAAGTAAGTCATTCCATACTCATATTCATCTTGAAACAGTAGTTTTGTGATTTTGTAATTCACATCATTCTGGAATTATGTCATACTGTGTAGAGAGGATTATATCTACTTCACGCACAGATTATCTGACATGCCATTAATACCAACAGATCAACATCCATTAATCTGTTAATATAAATTCTTATAAATTAAATTTTTAAATTTAATATTTAATATTTAAATATAAATTCTTATAAATTAAATATTTAGTGGACAAATGATGAAAACACCAGGACTTAATACTACAAACATATAAATGATAGTGAGTTTATTGCTATCATTTATAGTATCAGTGATTAGTATAGTAAGGGAGAAAATAAGCATCCAAGAAAGGGCAAAATTCTTGAAAGCTAAGAAATTACGAAACTCTTATTCTCCACCGCTAATTCAAGAACACCTACTAGGGTAACAATAATTACTTCACATTTGTAGCAGAATATTTTAGCCATCTTCTGCTGCTTTGCAGTCCTGAGTTTTTCAGTTTCTGATGATCTTAGTTTAAGTTGAACAAAAAGGAGACAGCTGGCACTGCGAAAAAAACCTGCTGTATATTTTTTGAAGGTTCTTGAAACGTAACTTTGCATCTGCTGGAGCTGGACTAAAAGACAGAAAAAGTATGCAAAAATGAGAAGTGGAATCTAAGACATGGTAAATATATTGGTTGCTTAAATAAATCAAAAAGCATGAAAATAAAAGGAAGGAAGAGAGAAGCTGCAAGAAAATAGAAGTGAGAAGGAGTAGTTTTGTAAACATTCATGTTCAGTTTAAAATTAATGTCTTATAACAAATATTCTAGCTTCACTCCTTCTCCATATTAAAGCTAGATCTATAAATGCACCATACTACTCTATGGCTTGGTTTCTAGGAAAGAAAAAAAGATGGAAATCTGCTTTCATGGACAAAATAAAGTCAAGGAAAATAACCAACACAGTCCAGATGATGAGGATATGTATGTACAAGTAAGTCAATTAAGAAGACATTATAATGTATCTCTTTTGGATGGATGGAACAATTTGTAGGCAGATAAATTACTCTTTATGAAAAGCCAATGCTAAGGAATTAGTCTGCATTCTTTGAATGACTGTAATAAAATCTTAATAATTTCCCCAAGTGTGAACGGAGCATTACACACTATGTTTGAAACAGAGTAAACTTTTACGTTCATTTGCCATAAAGAGTTGTAATGTTTTTCTTTTTAAAAAACCAATCTCACAAGATACCTATATGTTCCAGCTGCAAAAGCTTGTACTTAAACATTTGCTTTATCAAATAAAACATCAAGTCAAAGCTATTAACATAAGAATACGTTCAGTGATTAGGCAAATTATATAGGACCCCCCTATTCAGCAAAAAAGTTGGAATTCCTTTGACAATGGTATTGTATTTTTAAAACTTCTTTCAATATTCCTGTATTCACATAGCCTCAATAAAATAAAAATACATTATAAAACTTTCTTAGTTTATGATATTTCGCAATAAAGATTATGACAATTTCAGTGTTAACACAGAATGTACTTAAACGAGTTTCAAGAGCTAAGCAATTCACAGGTTGTTTGGACATTATTTCAATTTAAATCACAACATGAAGCATCACAAAAAGTCATCTTTTTCTGTGCATACTGAAAGTGTGAGGTGATTGTTTGTGTGGAATGTATGTGACATATAATATGTGGATGTGTATGTTGAAGAGTTGAGTGACAAGCATGAGAAATGGTTCTCGGCAGTGATGACTGCACTCCTAGCACAGATGACAAGTCTGTGAGTATTTCCCTGTAGGGCAGTGTGAAATTGAGAATCACAGTGGTGACTAGAGCTAAGATAAAGAGGAGCACTGCTATTACCTCTTTTATGAAAACCATACTAGCTGTGTAATCTGGAATACTTAAATATACTTAAGATTGATTGCATTTATTTTTTACAAAGTTAAAGACATAATACTGGTATTTCAGTAAAGAATTTATTCTGTAATAACACTTATGTGTTTCTTTTTTCTTCTGTGTTACTATACTTCTGTTTACAAAAAAAGATTTACATTGTGCTGTTACAGTCTCCTGTAGCATAGATGCAATAAAATTCTGATAATTCATCAAAAAGTTACTGATTATTTTAAGGATGATGTCTTTATATCTATACATACAAACTTTTTTTGCATTGAACTCTCCTTTCATGATGAAACAGACTTATATTTACTTATTCAATGCACTAATCAGACTTACAAATCATCCTTTCAATTTAGCAAGGACCTCTTTACAAGTCTTTACATTGCCATATAAAGATATTCAAATATTGTAATTCCAACTATTTCAAAGTATGCGTTTTGTCCTTTAAAGCATATTATTTGAACATCTTATGTGCAAACATAGATGCACAAAGGAACTCCTGTAGTTTCTCCATGATATAGATTACTGTAGAATTCGTATACGTACTGACGCAAGTTTGATGAGCAGCTGTTCTGTTTTTCTTTCCCTGCTCCTTGTCCATGTGCCCTTGCATTCACCTGTATCATAAAAATGTTATCACTGTGTGTGTAATTCTCTCTTTTATCTTTCCCCTTGCGTGTCATTAAGACATAATCACAAAATCAGAGTAACTTATATTGAAAAGGACCAACTTTAAAATGGACCCACTGAAGGATGATTATTCATCAGTGGAAGGAGTGAAAATGAGCCTGCAAAACTGAAGGTGAGGGTGCAGTAGAAGGTATTTTATTTTTTTTCTTTTTTCTTACTACCCAGATCTATCTTAATTGATAATAAATTAATCTTCCTGAGGGTTTTTTACCACGATGGTAAATGATAAGTGGGCTCCCTATAGGATATCCCTAGGTGGATATTGCACTGTTGGCTAAGATTAACCTACCACAAATTGACTGCTAAAAGCTGGGCCAGTTCTATCAAGCTGTTGAGGGCCTTAATAAGAATTGCATATTATCAGGAATGGAAATTCCACACCTCTCACAAAAGCCCTTTCCAATATCCCACAATACTTATGATAAATCTTTTTTTCCTGCATCAAGCAAGAACATCCCGTGTTATGACTATTGTCTATTGTTTTTTAACTTGTCATTGTGCACATCTAAGATGTCCACCTCTCTAAACAATGCTGTTATGCATTGGCATTAATATTCTCTTTTCTGTTCCTCTTTTTAAGTTTGAACAAAAACCAACCCCACAAAGCCTTTCCTTGTACTTTATGCTTTCCAAACTCCTGAGAATTTGGTAGCTTCTTGCTGGATGCACTCCAATACATCAATGTCTTTTTTCCTCGTGTAAGGATGTTCAAAATTAGATGTGACACTCCAGATGTAGCCTCACAGTGGTAAACAGAAACATCATTTCCATCAACCCACAGGCTGGCATTTCATGAATGCAGTCCAAGATGATAGAAACCATCTTTGCTACAAGGATGCATTGATAGCTAATGTTTCAGTTTGTCTGCTAAGGCCCCCAGTGTCCCCTTCTGCAAAGATGCTCTTTGAAAGGCAGTCTCTAGCCTGTACTGGTGCATGGGATTGCTCCTGCCTAGATGCATGACATTTAATTTGCCATTTCTGAACTTCATGAGATTTCTGTCAGTCCTTTCCCAGCTGTTCTAGTCTGTTTGAATAGCAGCCCTACCCCTAACCATATTGACTGCACCCCTGTATTTTGTATTGTCTACAAAGTTGCTCAGAGTGCACTCCATTCCATCATTTAGTTTTTTTTTAGTAAAGGCATTAGTTGGTGGTGGCTCAAGTATTGATCCTTGAGGGAAAGTACTATTTACAAGATAGACTTCTGTTAATTGCACATTGCAGTAATGATCACCACACTTTGAACATGATGGTCTAAGGCAGTTTTTTGCTTGTCTTATTTTCCATTTATCCAGTCCTTGCTTCATAATTTTTGCTGTGAGAATAATATGGGATATTGTGTAAAGTATTGTGTGAAGTTGCATAACATATATAATGTAATTTCTTTTCCACATTATATTTTCCATCATTGCATTATGCAGTATTTTTCCTATTTCTTTTTGTCTTATAAGCATTTTGTTCCCTAAATACCCAATAGTACACTTTTCCCTGTATTTCTACTAGTTTTAAGTCCTCTTTTGTAATGTTCTCATTGTTTCTTCCACAATTTCAGGGCTTGGAAAATTCTTATTTTGAGTCCTTTGTTCTGACTTTTAAGTAATAAAAGGTACAGAACAGGTTCAAACTCACGGCTAAATTGCAATAATAATTTTACTTACAGAAATGCAGGAACATAAGTTCACCCTTCAACTTTGAACCGAATAGTATGTGCAAAAGACAACTATCTCTGATGTAAACTTCTGTTGTAAACTGATGTAATCAGTTCTAAAGATTAAAAAGGCTTCTTCTTTGGTCTATAGGGTGAAACCTGCCATTTCATGTCTATTGAATATAGTAGGACACTACATTTCTGAGCCAAGGCAATCTGACAAAATAAAATTGCAAAAAACTTTGCAAGGATTGCGATGCACAAAGGGCAAGAACTGCAACAAGTGGAGTCATCAGTCTCAAAGCCTTTAGGAAGTTTGAAAACATTTTGTTAGTCAGTTTCTGTGTAGCCATGTAATCAGTACCCATGATAAACAAAATGAGAGTTGGCTTTTGACATTAGTCTGGTTTCTTGACTAAGTGGTAAAGTTGTAAAGCTATAAACATCTGAAAGGTTATAAACATCTGAAAAAGAGTCCTTTATTATAAAATTATTTGCAACATATTTACCTACAGTCCTTAAAAGAACTGGATATGTGAGATACATGTAAACCTGGGAAGAGTAAGTTGAGCCCTTGGTTTTGGAGAGCTTCAAATTAATTTTACTTCCAAGTTTGTTCAGCATTAAACATAGGATATGGTCTAAGAGTTCCTGTATTTTTAACTTGCATGTGTTTGATTTCTCAAATATACTATGTGTGATTTCCCCTACATAGTTGAAAACAGTATACTCATTTAGTTTGCAAGTAGAAAAGATCTATTTTACATGTGTATCTAATTTCTTATATATTAGAATAAATTCATTACCTGTGTCTGAGAAGACAATTCTCTGTGTAAGGAGATTTTGAACTAAACTTTAACAACATCATCTAAAGGAATGAGCAAATAAGTATGACCAGAAAAACAAAAATACACCCCCCCCACCCCCCCCCAAAAAAAACCAAAACAAACAAAAAACTTGCAGAGTGCAATGCCATACAGTGAAGTTTAATGTACCTTTGCTCCAATTTTCAGGTAAAATAGGCTGTCACAATTCAGCCAGTCTGTTCAGGAGCAGCAAGTTCACTAGAAATAGGCTAGAAGCGGAAGAGCAAGGTAATTGCAAGAGTAATGATGAGCAAGATGAGCAAGATAATTGTCACTGAGATTAAAGATTACTTGGGTTTTGATTGTTGTCAATATTGTTGCTATAGTTACAGACAGACATTGATAAAATGTTATATACCTTTATATTAGGTTTTTTCCAAGCAGAGAAAAATTTAATTATATTACTCTTGCTTTCTCTGTTGTATTTCTGATAGCACTAAATCAAAGTAAAGAAAGAAAACCCTATAGTTTCTTATCTTTTCAGGAGGTAGTGATTTTGTCAAACAAAACTAATGAATGATTTTTAGTTAAATAAATATCAGTATCACTCACATGTCTAAAATTTTGGTTAAAAACTGTACAATATATGCATCTAAATTTATACTTAGCATGTATAGATGTATACACATTCTGTATTTATACTTCTCAGGTACAGGGATATATTTTAATGTTTTAAATAGAAAACAAAGAATTAATTTCTGGCTCCTTGGTGATCATGTAAATGTGGAAAAAGGTAGACTTCCATAAATCAGATATATGTTTTCCACTAGAAGGCAGAAGTACAAATTAGCAGATTTTGTGTGATTTCATCAAGGAAGCTTGACTTAAAAATTCAGTCACAGAAACATTTAAAGAGATATATTTTCCTTAAAATATCTCCAATTAAAAATGCATCTCAAATCTCATTTTAGAGATCTTCCATAAAGATCATCAGGCAAGATAATGTCATGAAAAATTTCAAGGCTAGCTCTCAGGATGACTAAAGACTGTGTATTAGCCACATGTTTAATCTATAAAAAACTTCTATGAAGTACTTAAGAGTCTAAATACTTATGTATCCCTTATGTTACCTTACCTCATACACATGAATATGAAATTCATGACCACAGATGTCTCTCCAGCTCACATTCCTTTCTAACTAAACAAGTTTTACGCAGTTACATTTCCTAGATTTGTAAGACAGATGCAATAACACTTAGTCCTTGTCTGTCTAAGGGAGCTTGCCACATATCTAATGTTTGAATTTTTTGTTTTCAGAGACTAAAGTTTCTCTATCTGTCTTTTAGCCCACTAGAGGAGACTGACCTCCAAGCTGTGATGCTTCAAATTTCTCTTCTGCCTGACACAGCTTGGATCCAGGTACGGGTGAGGAAGGCACTTTGCTTGAAACTGTCACTTTACAAAGAATTATTAATTACTTTTTTTTTTTTCCAGAATAAGGAAATAAGGCTAAGAAATCCCCTAAGACATTTGAGACTGCCTCAAATCTACAACTTTTATGGTCCTATGGAACCTTTTTTTTTTACCTATTTTTTACCTTTTAACCTAAGAGTCTGTCCTATGAATCCTGAATTATCATAAGAAATCTACTGAAGTTGTTAGGTACCTAAACCCTCGAAAGAAAGGTTTTAAGACCCAAATTTTCTTCAGTGTTTGCTACTGATGCATTATTTTGTATGCAGACTATTGTGAGATATTTTCTGAAGTGCCCAGCTCTTCTTCTGCAAAATATAGGTATATTTATTTACAAAACTAACAACATTACAGGCATTTACAAGACTACCAAAAAACAGATGAAAATGATGGGGGGCAAAATAATAACAAAAAAAAAATCTTAGCCAACATACCTTAAATCCAGATGCATAAGACTTTTCTTCCTCTTCATAATCAGCTCACAAGACAATAGGTTCATGGTCAGTGTCAGTCTTTTTGTGCAACATAAAACCTCATAAGGCCTTGGTTTGAGCTAGCAGGGTTTGTTTTTGGTTTTGTTTTTTTTTTGTTGTTGTTGTTTTTTTTTTATAGCTTGGCTCCCTTTGAGAGTTCTTTGGGATTTAGAAAGCTGTCAACAAGATGATAACTGAGTGCATATTAAAACATTACTTTCTGCCTCAGTGAGCATTTTTCACATTTTGTTTTTATCTTTTTCAAACACTGAACTGTGCATTACATTCAAAACATAAAACTTGACATTCATATACATTTGTATGAATGAGATTAATGCAAGATGCTTATTACTGGCTTTAATGGGAGCCTTCACATCTGAGGCAGCAGACATCACACTAACCAATTATTTTGCAAAATCCAGCCCTGTCAATGAAAAAAACATGAGGGAAACTTTAGGTAAAAAAATCCACTCATCAGAGAAAGTAAATACTTTTGTTCTTCAGCACATTTATCCTAAATTTTAAACACCTTACTTAAAAAAAAAAACAAACACCACCATCTGAAAAAATAGGTAAAGTGTTTAGATGTCTTTGCAGTAAACAGAATTCCCTGAACATTCTCAGTTATACATGGTATATTTTATAGTTTAACTATGATTTACTTTGGATAAATTATAATATTCTAAAAATGTCTTCTTGCCAGTTATTTCTACAGAAGTAATTCTCTATGGATTAAGACATATTTTTATCCTCAAATATATCTTATGCACCCAATGAATGCTAAAAATGGTTTTATTTGCATAATTCTAGAGTTGGGAATACAGTTTTTTAATTACTCTCCAACAGGCTATTCGGCTTTTCCTTTGAACTGAAATGACTCTATGTCCTGTTATACTAGCTTTGTTGAAAAAGTTTAATGTAAATTCCACTGCTAAACTAAATTCCCCTAATTTAGAAACACTTGGGCCTGGTATTCCTAATTCTGTCCCCACTGGCAAGTTACACAAGATACTAATAGTTTTTTGGAATGACTGCTCTTCTCCATTTGACTGCCATGGAAAACTGAACACATTTTTCTTTACAAATGCACTCGAGTAGGAAAAACTAAGATTTTTCAAAGCTAACATTTAATTTTGTATTAATAACTTATTTCCATGTTTCTCTTCAGTGTTTAATTCATATAACTGAGAGGTTATCAAACTTTGCCAGTGCTGACTTAGATTTCAATAAGTAGATTATGTTACGAAAACCCAGTAACAAGTTTGAGATTTATAGCACACGGTTTGTTGTTTGCTGAGATATCTACAGTAGCCAAAATGACAATGAGATAAAAAACTTGCATGCTTAAAAATCCAAGGTACAGAAAATATTCCATTTAATGCGACTTCTAAACCTTTCTGCCACTGCAGCTGCTACCCTCTTTAGCTTGAAAAGAATAGGATTCCTATAATTCTTAGAAATGTCTTTCCATCAAGCTAGGTATTAATCTTCCATGTAAAACCAGTCTGGTAGCTGATAATGGTAATGTCCACGATTTTAGTGACAAGTTAGAAGTAGGATCAGACATAACACAATGGATGCATTTCCCCTGTATTTTTAGAAAACTAAGAGAGAAAAATCCAGCAACATTTTGAAGAACAAAATACTCTTCCACCTGTTTCCAGCCCCTATTTGTCATCCTACCTGAGAAAGCACTCAGAACTGTATTGCAGGTAAGTATACAACTTATGTATGATTCTGCTAGATCTATTCCTGAGAGGCTAGTGGTTTAGCTTCCAAAAGAATTTTGAGGACAAATTCTATGCAGACTAGTCTAAAGACTGAGAAAGTATTTTTACAAAATGAAAATCATCTTACAGTGAGAAAAACTTAAACTCTTCACTTCCTGTAAAAGTGCTGTGATTACTATGTTTTTACTGTCTTGGCCAGTAGCTTGAGTGAGTGAAGCATGTTCTAAATTTGGCTAGATATTTGGATTTTTCCAGCAACCTATGTCAAGGGAAGACTATTTTATGCATTTTCATGGGAGGTGTATGCTGTTCTAATTTGCTCTATAGAAGAGGTGGCTGTGATGGGGATTTGCTATATGTTTATGTTCCAGAAAAGGCTTAATTTGAGACCTGACACGTAATGGGGGTCAGTCACCCTAGTAGTCTAGAAGAGGCTCTTCCATGGCGTATTTGAACTTCTGAGAGACGGTTGCATGGAGACCTCATAGCAGCTGTCCCATGGCTGAAGGGGTTTTACAAGGATGATGGGGGGGGGACTCTTCAAAAGGGACCATAGCATTAGGACAAGGGGTAATGGGTTTAAACTTAAACAGGAGAAGTTCAGCTTAGATATAAGGACGAAGTTATTTACTGTGAGGGTGGTGAGGCACTGGAATGGGTTGCCCAAAGAAATGGCAAATGCTCCATCCCTGGCAGTGTTCAAGGTTGAGCCTTGGGCAACACGGTCTAATGTGAGACATCCCTGCCCATGGCAGGGGGGTTGGATCTAGAAGATCTCAAGGTCCTTTCCAACCCTAACCATTCTATGAGTCTAGGATTCTATGATTCTACATCCACAGAGCATTCTAAAACTGTAAGGGTTTTGCTGGGTTACACTTTCATTTTTCAAATGCCTGCCAATTTAGCCATACACTGTTCCTTGTTTTGCACAGTGTCATAACTGTATTTCTGATTAATTTTTTTTTTGTCTCAGTTTTGTATAAATCAAGCAGGAACCAAGAACATAAGTCACCTTTTTAAACCTGTTCTCTGTTCAAGACTGAAGAAGTTCTCTAGGATGGCTTAGATAGTCTAGTTCAGGACTGATACCTTTAAGCTGATGCAATATAGTCTCTGCTATGAGACTGAAGAAGAATGAAAAAGAGTGAAATCTGCAATTTCACTGCACTTCTCTCTTCCTCCTCTATATACTTAACACTGTCACAGAACCTGACTAAACCACACACACTAGTCAAAGCCAGAATAAATCCTTTTCCCCCTTGTTTATTGTACAGACCTAAACATTAATCTATTTATGTCCCTAGATTGCCTAGAATTCTCAAAATTTTTGAAGATGCTTACGGCTTAGAATTTATCCCCTGGTTTGAATTTTCATAGCTATGAACTTGGAGCAGTTTTTCAACACAGTGACATGCATTTTTAAAGTTCTAAATAAGTAATGCACATTTTAAAAAGATGGTGTGAGAAAGCCAAAATTAAAAAAAAAAACCTCACACAAGCTGACAACCTCAGGAAATGCAAAGCAGATGACAAAACCCCACATCTGTTTCACACTGCAATGCAGATCTATTTCTGGGACAGCTATTTCTGGGTCAGTCTTCCAGCAAGTAATATTTGTAAACAAAGCTTAGAGCAGGAATAGAAAACCTCCAAACTTTTGTTTAGTTCTTCTGAAGACTTTTCATATTATTTGCACTATTTTGAATCTTTGAATGTATAATGACTTAGTATGATTTTGAGCAATTATGTGTTGATCATGTATGGTTTTCTGAGGTATTTTACTTTTTTTACCTGACTGTATCACACAAAATATTCTAGGGCAGTAGCCTGGTTTTAAACTCTTGCTCTCCTAAAAATCTAATTTCAAAATGGAAAAATATCAACATGGAAAAAGATTGAGTTCTCCTGACTCCAGGATATTTAATTTTTTTTCTGCAAAGCACAATAACTTCATAAGCAAAAGTCTCTCTGTGGAGGAATTGTGCCATGGCTGTGAGCTGTGTTGAGAGAAAATTAGAATTCTGTGCCCTGGGTGAATAAGCTAGTGACAACATATTAGTTAAATAAGCTGTACTGTTCCCTTTTTTTGTGTGTGATTATATATACTGTCTACTTTCCAAGATATGCTCTAACTAATGATGAGCAGATAACACTTCAGGGCCACACAGGCAAAGAAATGCTTTGACTGTTGATCTCACTGCAGTTGCAGATGCAAGCAGAAACTAAACTGTTTTGTGTAAATATGAATAAAATACCTCTGAACATAACTCTCAATAAATATTTTGATCCCCAGTGCTAAAACATTAGAGGTAATAGATTTTAGCTGCCTTCAAAACTAAACTGAAGTTCCTAGAGTAACAATTTTGATTTTAGACACTGAAAGTGAAATTTGGTCAGCTGCCCCAATTGAACTAATTTGAAAGGACTGATTTTTTGTTGAACTAAGTTGTAGGGACTGATATTTTTTAACAGCCCAGGCCAGCTTCTCTTCCCTTCTCTTTCATTATCCTATTATAATTCAAGCATAACTGTAATGCTATTTCCACTACTCTAAGCATGACACGACTTTATTCTCAGCTATGCAATTCCTTACCTTATTTGCATAGAAGTTTAATAAAAGCATATTTCTAAATCAGATAGCTGTCCACTTTCAGTAAACTGAAAATAATTTGGGCTCATAATTGTGCTAATTCAGTCATTCCCACAAAATATTTGTGTGATTGAGAAAATCAAGTTCTGCTTAGTTTTTTTTTCTTAACTCAAGGAATTAGTTAAGTACAAGAGAGATCTTAAGGAAGGGTTGCTAATATTTTGTGCATTGTTTCCTGTATCTTGACAAACCTTCACTAAGGCAGGTAGCTCTGATATGTTCAAACATGTCAGATACTGTAATCTCAGAAAACAAACAAACAAACAAACCAAACAAGGAAACCTTTTGTAGCTATTGCAATAAGGAAGGGATTTAGAACTGAAGTTCCACTTACACTCTACAAGCTCTGTATGAATGTCTGCATACTCAATATTAATTATTCTGTGGTTGGACTGTGGAGAATTTGCCATATCATATGACAGTAATTCAGAAATCCTACTCTTTTCACACAACCGCTGATTTTGGTAAGAGGGTCTGAAAACAAGTATATCCCCATGGGAATTATGGAAATTAAAGAAAAACAGGTATTGAAACAAATTTACAAAAACAATGCTGCCATGCATTGCTCAAAATTCAAAGTTACGCCTCTGTTAAAAATTCTAAGTTTTTTAATATGTTTCAGCTTTCACTCATGTGTTTATACAGTATTATCTATTTAGCTTTTCAAAATAACATCTGGGTTGTTGCTGAGTTCCTGTGATACCATGAGATATGTATGCATCAGTGCGGTGGTCCTGGAGCCATTTGCTATGTTTGATTTAATTCTTGGGTTTGGAGCTAGACAAAGCTTACAACAGATTCTGAGTGGCAGCAGGAGCACCGAGGTAAGACTCAGCAACTTCAACAGGCTGGCAAAGGATACTGGGTACTGACAAAGAGAAGACTGCTGGGAAGTATTTGACAGCATGAGAGAACGGCAAGTAACCAAGTGCCAAGGCTCAAACTCATCTAAATAAATATTCAGCCTTTGATATCTCTACAGTTTTCATCATTTTCTAGGATAAAAATGGTTTTGATACCTGGAGCTAACACATCTTTCTTTGACTACAGTTTAGCTTACATACTTACAAGTTTCTAAAACCTCTGTCTTCTAATTATCATAGAATACCAGAGTGGGACACTTTCCTTTAGACCAGGTTACTCAAAGCCCTGTCCAACCTTGCCTTCCTGGGCTGTGGCAGCTGCAACTTCTCTTGGCAACCTGTTCCACTGTCTCACCACTTTCATAGTGAAGAATATAGTCTTATATAGTCTTATAATGCAATTTATGTTTGCTAGCACTATTTGATGTTAACAGCACAATATTAGGAGTAGTTAAGTAGATTAGTAATTGCTGCAGAGTATGAAGAAGGTATGCAATATATTTATATGCACATATATATGTATGTCTATATATGTATGTAGATGCATAAGTATACATTTCTGCAGATTTTACCTTGTGTCTGTCTGTATGTAATGCAAGAGGAATGGAATGGGACTTTTCTGTTTTAAAATTTACCTTTCAACATAAACAAAATACTTGAAAGGTATTTTGATTCTCTTTTGGAAAGGGGGGTGTCCACAGAATCTCCTGGGCATATTTCAAGATTTGTATAATATGTTCAATGATCTTTTAGACAAACAGTGAATGAAAGAAAACAAAAACACACGGAAGAATAACTGAATGAAAAAAGGAAAGCAAAACCACACTTCAGGTTTTCATCTTTTGACCTTACGATTGGCAACCTACCTCATATCTACAGAATACCTCCTGTGTGTCTCATTTGTATCTTTGATAATTTTCTGGTAATTCTTCCACATGCTACTATTGCTATCATAAGCCAATGTCATTGTGAGAATTAGATGTCAAATTTTACTCTGCCATTGTAAGGTTTGCATCATCATCATGCATCCTAGAGAAGCTGTGATACCTGTTCAAAGGCCTTTTAGGTCTACACTCTTTGTCCAGTTTATGCGAGTGAAATATACTCAGGTCTGTTTCTGTATAAGAATATTATTTAGCTATATAACAGACTTTAATATATATCTGTCAGTTCCCAGTCAGAGAGAAATTTTATTAGTGGTAAAGAGGTTTGATCCCCGAAAGTAAGCTTTATGCATTATGAGACTTTCTAATGTTCTCACAGACAGAAAAATAACACAATATTCATGAAGAGGAGATGGAAATGGAATCTGTTTATGCTTTTATTTTCAGTGGCTTAACAGTTTTTCAAGTACAATGGTGGATATAACAAAAATCTGGATTCAGAAGAAAGATTTCATTTCTTCTAACTTTGCATGCTGTACTGTGTTGTTACCTGCATCTGAGATGACTACTATATACCCTTTTTAATGATGTGGGAGAAAATTACACTTCTGGAGTAATATTTACCTATCTGACCTATTTAAATTTCCACTTTAAGATGAGAAAAATTTCATACTGAAATGTCATCTTTTTGCTTTCTATTGCTTCTAAATGTGTCAAGTCCTTATTATACCTCTGCGCTGCAAAGGTTTATTTTACTTAGCTGCACCATGGTCTGTGTAACTAGTAATTTTGTTTATATTTGGAAGAGTATAAATTGAGCCTTGGGTAGTTTTCCAGTTGTGAAGTATTTTCCTTCTTCTGGTGACAGAACATGAAAGAGAAGGATTTTCCATTTCTGATTTTAAAAATAACAGCATATATGTTTCTCAGTCTTCATAAAATTGAAGGAGTTTTTGATGCCATAAAGGAGGACAAGCAAATACTTAGGCTTCAATTCTTCCACAAATTCTTATTAACAATATCAGAAGCTTTTCTTTATCTGCCAGTTTCTATATTCTATAAAATGAAGGTAGAAATGGCTGAAATATTAGTAAATTATTCTAATAATTCCATTATTTTCAGCTTTAAATCTATGGGGGTGAGAGTATATCTGTAGATCTCTCCTGTTGATAAATATTGTAACTGTACAGAAAGTTTCCTACTGAGTTATTTAATCTTTTGAATTGATACAAGATTTTAATTTTTCATTTCTGTATATATGTAGTGGTATTAAAATGTTCCTAATTATGTTACAGAAACTTTCAGGGAAGAAGCAACAAATGTAGTGGAACATCCTTGGTATCTTGCTAGCAATTTCAAATACAAGAAGTAAGCAGCTCTGAACATATTCAGTATCTACACATTTTACATTTTATATGAATCAGTTGTCTGAAGTTCTTAGGTTTGGTGAAGAATGAGCATTAAATGCTATCTTTCACAATTGGGTTCATTTTAAACCTATTTTAAACCTATATAGATGATTAAGTAAAAAGTGTTACTCTCTTACACGTTCAGCAGTGGTCTAATTTTTGCTCCCATCAGACATGCCATGACATTTACTGGAGTAGAACCAGGCAAATGTAGAGACCAGTGTGGTAGACAAAGAGCTTTTGTTTGAAGTAAAGCAGGAACATCACCTGGTGGCAAGGAATAAGGGCTAACCATTCTGTGGATATTTTGCCTTGACTTTGGAAGGCACTATCTTAAAAACTAATCTAGGAAGACGATAGAAAGACTTTATTCTGTTAGAATTAAGTATGATTCATTCAAGGGGAGTTAAACTGCTGGGGACATATTTAATCACTTCTAAGTCATAAATTATTCAAAATAATCTCACTTTTAGATAGGAGTTGTATACTTTAAAGATAATTTAAGTCATGCTTTCATATGAATTGTTGAATGCCTGGTGAGATGGGATATTTATAGTCCCCTGATTCTATTTACTTGAAGTGTTAAAAGAGAACTCTTGTCACCTTTTTCAAGTCTACATACAACCATCTATGCTGAAAGTAGTCAGATGTTTACTTTGCTACAGAGTTCACATGAGAAACCTTCCTCTCACAGGAGAAACCTTCATCTGTATGGTTTTACAAAAATTAATAGTAAAACAAATAGAAACCTGAAATCACTCAAAAAAATTTTAAAAAACCCTCTGAGCTTAATTACAAATATATAATTCTTAACAACTTTTAAATTAAATATTATAATTAACTTTGCCTGTTAATGCTTCTACATTTGTCTATGTTGAGTATAATTCCCTTTAAAAATTGTACTATCATTGAATCATAAAATCATTGAATGGTTTGGGTTGCAAGGGATCTTAATGACCACCTAGTTTCAACACCCCTGCCATAGGCAGGGACACCTTCCACTAGAACAGGCTGCTCAGAGCCCCATCCACCCTGGCCTTGAACACTTCCAGGGATGCATTCTTTCTTTTTTTCTAAATTTACGATAGAAATTGAAACCAATACATTTTATAACAAGTTTTCCTCTCTGTATAGAGTTCCATAATTCTGTCCTATGAGAACATTAATAATTAATGGAAAAAAGAGAGGAAAACATCTGTATGAGGTCTGATATAACTTCAAAAATGCTATTTAGTAATAACTATGTTTCTTTATGTTCTTGAAAACAGAATTCTTCTCAAAATCCATACTCCTTTCTGTATATCTCTATATGTAAATTTGGTCAACATTTTTGATTGATTTATTTTTTCTTTGCTTTTAAAGGATATTTGTCAAAATTAGTTCTGTTTCCATAAAATGTGTCCACCTGAAATAAGTCAATGTCGTGGTTTAAACCCAGTCAGGTAACTTGTTCACTCACTCCCAGTGAGTGGTGCCGAGCTGACAACAATCGAGGTCCGTGTCCATCTCCCCCGCCCCCCCACACCGGGGCTCTCCCCTTCCCCGCTCCCGGAGGAACGGGGAGGAGGATCGAGAGAGTGCAACTCCTATGGGTTGAGACAAGAACAGTCCAGCAACAAATCACCACCGCTACTATCAGCTAAAACAATGATAAGGGAAAATAACAAGGGAAGAGAATACGATACCACCGGCCAAGAAAGCGAGTTCCACCCGGAAGCCCCTGTCCTTCCGGGTAACTCCCAGTTACCCCCCACCCCGGGCATGACGTGCTGTGGTATGGAATACCTCCCCGGCTAGCCCGGGTCAGGTGCCCCGTCTCTGCTTCCTCACAGCTTCCCCTCCTCCCTGGCCGAGCATGAGCTTCACAGAGTCCTTGGTCAGGGTAAACATCACTTAGCAACAACCGATAACATCGGCTTCACCAACACTGTTCTCAAACTAGAAGTCAAAACACAGCACTGCACCAGTTAACACAAAGGAAAAACATGACTGCTACTGCTGAACCCAGGACAGTCAAGAAAAAGAGTTCCCATAACTCATTTGCTGAGCAAGTATTATACATATGTTTAACTGTAGCAAAATATATCTTAAAATATATGCATACTGCAGTCTTGAGGAACAAAGTTCACACATAGGCACTCAGGCACATGCACACATCTACATCTGTATATTTATTAAATGAAATGAAGGAAAAAGTGCCAAAACAGATTTTCTTTGTGCCTGAAATAAAACTCTGTGTGACTGACAAAACAGGATACATACTCTGCTGTTCAGTGTAGTTCGATAAAAATCTGAATTTGAACGATAGAGGTTTTGTTATTTGAGTCTTTAACATATCTTAAAACATATTCCTGTTGCTAACATTCTCTGTTCTACATAACATGGCTCAATTATGAAGTTTGTATAAGAAGCATAAAGACCCAGTTTTGATCTCAGCCTAGATTTTCATGTTCACTTTTATTTAGTTTGTCTCATATAGATCATCTGCTTAGCTAAATGGTTTGACTGACAACACTGTATAAATATTTTGTCACAGAAATAATATTGCAATATTGGTTTTAATAATGTAAAAAAAAAAATATCTGTGAGGAAAAAAAATAGTAGAGAGAAATCCAGAGGCATGATTATTTATCAGTGAAAATTCATAAAACAGGCATACAAGAACAAGAACTGAACATACAGTCGAAGAATTATCAGCATGAGAGTTTTATCTACTACCATTTCTGAGAGCTGTTGGTTTGGAAACTGTTTTGTTTCTATGGTGTAATGTCTTTCCATAGCTGCACTCAAATACTTGAGGAAGTGACCTGGACAGGTTGGAGAGTTGGTCAGAGAGGAACTTGATGAAATTCAACAAGGTCAAGTGTAGAGTCTTGCATCTGGGGAAGAACAGCGCCATGCACCAGTACAGGTTGGGGGCTGACCTGCTGGACAGTAGTGAAGGGGAAAGGGACCTGGGGGTCCTGCTGGACAGGAGGATGACCGTGAGCCAGCAATGTGCCCTTGTGGCCAGAAGGCCAACGGCATTCTAGGGTGCATTAGAAAGGGTGTGGTTAGTAGGTCAAGAGAGGTTCTCCTTCCCCTCTACTCTGCCTTGGTGAGGCTGCATCTGGAATATTGTGTCCGGTTCTGGGCCCCACAGTTCAAGAAGGACAGGGAATTGCTTGAAAGAGTCCAGCGCAGAGCTACAAAGATGATTAAGGGAATGGAACATCTCTCTTACGAGGAGAGGCTGAGGGAGTTGGGACTCTTTAGCTTGGAGAACAGGAGACTGAGGCGTGACCTCATCAATGTTTACAAATATGTAAAGGGTGAGTGTCGGGATGATGGACCTAGGTTTTTTTCCGTGATGTCCGGTGACAGGACAAGGGGCAACTGGAGCATAGGAGGTTCCATGTGAACATCAGGAAAAATTTCTTTACTGTGAGAGTGACAGATCACAGGAACAGGTTGCCAGGGGGGTTGTGGAGTCTCCTACGTTGGAGATATTCAAGGCCCGCCTGGACAAGTTCCTGTGTGATGTACTCTAGGTTACCCTGCTCTTGCAGGAGGGTTGGACTAGATGATCTTTTGAGGTCCCTTCCAACCCTTAGGATTCTGTGATTCTGTGATTCTGTGAAGTGTGCTTAAAATGTGTACCGATTTACACTGGGTTACAGTTAATTCTCTTCATAATAGCTTGCATGGGGCTGTTTCAGATTTGTGACATTATTTAGAAACAGAGATGTTTTAGCCATTGTTAAGCAGTGCTTACACAGTTTCAAGGACTTTTCTACTTCTCATGCTCCCCTACCAGTAAGGTGGCTGGGGGTACACAAGAAACTGGGGGTACACCAGCTGGGACAGCTGAATGTAAGTGACCAAAGGGATATTCCATACCATATGATGTCATGCTCAGCAATAAAAAGTGAGGAAAAAAGAAAGAAGGTGGGATACGTAGAGTTAATGGCTTTTGTCTTTCAAAGCAACCATTATACGGCAGGAAATAACTAAACACCTGCCTGCCAATGGGAAGTAGTGAATGAATTTCTTATTTTGTTTTCTTGCACACACAGCTTTTGTTTTGCCTATTAAACTGTATCTCAGTCCATGAGTTTCCCCATTTTTACACTTCTGTTTCTCTTCCCTATCCCACTGTAGGGTAGTGAGTGATTGGCTATGTCGGATTGAGCTGCCTGTTGGGGTTAAATTGCAACAAAAGTAATAGTTTTTAAAGATTAAAATGGTATATAAGATCATTTGGAAGACAACTTACACAGAGAAATTTGATAGGTTATCATATTCTTTAGGTCAGGAAACAAGAAGTCAGCAGCATGAGTCTAATTTGCATATCAGAAAGGATAATCAGTTCTAGACTTCCGTTTCACCTTAATTGAGGTTTACGTTCTGATAGTGGATGAAACAAAAGAGAAAAATGGATGTCCATTGATGTCATAAATGGACACAAGTCCTCAAAACAGACATGGTTTAGAAAGTAAACTGATACCAAGGGTAACAAAAAAAACAACCAACCCCACAGAGCAGTTATTGCATTAGTAGGACCTATTTATTGCAATGAGTAAAAGGCAATGACCTGATCATGTATAATGCAAATATATGGTGTACGTAGGTGTATGAGCTGGAGAAAGAAGAAACACACATAAGAGAATTTAGTCGGTAGAAGAGTGAAGAAACCTTTTGACTGCGTGTGCATTTGTAAGTGACTAGGGAAATTATATCAATTGCAGAATGATTTCAGCAATCATCTGAGCAAAACTGCCCACTTATCATTCGTCTAGAAAGATAACCTTCTGGGGAAAATAGAGATGAAACAGAATACCTAGAAACAGAGGTTGATTATAATAACTTGAGAGAGATCAACAGGAAGATCTTAAGACCTGTTGTAGACAGATGTTGCAAAGGCAACATGGATAAGAAGGTCCTAGACCTTCTAAAAGCTGTTTGGGAAAAGACAAGTTCTGGTCAGTACTTTAAGATAACATTAGGTAGTAGAGAATAATCTATCATACAGCTCTGAAGAAGACATCAAGACTGATAGCAATGGAGTCAAAATGCCACTATATGTCATCTTATCAAACACAAAAAGAAACAGAAAAAAAAAAAGGTCTTGGACATAGAAAATAAGGGGTCAAATCATCATCTTCAACACATTTGATCAAAACTTGGGTTGCCTGGCCATATGAAAATACTGTAACAGTTTTGTCCTACAGAAAGGACAGAAAGGCAGAGGGAAGCAAAGGTGAACAGAAGGTCAGAAAGAAGGAAGTGAAGGGATAGTAAGGTCAGACTGAAGTTATCATTAGGAGTAATAGACCCATCTGTAGAGTTTCATAGAGGGCTTCACCACCTGAAACAACATGATTCATTGTGGATGTAAAAATCCTGCATATCGGTTTTGAAGACAGAGGAAAGTGAAGATTTAGGATTAAGATTCAGTTGCCTAAATGCAGACACTATAGGAGATGTTGCAAACTACTGCTTCAGAAAGGTACATATTTCCAGTAATCTGGTGTCATCTCACATGCCAGTAAACACCAGTGTTTATGCAACTGAATCCCCATTAAATTATTGTACATAGCTGCTCACTGCAACATCTTTTTCATTAGTCAATTGGAAGAAAGGAGAAAGGATATTTTTTTTATTTGCTTTTTAAGAAACATGGAAAATGAGTTGGGTAACAAAGAAATGCTGTTGATGAGAACTGGACCCAACTTTTAAAGGCAATACTACCTTTAATATTGCCTTCAAATAATAAAAAACTGACATCTGAGCCATTACTCTTTCGTCTTGTCCTCTAAGATCTGACCTCCTATCCAAAATAAAGTTAAGCCAGTTCTTTGTTAAGCAGCTAGACATTCATTTTTGGCTTTGATACCTTGTAGTTATCGCAGTAGACAGCTTTTCCTTTAGTTTACTTTTACACTGCAAGATCTCATATGGCTGCAATTCTATAGTAAGTGTAATCACTGCCAACATTACTGTAGCATGAATTTTTTTATGTTCTGAAGTTTTTATGGTGATGAATTTGCAGCTACATCTTCAGTGTAGATGGATGTCACATCAACCTAAACTGCTGTCTCATTTGCATCATCACCCATTTAGCTTAGCAGATAATTGTGATCCAACCCAGTTGCATACTACTGGAATGCAGGGAGTATGCAAATAGAATCAGAAGGTTGACACCAGCAAAGCAAATTCTTCACTGGAGACAGAAAACTTTATGAGGCATGACATGTATAAGTTAACCAATACTGAGAATGTTTTGTGTTCATAGTTCCTTGAACTTCCAATTCAGAAATTAATTTCCCCTAGTTTTTCTACCTCTTCTTTCAGCACACATATAATTTATAACTTGCTCTAGCTCTTCAATGTATGCACTTTTGGGTGCACTGAATTGTATGTGTGTTGAATAAGTATATAAAAACTCCCACTATGATTGTTTTGTCATCATACACTTGACCTCATCATGATTTGATTCCTCCCAGGTCACAACTGTCTGCTTTTTTTTTTATTTCCAATCCCACTTCAACTCCCTGCCTAGAGCACAAATATATATATGCATATATATATATATTAAAAAAAAAACCCAACATGCAGAATAATGTATCTATCTTTGTATTGGTTGTAGTTCCTAATTCACTTTAAACCACTTTTTGCATTGCTACCTCTTATCTCCAAATCATCTGCCATTTCATAATCTATAAGATTCAGGGAGCTCACACAACTGCCAAAATCACAACAGATCTCTCTGAAATTTGGACCATTCAATAACTCTGTGAGTAAGAAAAAACAGAAGTAATCAACCTCTGGTATAGTTCCCTCATCCTCTCTAGAGGACCTTGCACATCACACCAAATAAGGCAACCCTAGATTTAAGATGACCAACAATATCCAGTTCAACTACCCTGAGGAAAAAAAGTTCATCTTTCTTTCAAGTAGGGTAAATAAATTCTTAGGGAAAACTCCATCTTTACTCCATTTGGTTCTGTGTTCATGTATCTACATGCAAATCAAAATGAAAAAATAAATAAAAAAATAATGAATTAAAAGACCACTATTTTTTACTTAGCGCTGCTATGCATATTTATTTTACATTATTATTTTGTTAACTTCTGGGAGGTGCAAAACCATGAACAGAAGTGAAAACAAAATTTCTAATTGCATATGGTTTAAACCCAGCTTCTCATTATCTGTCATAATTTTATAACATGTTTTGTTTTTTTTTTTCTGGTTACTGTAGTAATTTTTATCATTAGAGAGTATAAGAAGCTCATTAATTACCTTGAACTGCCTAATTACTTTCTTCCTAAATTACATGTCTGTTTCCTATCTTATCCGTAAGCTTTTTCTTTTCAAGGTAAAATTTAATCTTTTTTCTTTTTTTTGTTTGCTCTTTAAAAGATTTGCTAAAGCAACATGATCAACTCTATAATTAAATGTTTTGATGTGAAAAAACTTATATGCTTTCCTGAAGAGAGTGGGTGTAGATCATGCAGTTATACAAGTCCTTATCACCAAGTGCAGGAATTTGAATGTTGGATAGGTTATAAATACTGAAATAGTCTTTTAGCATAATTAACAATTTAACTACTCTTATAAGGATTTGAAATAATGATGGACAGGAGATTTTAATGTTTCATTTTAACTTAACCACAAAGCTGACCTATCTCTCATCAGATAATGAGCATTTCTACCATTAGTACTTGAATTCTTTGATAAAACAAATAGAATAGGTAAGCAAATGGCCATCAACAAAAACATGTCTAGTTTTGAATTCATACTTCTCCCTGTTCTCAATTTTTATGTATTGCCTGTCTTTTGACTGAATCATAGCAATCCTGTAAACTGAGTGAAATGGACTGTGTTGTCATAGGTGGGCTTAGAAGAAATTTAACTCCAGATATCCTTCTACTCTTGAAGCTGAATTACGAGTTATCAATCATATTTCAGAGGTGAGTAGCTTGCAACCTTATACCACTAGTATTTCTGGCCCACACTTCAGTATTTCATAATCAGGTAATACAAGATAGCAGTGCCTTTGGGTTGCTCTACTTTCTGCTTGTGTAAATTGACTTTTCTGCTGCAGATTTGTATCAGTAATTTACAAATGTTATTGAAAACCATTCTAGCACTACTCTTAGTTGTAGCAGTAGTAATAATAAGGATCTGGAATTAAGTGACTGTGTACACTGAAGTGTAATCTTTCAGCTGCCAGACTTTGGAACAGCTCTGTTCTCTGCTATTCTGTCTAAAGGATAAGTGTAGAAGAAAATACATCTGACTTCTTGTTTCCTTCAGAAAGACATTTTGTTTTTATAAAACTGTGCATTATATAGATATTCACAAATTTCAAAGTGTTTTCTGTATTTTACATTGCATGGCTTAAGTGTTGTTTTGAGTAGCCTTAACATGCCCCGACCTTTTTTAGTGAGTGTTCAAATGTCATTCTAAAATAATTTAGTGTGCCACAAATTGCATTCTTCAGCAAGGATGGAACAGTCTCGAAGGCAGGTGGGTATAGTTAAAACATAGTTTTCCAGAATCATGAAAACAGTCTTTTGTATCTGACCAATGGTCAGATACAATGGTCTTGATTACAAGCTTGAAGCTCTGCAGTGGTCCTGACTATGTTCTTATGTACTTAGGAGGTCAGCCATATTTCACAGAAATTATTTTGAAGTGTTATCTACTCAGTGTTTCCTACACCGTATTTAAGAATGAAACAATAGGAAAAAAAAACCAAACAAACAAAAACAAAAAAACAAAACCAAACAACATACTTTTCAGAATCCTATGAATTTACACCCTGACATATTCAGCCATGGAACCTGTAGATTGAGAGACTTGAATAAAACCAAAACTACAACAAATTGTCTTCCTGAAACCACAGAGTTGCAACCCACTGAAAACCTGAATGACTGAACTTAAATTTTCCTGAGCTTTTTTTTTATGCAGTATTTTTTTTCACTACCCAAATATCAGTGGTAAATCTCAGCAGTGAAAGAGAACAGAATGATTTTTAATGGATTTTGTGCTATATTCACATCTCTTTAGTATGAATTCTAACTATGGATTCTCTTTCTCTATGAGGAGCAACTTACCATTCTCTAGACATGTTATCATATAGCTTAAACAGTCTAGTTTTTATGACACAGCACAAGAAAGCACTTATACTTCTAAGGACAACAAAATAAAAAGGAAGGATATTTTAATGAACGAAGTGCAACTGAAATAGTCTTGCTGTTAATTTTAAGTAGTAAAACATATTTTATGTATAATTATTTAATTGGTTTTCACTAAAAGCTGTTTTGTCATGGCATAGTCATTTGGACTTAAGGTGGATTGAGAACTGAAAAGGCTGGTGTATGAGGCTTGTGATCAACATTACAAACTCCATATGGAGCCCAGACACTAACAGTGTACTCCAGGTGCTGAGTCTGGCCCCAGTACTTTTTAAAATCTTCATTTATGACCCAGATGATGGGAAACAGTACACCCTTAGACATTTTGCAGATGACGCAAAACTGGGAGGAGTGGCACCACCAGATGGATATGCTGTCATTCTGCATGACGCTTACAGGCTGGCAAAATGGGCTGACAGGTATCTCATGAAGTTCTACAAAAGGAAATATCAAGTCTCACATCTAGGCAAGAATAATCCAAGGCGTGAGGACCGGCTGTGAGACCAGCTGTCTGGAAAGCACCTTGACAGAAAATGGCCTGGATGTCTTGCTGGACAAAAATTTGGCCATGATGCACAAGGGAGAAGGAAAACAATTGACTAGGATCAAAATGGCAATTTGACATGTAGTTGGCTGGATTAAGCATTTTGACTCCCTATGTGCTCTTCTAACAGTGCTCACATCTGATTGTAAATAGCAGTAATGATACTAATGTTTATTATGGAAAAAAGCCATTTGTGCAACAGCTTATTCAAAGTTGCCTCAAATTTCTAATAGATGTAAAATTCTAAAATACATATGAAGAAAAGGAATTCTTACTAAATATAAGAAGCCTGTGAAATCCCAGAACCACAATCTGAGCAGTTTGGGGTTAAATCATAAACAGACTAGCAGAGTCTGGTTTATTATGAAGAAGGAAAAAAAAAAAGAAAAAAAAAAAAGAAGGGAGCTTTTAGAATTCTCCTTCAAGAAGGGAAATATTCTTTGCAGGATTTTTCACTTATACTCACCCTTCTTTAAAAGTACTAAATAGTAAATCCTGTAAGTAAACTGAACAACTTCAGTCACTGCAGTACATAGCTTATCAGCTACATTACAAACACATGAATTCTAATAATGCTGGTTAGCACAGCATGATAGTTTAATGTGCTCGATGCCAAACCAATTTTATCAGTACTGCTCCTCTGAAATTTGACCTTGGAGAAAATGTAACTTTATCTTTGTAATAGAAATAAGATGTCATATGGCTGAGCAAATGCAGCATGTTCTGTGAGTAAAAACTGAAATTAAAAGTCAAGCTATCAAGTACAAACTGTCACACAGCTTAACGTTAATTAAAATTTTCTTTTCCAGTACCTCCAGAAGGGACTGTTGTTTTTTTTTTAACAAGAGAAACGTCTCGGGACATTTTTTTACAAGGAAATACACCTCCTTTGCCACATTGTGTTAAAAACTACATATAAGGGTGGGGTATTTTTCCCATTTTTTTAAGCTAACATAAATATGCTACTTCAGAAAACATCTCCAAAAATATTTCCTTATATTTACAAATTAGTACTAATGAATCTGACTTTGAGTTATACAGTAACTTGATTGACTTCTGAAAATTATTTTGTTTTGTTTATTTTTTCTTCTGGGGGATGTTTAGGAATGATTCTACTCTCCTAACTTTAGTCATAAAATAACATGTATTTCCTAACTTTAGTCATAAAATAACATGTATTTTGTCTAGGCTACTTCTTGACATACCATCTGCAGTAGTGAGTGGAGGTAAATAAGCATCTCCAGAAGGAAGTAATCACATTTTACACAGGGTGTACAAGATGAATCTCATTCAGAGTGTTCAAGGTTGGAGCAAAAATTACAAAATTACAAAAATTATAGCTATAGAAATTATGAAATTAATAAATATTGAAATTATGAAACCAGTAAATCAATTACTTGAACTTTAATATTCAGGGAAATTTTCTATTAAAATGGGTGTAATTAAGCCGTCATCTGTATGCATATATATGTACACATATATCGCAAAAGAGACTAGGACCACTGGTTAAGGACCAAAAATCTCATGGAAACTATCACAGAGTCACAGGATGGTTGAGTTTGTCAGGGATCTCTGGAGATCATTTAGTCCTATGCCCTTGCTTGCAGCAAGGCCAGATAGAGGTGGCTGGTCAGAGCTGTGTTTTGAGTATCTTCAAGGATGGAGATCGCACAGCCTCTCTTGGCAACCTGATCCAAAGTTTCACCTCCCTCACAATTAAAAATAAAATAAAATAAAATAAAATAAAATAAAATAAAATTAATATAATTTCTTACATTTAAATAAGGTTTCTTTCATTTTGGTTTGTATTTAACCGGGCACCACTGAGAGGAGTCTGACTCTGTTTCCCTCTCCCAGCATGTATTTATACACATTGATAAAATGTACATGAGCCTTCTCTTTCTGAGTCTGAAATATCCCAGCTCCCTCAGCATCTCCTTACATGTTAGATACTCCAATCCCTTAATCATTTTAGTGGCTCTAACTCTAGTGCAAAATACAAACTGCTCAAAGCTTCCAGGAGGAATATCTACCAGAATGATGCATTAAACTAAAAAAGTGAACAAATAATTGGATTAGATAAATAGAAATACATGGAACAAAAAGGGGACTAGAGATGATGTCAGTGAAGCAAACTGAACCAAGTTATCACCTTACTCAATGTTCAGTCATTGTTTCCAGACATCTAATAAAATACTGTGTAAGAACATTGAAGAAAATCTTTTTCACTCATAAGAATCTGAATGGTAAGTAAAGTTGAAATTGTAAAACAGAAAACTGGAAATAATTAGGAAGCTGGAATGCAATCTATTTTGGAGTTAGCTGACAATTGTAAAAACTCTTCCCACAGATAGCTGTTGGGTTATAAACAATAGAATTTTTAATATTATGAAGTCTTCATAAAGACCATAGTCATATATGTTCAGGTAAGAAAAACTGGCAGAGGTAGATCTCATGAGTCTCACCTACTTAACAATATATCAACCTGCATCTCTACAGTTCAGCTCATATGCATATATATAAAATTTCTGGTAAACAAAGACCAAGTAAAAATACAGTTAAACTTAATTTAGTGTAGAGATCTAACATCAAGCTATTTCTTGCTCAGAATTAATGCATTATCCTTACATCATGTCAAGAGATTTAACATTTTCCATTTTTAATTTCATCTTCTTACATTAGTTTATCCTTTACCTGCTTGTTTTCTGAAACTGTTTACAGTTAACAGGCTCTGTGGATGAATTCTGTTAGAGATTCTTTAGTAGATCTAAGTGAACAGTGAAACAGTTATAAGGGAATCTATTACCCAAAATAGTTTGCTGACATATTGTAATACACTGGGGTTTGTAAAAAAAAGTTTTCATTGTATAATATTCAGAAGTCTCAAGAGAAAATATATTTTAATACTTGATTAACATGCTATATTGTACATTCATATAATTTTCTATTTACTGTAGTAATGGGAAATAGTTTTGAAATTTACCTTGTAAGACAGCAAGTGGTATTCCAACAAGTTTTAGAAGAAATCCAAATATATCTTAAAAACATACTATAGACCAACAAGAATCAAATCATCTTACAGTAAAATATGTTTCTAAAAATAAGGATTTTTAAACTTTGGTTATTATGACTAATATATCATTGGAGCATTCCTATTGTCTTATGGAAGTCTTTCAAGGCTTCAGCTCCTCTTTTTCAGGCCAGAAGGAAGTACTGATTTTTTTTTAGTCTTGGTTTATCCAATGTATATTATCAGGTGGTGGTTTATTACTGTTTGTGCTCTGTTCTGCTACTTCACCAGTATCTCTTAAACCTTAGCAAAACCAAAGGGAAATATATGGTTTATATTGACTAAATTGGGTAGCATGCTCAACGCTCATTTCTTTTCACTTTCTTGGTCTATAAATTAAACATCTACATTAAGATACTTGTCTAGATTCTATACATCTGTGATTGAAATGCTCTTCAGTGGCACAGATGACAGGTTAAGTGATTTGTTAAGGGCGTTTGCAGTGCTCACCCTTGCAGTTTAGATCAACATTTAGCTGGCTAATGTCAGGTTGAGAGAAACCTATTCACTATGCATAAGCTAATGACACCTTTTAAATAAAATCATCCTTTGCACCATTTTAAACATTACTTTTTTTTCTATATTCCACTAATCTTTTTCTCCATCAGCAGTTTTAAAATCATGCCATTTTGTTTTGATGTTAAAGTTATATAACTTTCTTAAGTAAACTTTTAAGTGATCACTTCATTGGTTTCATTAATTAGGTTTCCTTTCAAAATAATTTATTGTATTTTTTTCCCTATGGTTCTTCATTTAAGAATTGCAGAATCATAACTCAGTTTTAAAGGAACCTCATGAGGTTGCCTGCATCATGTAGAGATATAGAAATACATGAGTGTAATAGATAATATTTTCTCTGAAATCAAATTGCATGAGGGCAAAACAAAAATTTAAGAGGTATTTTGCTCTTGCTGCCAAGGTGACACTAAATGGGAAATTAGAAAAAATGTCATATCTTTGATTTGCTGACCTAGTCTGTCATAAAAGGTATTGTTCATCTTCAGAAAGGCATGCATAAGAATCTCATGTTCCAGTTCTCCAGTGTTACCAAATATGTAGTGATTATATTGCATTGACCAGTATCATTATCTATGCCTTCAATGACTCAAAATGCTTATATATTCATTTACTCTAACGTAAACAGAACCATGTCTAAATCACAGCAGGAACATGTATTTATTTAAATGAACTGAGTTTTTGCTTCTCAATTTATAAAATCTATAAATACGCATAAAACAAATTTTGCATGTATTAGAAACTGACCTTGTCTGCATATTTAAAACACTTTTTATTGTTACAAGGAGCCTGATAAGAATTTAAACCGTAGAATTCATTATATGTGTTTGGTTTTCTTTTCTAACAAGTTAGATGGAAACAGTCAGAGTCAACCCTAATAACTTGACATTACATTCAGCCTATACCTCTGCTTTTTGGCAAAGACCCTATAGCTGTGAATGCAACAATTGGCTGAAGGTGATTTTACGGTATATTTTCAGTAAGAATCTTCCAAGAGATCACAGTGTTTGAACCAATAACCATCTTCTATAGCTCTGATAAATGTGACATCTTGCTGAATACATAACAAACTGCCCTGAGAACTCCGCCATTAGAATAACCAAATGAAACTCTAAAAAAGAAAAGTTTACTTTAAGAGATCCCTCATGATAAAGACAATAAATTATGGTCATTTGAGGCTGAAAAAAGTTTTCAGCATCTGTAAATAAAAAAACTTTACTCTGAGAAGAGTTTTAGCTACTGTCTAAGATGGATTTTTCGATGTTAGAATTTCTGAAAGTTCAGGTCTGTATTCTTGTTTGAAAAATGGAAGATTTGTCTGACCTTTAAATTATGCAGTTCAGATAAATGATGTAGTTCAGGCTAAAAAGATTAGACAATGCTAATGAGGATTCCTTTTCTTAGTATTTGCACATATAAAAGAATTTTCTCCCTCTTCATATTTGAATTGTGAATTATTTCTTGAAACTGATTAATGTGTTCACCACTGCCATTATCTATTTTTCCCCAGAGAAAAATTACTTTTATCATAACGTATGCACACCATTGCATCATTTATATGCTTCAGGCAGAATGATTATACAATATTAGCCAATTCACATTATTATTCAACTGCCAATTGATACAATTGGAAATGCTATATATTTCATATATATCAAATGGACCAAGAATAGAGCCAACTGTTCACTTCATTACACTGAAATCATCAAAGTGATAGTTAAAAACCAGACAACAAAAAAAAAACCAACAAATAAACAAACAAAAAATCCTGTTGCTTCAAGAAACATGAGTTCACAGAACTCATATTTCTTTTTTTTTAAATGAAAATATATGGAGTTAAATGTCAGATTAGATAGAGATAAACATTTTTCCTTCCCTTTGCCATCTCCATTTCTGGCAATGGATAAAGGAATCTACCTGCAAGTACAACAACTACTGAACAATATGGGTGCAGAGTGTTGAATAGTGGATGTATTCACTGGAACAGTTTACCAGAGCTGAGACTAACAAAGTGATTCAGAAGTCAGCAACTTGTTCCTCTAGGAAGGAGCAAACCCTTTCCCTATGTGATAGGGATATTTTGATAGATGAAGGTACATATGTATCTTAATATATTGGTTTCATGCCAGTTCTGTGTTGCACATGTTTCGTCAGCAGTGTGTAGAGATCTTCATATGGGAATTAGCAGGTAATACATGATACTAATGAGGTCTGGTTATTTAATCATGATTAAGAGAAAGTGCAGTGTTAGTAATGCATGAAGAAGTATGATGGAGCATGATGTAGCAAAACAGTAATTCTCCAGAGTTGTTCAGCACACAAACATCTGGCACTTATAATACATATTTAGGCTGAAAATGTTCATGTTATTGAGACCGCTAGCATATTCAGTGAAAACAAACAAAATTATCCTGTGGTCTAGGTAGAAACCTGAGATTTCCTAGTTTTCAGGACTTGCAGATTTGCCAAGCACAAGATGCTTTATTCTGAGTTAAGAATCTGCTTTTGTAATTAAAAAATGTATTTATTTTAATTGGGTTTCTCTTTATAGAAGTTATGTCACATATACACCTATCCTTATCAGCTGTCTTTGTAGCTGACTTTTTTCCAAAATAATACTGATTCTTAAAAGTTTAGTTTTGCTTGTGTGAACTTTTTTTTTGTGGAATACTTTTGAAGCCATTGTGAATAGATGTTAATGTAATATACATATGGTAGACCATAGGCGTTAATATTGCCAACGATAGTAAGGGCAATTTTGGCTTCATGACTGATTTAGTAGATAGCCATTCCAGGAACTCTTGGGAGCAATGTATGAATTTACTCCTTACTACACATATACAGTTCCTTTATTATATCCCACTACAAAATCAGCTCTCCCTGCTACAATTTCTATCTCACTTTCTTCTTCCTAAACAAGTCATTAACATGTTAGAAGCTACATGCACATAAAGAAAATGTAGCTGTCTGATACATTTCCTGGAAGCTGCTTATCAGAAAGCTGTACATTTCCTATATTAAATACCTTGAATTTTATTCTAAAATGGAACTCTACTTGCACAGTGTCTCTAAAACTTCCAATTTCACCTTCTGACTTAAATATTTCACACTTCCGACGTAAATATTTCACACTTCCAGTCAGCCATGCTAAGCCACTTTTGGATTCTGGATAGTCACTTCATAAATCTAAGTAATATTAATTTTGTGCTCCTGGCTTTCAAAGTGTTATATATTCACCTACAGGGGATAAAAGATCCAGATGAGGTACAGGGAAAGGAATTCAGTCACTTTCTTATACGAGTGGATACCACATGATAAACCCACCTAGTCCTTCTCCCTATCCTGTTGATGCCTGACTCCTGACTTTTTTCTTATTATCAATACTTTCTTAATACTTTCATCTCTACCAGTTGGCACTTATTTATTCTTTCTAAATAATGCTTGAGAGCCTGTTGAATATCCTCCAATGCTTAGTGGTACACAGGTTGTTTATACCTAGGATTTAATCTACACAGTTTCAGTACAACACCAATGTGAATTCTGTTTCTCAGTCCATGAGGTCGTTCTCTGCTGTTTTTACCTGAGCTAGCAAGAATAATGCCTGCACTCAATTTTGTCTCTAGTTATAGCATCCAAAATTTAGCACATGATATTAAAAAAATAGCTTCAAGATTAAACTGTAGCTTAATTCTGGCTATGATTTTCCATTGCTGTGGGTCTTGTTTATATCTTCTTTGTATGCTGGGTAATGTGATGAATTTGCAAGCCTGAATTTCAGTAAATAACTTCTTGACACAGTCATCTTTAGTAACAAGCACCAAGAAAGTCTTTTCAAAGTTATTTTGCAAGAAATGGTCGTAATACAACCTTTTCTCATGAGATCATGAGATCAAGTCAATAGATTTATATACTCTGTTGCTTCCCCTGGTAAGCTAAAGTTTGCAACGCAACTGTATTCTTAGGGTGAGTACAAATCACCTGTACAAACAAGGGTCTAAAAATACATCTGTTTTTTTTTTTGTACAAGCCTTTTACCTTTTTAATGAAACAGAACATGTATTTTAGAAAGTGTACTTCACTCTGCAGTGTGGATTGATTATTTTAGTTACCCAGACTATTAAGAGTGATGTTTGCTGTTTTTTGCTACTTTGACCTCCAGACTAGATTCTCACACAGAAGTATTATTATTGAATTGTATGTAAGTCATGATAGTAAGACTGAAATATTTTTTGTGTTTTACTGTGTGGAGACAGTGTTCTCACGGGAGAATGCATAAACTCTGAACAATCCTGAAAGATACAGCAAGGCCATGAGAGGCCCGAAGAAGCTTAAGCAAGCAAGATAAGAAGCAGCTGGAACTCACTGAGTTAATAACTGTGGACTGTTGGCAAGCTTTCGAGGTCAAGTTCTTACACCTGTGCTTAACCAATTATATGTCAGTCCCTAAGGGTCTTCAAGACATGTATCCAATCATAATATGCCAAATCACTGTAAGTGCATGTAAGAAATAGTATATAAGGAGTTAAGGCTTTGAAATAAATTTGGCAACCACTTGATCACATTGATCGTCTCTGCATTGTCCGTGACTCCCGCGTCAATAAGTGGCGCCTGAACAGGGACCCTCTGATCGGTAACTCGACAAAGACGAGTTTGAAGGTCCGACGAAAAGGAGGGGGTGGAGAGCCGGCCAAAATTCAGCGCTGCCCTGGCACTGGGAAGTCAGATGTCTGCAAAGCTTCGGGAATCTTGCCCTGATCAGATGAGCGGCCAAGGAGGAGATGGGGCACTTGCTATCCAAAGAGGAACAGGTGATGGTGAAGCTCCTCCAACATATTTTCTCTAAGAGACGACTGCAATATGATAGTGCCGCCTTACAGAGGCTGTTAAAGTGGTCCCGTGATCGTGAGGTTAGTAAAGGGACCAAAGGTGCACAGAAACACTCTACACTTTGGAGATTGGTGTTTGAGACTTTGAAAGAGATGAAATTGGAAAGGGCTGCGGTAGCTTCTTTATTTACTGCCACAGCTAAAGAAGGGGCTGTCTCCCCTAACCCCCATCATAGTGCTGCAGCTATGACTTTTGCTCTCCTGTGGCAACTGGAACAACGGAGACCCGGAGTTCAACCCAGGATCAGACTCTGAGTCCCCTGAATCCAAGCCAGATTTATATCCTCTGCTTCCAGACTCTGACTCTTCGTCTCCCTGGTCGGTCTGCTCAGCTCATCAGCAACTACCCACTGGCCTTGGAGACGCTCAGCTGCAACAACTGATGAAAAAGCTTGAAGCCCTCAAGACTCGGATTGACACATCTCTATCGGTGCCACCACCTTATCCTCTGTAAAATCCCTTCCTTAAAGAAGGCAAACAGGGGGAGGGGATGGGAGAGGTATCGGGGGGCACAAATCCTGTGCGCTGTTGGCGTGGGTTAATCAAAGATGCGATTATTACAGGTGAATTTTCTGCAATCGGCCTCTCTGCATATCCTGTGTTTACTACACAGCAGGGGGGTAAAGAGTGGGAAGCTTTGGATCTCAAAATAGTTAAGGAGGCCTGACAAGCAGTGACCACATATGGGTTAAAATCCTCTTATACTCAAGCTGTATATGTTATGATTTCTTTTGCGATTGACAGGAGACTTTAATGACTCCCCTGCTATAATACATGGTCAGGCATTAGGTTCAGGTTATATGACTAAAACTCCAGGTATTCTGGTCCAGTACAAGGATTTGGAAACCGGCATTTGGAAAGGTCCTGTGGAAGTAAAACTAACCGGTTGGGGTTATATGCGTGTAAATTACAGATTCCGGTTTGCGGTGGGTGCCAGCTTGATGGGTGAAACACTGGAAAGAGTCAGAATCACCCCAGGACACCCCCCTTGTCAGTGATTGAATGAATTGAAATTTGAGCTCAGGACATCTGTTTTATGGATGTTTTCAGCCTTTCTTAAAGTGAAGCAAGCAACCTTTTTTTTACATTAAAGTAAAAAAAAAAAACAAAAACAAAAAAGAAAACACAACAGAAAAAAACACCACCCCACACCTCCCACCCCCCCCACCCCCCCTAAACCTCCAGGGAAGAGAGATCAGTGCAGGATACAGATGTATTGTGTGATTTTCTGGTGGTGGGAAGGTCTCTCTTATGCTCTTATCAGGGGTATTGGGCATACTGTGACAGACCGTGGACTTGGGACCCCATATACAACTCATTTGATACAGTTTCTCTGTGATACTCATGTACTAGAAGTCGGTAAATATAAGTATGTCCAGGTTTCTATCGACCTCTGGAGACCTTTATAGGCCACTTCTTCCAACATAGGCTGGCCACCTGTGTTGGAATGAGTGTGCATTTTGGTCAGTATAAAAGCCCAAGCCTCATACGATGTGGGGGAGGCAGAGCCTCTGCGGGGACACCCGCTAAGGATGAGCCTGACACCTCGCACTGCAATGATGCTTCTCAGAGCTGGTTTCTTGTTAGTCTCCACAGGGTCCTTGTGCCACGTTCTGTACGTGGGACTGTAGTGGGAGTAATGATTGTCTGGATTTTATGTTTCAAATATTGTAGTTGTGTGGCGTGTGCTTGTGGGATCCCATATGTGTGTGTGTGTGTGTGCTGAGGGCAGACGGTGTTCTGTGTATTTTTTGTTGTTGGGTTCATGTAAAAGTTTTTAACCGGTAGCAGTTTAACATTTCGGGCAAGAAAAGGTTAATGCAAAAGTGCGGTTGCTGGCAGGTATTTATGGTTGCTGCTGAAGCAGGCAGGCAGCTGTAGCTGCTGCCGAGCAGGAAGGCTTTTATAGCTGCTGCTGAGCAGGCCGGCGTTTGTAGCTGTGCAAAGCAGGGTGAGTGACGTTTTGAAAAAAAAAAAATAAAAGAACCCCCCCCCCCCCCCAAAAAAAAAAACAAAAAAAAACTCAAAAAAACCCTGACCTCCGATTCAGCTCCTGGTGCTCCACCGGTGGAACGGCCAGGATGGACGTCAGAGCTGAGGAGTGAAATAAAAAAAAATAAAAGAACCAAAAAAAAACCAAACAAACCAACAAAAAAACCCAAAACCAAACAAAACCCAATCTCTCAATCTATTGAGGTATTGAGGCAGTTTGTAGAGACACCACAGACAAAGCCTGAAAAGCACAACACAGTGGGTGCATGGTAGGAGCCTTGCTTAGTATGTTTAAGGTAACCTGGGGGTGAATCCAAGACTTGGAGGAATAGAGGAATAGATAGATCGGTTGAAATAAGAACTGCTAACTAAAAAAGCTAGAGGGGTAGTGCAACCACAAGCTTTATGAGCTGTCACCTAAGCAGCATCAGGTTGGCAGAAAAAAAAAGAAAAAAGAAGCAATGATGCAGCAAATTCCTCAACAGTTAACAATGCAGTTTAACCTGTCTGCTTCTCAAGAGCTGATAACCTGGAGGAGGGGATATATTTGTGTCCTTCTGCCTACAGGTCCATGGTGACTGCCTGCAAAGTTTGTCAAGCCTTGACATGAGCTGAACAGACAAATGGAAAAACCTGATGCCTCAGCTACAGGAGCTGACCATGAATACCCCAAGCAGAATGAGATAGAGGAAGAGAAAAACTAATGATTACAAAACATCACTTGGAGGCAACTGAAAAGTAACATCCTGAATATGTGTGCTTGTAAAGTAGCTATTATTAGAGGCTGTGATTTTGTGTATAAAACCACCTGTATTTACTAGCCAGTTGCTAATGAGGAACTACACCTTGTATTGTATAGATTTGTCACTTGTAAAAGAGATGTTAGAGTATGGAAATTTGCAGTAGCTGCTAGAAAATGCTAAGGCAAAAGCTGGAAAGATTCTAATACAATGGTAGTGTTATAAAGCAGGTGATGGAACAAATTAAGAGGGTGGGAGAATTCCACTGGTAAGAAATTTCTTTGGCTAGTCCCTTGCTGCCATCAGCATCTTCAACATGCTGCTGCACCCTGTAATAGTTACTCTGCTAATGTAAATTTGTGCGTGCCTTGCTGTAGTAGCGACTTGTTACTGGATGAAGCAGGTGAAACTCTGCATTGACAACAAGGTGCAAGGACTGAGGCTGACAAAATGCCTGCTACCACAATCAAGGGAAAGACTAGGTTGACCTCTGTGTTTGCCATCAAGAAGAACCTTTAGCTCTGCTGTTGGCTGCAACCCAGCAGGCGTGGAGCGGTGGGGATGCAAGCCGTGTCAGACCTTGATGTGAAGGATGGCCTCCCCTGTTATCAGAGAGCCATACAGCAGAAAAAAGAGGCAGCCCCAGCAGCCTGTAGTCGGCATATACTGGAGATATGATCTAGCCCAAATCCCCTGCTCAAGTAGGGTCTCCCAAAACATATATAAAACAAAAAGGGGGAGATGTGGAGACAGTGTTCTCACAGGAGAATGCATAATATTGGTACATAAACTCTGAATAATCCTGAAAGATACAGCAAGGCCATGAGAGGCCCGAAGAAGCTTAAGCAAGCAAGATAAGAAGAAGCTGGAATTCACTGAGTTAATGAGAACTGTGGACTGTTGGCAAGCTTTCGAGGTCAAATTCTCACACCGGTGCTTAACCAATTATATGTTAGTCACTAAGGGTCTTCAAGACATGTATCCAATCATAATATGCCAAATCACTGTAAGTGCATGTAAGAAATAGTATATAAGGAGTTAAGGCTTTGTAATTGTCCTGGGTTCAGCAGTAGCAGTCATGTTTTTCCTTTGTGTTAACTGGTGCAGTGCTGTGTTTTGACTTCTAGCTTGAGAACAGTGTTGGTGAAGCCGATGTTTTCGGTTGTTGCTAAGTGATGTTTACCCTGACCAAGGACTCTGTGAGGCTCATGCTCTGCCTGGGAGGAGGGGAAGCTGTGAGGAAGCAGAGACGGGGCACCTGACCCGGGCTAGCCGGGGAGGTATTCCATACCACAGCACGTCATGCCCGGGGTGGGGGGGGTAACTGGGAGTTACCCGGAAGGACAGGGGCTTCCGGGTGGAACTCGCTTTCTTGGCCGGTGGTATCGTATTCTCTTCCCTTGTTATTTTCCCTTATCATTTTTTTAGCTGATAGTAGCGGTGGTGATTTGTTGCTGGACTGTTCTTGTCTCAACCCGTAGGAGTTGCACTCTCTCGATCCTCCTCCCCGTTCCTCTGGGAGCGGGGAAGGGGAGAGCCCCAGTGCGGGGGGGGGGGGGGGGGGGAGACGGACACGGACCTCGATTGTTGTCAGCTCAGCACCACTCACTGGGAGTGAGTGAACAAGTTACCTGACTGGGTTTAAACCACGACAGTTCTTTATGGCGCCCAACGTGGGGCACGAGGGGTTGAGATAAGAACAGATCTGACTGGATTGATAGTCACTCGTCACAATGCTGATTTATTGGCTCTGAAGGTTGTTCCTCTTGATCTCACAGTTTCAGTATATCATATCTTACGTCCATCCGGTATTTGCTGTATTAGTGTTTTTCAAGTGTGGGGCTTGGGCTAAGGTTTTTATCCCATTGTACTTTATGGTAATGACTTGTAATACAATAGAATCATTGATCATGAAACTGATCTGGCTTATGTTCCCAGTGTAGTCACCACCTTTATACTTTGGGAGGTATATGATGGAGGTGCTTAGCAATTACACATCTTTTTTCTCCTTCTCAGGTGCTCAACCTGTGAAGGAGACATCCTTTTACCCTCCTAGTTGTCCCCCCAGACCATTTACATTTGAGAGTTTTGAATTTTTTGAATGGCCTTTTAATGCTGTTGAGACTTGTTTGCTGATGGTGATGGGAATCACCATGCTAACACGCATACAGAGTGTGTTTTGCCCACTACTGATTTCAAGAGTTAAGCAGATTCAGGTTTGGGTCTTGTCTGGGGTCAAACGACGATGTAGGAGGACCGAGAGATTTTCCCTGAGGCTGGACAGCCATGAGTGGCAGGGTGTGTGGGATAGTATGGGCAAGTATCTAGGTCAGTGGGCCCCTCCAGTACTTTGGAATTTCACTACCGAACAACTGCAAAATCCAGAAGAATTAGTTAAACACTTAAATGAGGTGTGTGGTCATTCTGGCCATACCAGAGATGGACAAATCACGGCAACGTGCTGGGGCTTGGCCTATGCTTACAGGGCCTTGTTCAACACTATCCAGCACCTTCAAAAGGAAAAGAATGTCGGCGGATTTGAGGGCAAAGTGACAGTCGCTACTCAAACTTTGGCTGCAATGAACAGCGCAGCTACCCCAGTGGCAAGTACAGCAGCTGCTCAAACTTCAACTGCAACAGACAGCGCGGTTACCCCAGCTCCAAGCACGGTAGCTACACCACCCCCAGCAACAAGTACAGTCGCTACTCAAACCACAGTGATAATCACCGCAGCCAAACCAGAGGACCAATTCGTACCAATATCAGTTGCCCCTGTACGCAAGAGAACAAGCAAAAAGGAGGCAAAAAGGGTGAAGCGAGATGAAGAACCAATGAATTCACCACCCGGTCCAGAATCTGATCAGGAGTCATCATCCCATGACGAAGAAGAAGAAGAAGAGGTAACTTCTCGACCTCGGACCTCAACCGAGCTGCGGAATATGCGAAAAGATTTTACCCGTCAACCAGGGGAGCACGTCATCACCTGGTTACTCCGATGCTTGGACAATGGGGCCGATGGTCACGAACTAGAAGGTACAGAAGCCAAGCAGCTGGGATCACTTGCTAGAGAAGGGGGAATTGACAAAGCAATTGCAAGAGAGAAAAAGTCCCTCAGCCTTTGGAGGAGGCTCTTGGCAGCTGTGAAAGAAAGGTTTCCATACAAGGACGATGTTACGAGTCGTTCGGCCAAGTGGACTACTATAGACAAAGGCATCCAGTCTCTGAGGGAATCAGCGATCGTAGAGATGCTCTATCACATCAAGCCAAATAACGGGAATACACCTATAGATCCAGATGAAGTTGAATGTACACGACCCATGTGGCGAAAACTTACACGGAATGCACCGTCATCATATGCCCATTCATTGGCAACAGTGACCTGGAATGACATAGTACCACTAACAGTGGATGAAATGGTTCATAAACTCCGAGAGTTCGAAGACAATCTCACTCCTTCCATCATCTCAGCTGTGAAAAAACTGTCCCAGGACCTCGAAAAATTGAGGGACGATGTATCTGATTTATCCAGCTCCTCACGTGTACCAACACACGTCTCAGCTATTAACAAAAGGCGTCCTATTGTTCAAGAGAGGAGATACAGAAGTTATACGCCACGGGGTACCCTATGGTTTTGCCTGCTGGATCACGGAGAAGACATGACAAAGTGGGATGGAAAACCTACTTCAGCTTTGGAGGAACGGCGAGTGAACTGAAGAGGGGAGCAAGGGCCAAGACTGATCGTCCCATGAGAGCTACGGCTTCAGTCTCTGGTGAGCAGTTTCCCAGATGGAGTGGAAGAGCTGATTTTACTCCAGCTCCTGTGATAATGAAGAATAATCCCTTTCAACACGACTTAAGTGTCCAACGCTGTGACGACCATTAGAGGGGCCCTGCCTCCAACCAGGTGGAGATAGGGGACAATCGGATTTACTGGACTGTGTGGATCAGATGGCCTGGCACATCAGTCCCACAGAAGTATAAGGCTCTAGTAGATACCGGTGCACAGTGTATTCTGATGCCATCAAGCTGTCAAGGGGTGGAACCCGTCTATATTTCTGGAGTAAAAGAAGGATCCCAAGAGTTGGCTGTGTTGGAGGCTGAAATCAGCCTGACTGGGAGGGAATGGCAAAAGCACCCTATTGTGACTGGTCCAGAGGCTCCATGCATCCTCGGCATAGACTACCTCAAGAGAGGGTACTTCAAAGACCCAAAAGGGTACCGGTGGGCTTTTGGTATTGCTGCTTTGGAGACTGAGGAAATTGAGCAGCTGTCCACCTTGCCTGGTCTCTCAGAGGATCCCTCTGCTGTGGGGTTGCTGAAAGTCGAAGAACAACAAGTGCCAATTGCGACCACAACAGTGCACCGGCGGCAATATCGCACCAACCGAGACTCCCTGATTCCCATCCATCAGTTGTTCCATAGACTGGAGAGTCAGGGGGTGATCAGCAGGACCCGCTCACCCTTTAATAGCCCCATATGGCCAGTGCGAAAGTCTAATGGAGAATGGAGACTAACAGTAGACTATCGTGGCCTGAATGAAGTCACACCACCATTGAGTGCTGCTGTACCGGACATGCTAAAACTTCAGTATGAGCTAGAGTCAAAGGCAGCCAAGTGGTATGCCACGATTGATATTGCCAATGCATTTTTCTCAATTCCTTTGGCAGCAGAGTGCAGGCCACAGTTTGCTTTTACTTGGAGGGGTGTCCAGTTCACTTGGAACCGACTGCCCCAGGGGTGGAAACACAGCCCTACCATTTGCCATGGACTGATCCAGACTGCACTGGAACAGGGGCAAGCTCCAGAACACCTGCAATACATTGATGACATTATTGTGTGGGGCGATACAGCGGAAGAAATCTTTGAGAAAGGGAGGAAAATAATCCAAATCCTGCTGAAAGCCGGTTTTGCCATAAAACGGAGTAAGGTCAAGGGACCTGCACAGGAGATTCAATTTTTGGGAATAAAATGGCAAGATGGACGTCGACAGATCCCCACAGATGTGATCAACAAGATAACAGCAATGTCTCCACCAACTAATAAGAAAGAAACGCAAGCTTTCTTGGGTGCTGTGGGGTTCTGGAGAATGCACATCCCAAATTACAGTTCAATTGTAAGCCCTCTCTATCATGTGACCCGGAAGAAGAATGATTTTAAATGGGGCCCTGAGCAGCAACAAGCCTTTGAGCAAATTAAACGCGAGATAGTTCATGCAGTAGCCCTTGGACCAGTCCGGACCGGACCAGATGTAAAAAATGTGCTGTACACTGCAGCTGGGGAGAACGGTCCTACCTGGAGCCTCTGGCAGAAAGCTCCAGGGGAGACTCGAGGTCGACCCCTCGGCTTTTGGAGTCGGGGATACAAAGGATCTGAGGCCAGCTATACCCCAACTGAGAAAGAGATACCGGCAGCCTATGAAGGGGTTCGAGCTGCTTCGGAAGTGATTGGCACTGAAGCACAGCTCCTCCTGGCACCCCGGCTGCCCGTGCTGGGCTGGATGTTCAAAGGCAGGGTCTCCTCTACACATCATGCAACTGATGCTCCATGGAGTAAATGGTCTGCACTAATTACACAATGAACTCGAATAGGAAATCCCAGTCGTCCAGGCATTCTAGAAGTCATCATGGACTGGCCAGAGGGCAAAGATTTCGGAATGTCACCAGAGGAGGAGGTGATGCGCGCTGAAGAGGCCCCACCATATGATAAACTGTCAGAAAGTGAAAAGCAGTATGCCTTGTTTACTGATGGCTCTTGCCGTATTGTGGGAAAGCATTGGAGATGGAAGGCAGCTGTATGGAGTCCTGGATGACAAGTTGCAGAAACTGCTGACGGAGAGGGTGAATCGAGTCAATTTGCCAAGGTGAAAGCCATCCAGCTGGCCCTGGACATTGCTGAACGAGAAAAGTGGCCAGTACTTTATCTCTATACTGACTCATGGATGGTGGCAAATGCCCTGTGGGGGTGGTTGAAGCAATGGAAGCAGAGCAACTGGCAACGCAGAGGTAAACCCATCTGGGCTGCTGCACTGTGGAAAGATATTGCTGCCAGGGTGCAGAACCTGGTGGTGAAGGTACGTCATGTAGATGCCCATGTACCCAAGAGTCGGGCCACTGAGGAACATCAGAACAACCAACAAGTGGATAAAGCGGCTAAGATTGAAGTGGCTCAGATGGACTTAGATTGGCAACATAAAGGTGAATTATTTTTGGCCCGGTGGGCCCATGACACTTCAGGCCATCAGGGCAGAGATGCAACATATAGATGGGCCCGTGATCGAGGGGTGGACTTAACAATGGACACTATTGCCCAGGTTATTCATGAGTGTGAAACGTGCTGCAATTAAACAAGCCAAGCGGTTAAAGCCTCTTTGGTATGGAGGACGATGGTTGAAGTATAAATATGGGGAGGCCTGGCAGATTGACTATATCACACTGCCACCAACCCGCCAAGGCAAGCGCCATGTGCTTACCATGGTGGAAGCAACCACCGGGTGGTTGGAAACATACGCTGTGCCCCATGCCACTGCCCAGAACACCATCCTGGGCCTTGAGAAACAGATTTTGTGGCGACACGGCACCCCAGAGAGAATTGAGTCAGACAATGGGACTCATTTCTGGAATAACCTTATAGATATTTGGGCCAAAGAGCATGGCATTGAGTGGGTATATCACATCCCCTACCATGCACCAGCCTCTGGGAAAATCGAATGGTACAATGGGCTGTTAAAAACTACACTGAGAGCAATGGGTGGGGGAACTTTCAAGCATTGGGATACACACATACGAAAGGCCACCTGGCTGGTCAACACCAGAGGATCTGCCAACAGGGCTGGCCCAGCCCAGTCAGAACTTTTACATATTGTAGAAGGGGACAAAGTTCCCGTGGTGCATATGAAGAATTTGCTGGGGTAGACAGTCTGGGTTATTCCTGCTTCAGGTAAAGGCAAACCCACTCGTGGGATTGCTTTTGCTCAGGGACCTGGATATACTTGGTGGGTAATGCGGGAAGATGGGGAAGTCCGATGTATACCTCAAGGGGATTTGATTTTAGGGGAAAACAGCCAGTGAACTCCATTGTATGCTGTTGCCTGCTGTGTAATGCTTTTATAGCCCATCAACTAGATGTCTCCAGGTCACCAGCGACTGGCCCTGACTTCCCTCCAGCCATCATCCCAACAGAGAATGAACTTGGAACATCATGGACCGAATGGACTCGGCAGCATTATAGGGATTGGTCCATGCACTAAGAAATGATTTTTTTCTCTTGGTCTGTATGTATATGGATGTATATATGTGGGAGAGCGATGGTATATTGAAAATGGGGGATCTGAGCATGACGTGAATGGTATGGAATAAGGGGTGGATAATGTCCTGGGTTCAGCAGTAGCAGTCATGTTTTTCCTTTGTGTTAACTGGTGCAGTGCTGTGTTTTGACTTCTAGCTTGAGAACAGTGTTGGTGAAGCCGATGTTTTCGGTTGTTGCTAAGTGATGTTTACCCTGACCAAGGACTCTGTGAGGCTCATGCTCTGCCTGGGAGGAGGGGAAGCTGTGAGGAAGCAGAGATGGGGCGCCTGACCCGGGCTAGCCGGGGAGGTATTCCATACCACAGCACGTCATGCCCGGGGTGGGGGGGGTAACTGGGAGTTACCCGGAAGGACAGGGGCTTCCGGGTGGAACTCGCTTTCTTGGCCGGTGGTATCGTATTCTCTTCCCTTGTTATTTTCCTTATCATTGTTTTAGCTGATAGTAGCGGTGGTGATTTGTTGCTGGACTGTTCTTGTCTCAACCCGTAGGAGTTGCACTCTCTCGATCCTCCTCCCCGTTCCTCCGGGAGCGGGGAAGGGGAGAGCCCCGGTGCGGGGAAGGGGGGGGGGAGACGGACACGGACCTCGATTGTTGTCAGCTCGGCACCACTCACTGGGAGTGAGTGAACAAGTTACCTGACTGGGTTTAAACCACGACAGTAATAAATTTGGCAATCGCTTGATCACATTAATCGTCTCTGTGTTGCCTGTGACTTGCGCGTCAACATTACTTTTTGTTTTGTTTTTTTTAATAAGATAGAGCTAAAATGCGCACAAGATCTAAAAAAAACCCAAAACAACAAAAAAACAAGCCAAAAAACAAGGGAAAGTAATGGTGGATGTGATTTACACAGATTATGTGTGATGCAAGAAAGCAAGCAAAGCAAGATGAAAGTAGAAGACAATAGGTATAGTCATTCCAAACTTTGCCAACATTCCTTTTTTATGTATACTTAGTACTTAACAACCTCTTGATCTGGTTTACCTTTTTAGAATGAATACAAATATATCTTTTTTTTTTAATTTTGTTTTCATGGATCATACCTGATGAGTTTACCAAGGTTATAAATTAAAAAGTGATATCATTGAATAAATGTTTTCACCCCCTAAGTGCTACAATAATATTCATTTACTGTACACCATTTCACTGTAATTTGCTTGTTAGAATTTATGTGGTTATGTGTCCTACTAAGGGAAAATTAAAAAAATCTTACTCAGAACCTCCTCGGCTTCCTTGGTCAGCTATGTATAGCAAAGAGGGAATTAGATTTGTTTGATGTTATTTGATCTTGATAAATCTCTTAGTTGTTTCCTACAATCTTATTATCCTCTTGGTGATTACAAATGGATTGTTTAATAATCTGTCATAGTATTTTTTCAGGTTTTCCTGGGTTCAGCAGTAGCAGTCATTTTTCTCCTTCTTGGTAGCTGGTGCAATGCTGTGTTTTGACTTTCGGCTCAGGAACAGAGCTGATAACAATGATGTTTTGGTTTGGCCAAGGACTTTGTGACCCCTTGCTCTGCAAGGGAGGAGGGGAAGCCGGGAGGAAGCAGAGACAGGACACCTGACCTAAGCTAGCCCAAGAGGTATTCCATACCATAGCACGTCATGCCCAGGATGTAACTGAGAGTTACCCAGAAGGGCTGGGACTGCAGGGTTGGAGGAGGTATCGGTTGGTGCTTGGTCGGACTGGGGGGAAGAAGGGGGGGGGGGGTGGGGCGAGTTATCGGTTGGCTGGTGGTGAGGTGATGTATTCTCTTCCCTTGTTATTTCCTTTATCATTATTATCATTGGTGGTAGCAGTAGTGATTTGTGTTATACCTTAGTTACTAAACTGTTCTTATCTCAACCCGTGGGAGTTGCATTCTTTTCGATTCTCCTCTCCATCCCACCGGGAGCAGGGGGAGGGCAAGAAGGGGGAAAAAAGTGAGTGAACAAGTTGCCTGACTGGGTTTAAACCACTACATAGGTACCAAAAAACATTGCAATTCCCACCATTAAAATCCTTCCCCCACATATACTTTTATCTTTTTAAAATTGTCCTGGGCTTAAGCCATGACAAAACTGGTTAACCATGCCTTGAAATTTCATTCTTTCTTTGTGAGTTTTCCACACTCAATGGCTTAGAAATGGTTTTGATTTCCTTCTTTAAACACAGTAAATTTAATCAGAAACTGCTATCTCAGATACTTTTATCTATAGAAACTAATTTTTTGTTCATTCAAACCCATGCTTTCACAGAATGACCTTTTTTCAGTCTTTCCTTTTTCATCTGCTGCTTCTTTATTTCTCCCATTAAATAGTCAAATATCTTTTATTGACAACAATTAAGAAATCCGTTTATTGTTGTATTTGGTACACTTTTGCTAACTTTAAGTCTTTTTTTTTTTTCCTTTGTGTGCCTGATTTTTTTCCTCTTTAAATTCGTATTCTGCTTTTAATCTTATCCTGATTAATGCATTATTGTTTCCATTGTTCATGGCATGGTTTCTTTTTAACATCAAGTCACTAAAGATTTTTCATGCAGCCATGTAAGTATATATTTGTCCATAGACAATTACCTTTCTTGTACATCCATTCTTCTTATTGCACATTCTGGATATTGCCAGCTGCTCTGAAATTCAGTTGTTTATGTCTTTGTTTTTTGCTTAAAAATCATTGCCTTGGGACCAGATAAGTTTATTTCAAAAGTTTTTCTGAAGTATTTCTTTTTTTGAAATTCCTTGTCACATTTTTGCTGCTGGCACTCCTTTCTTACTTCACAATCATGGGTTCAATAATTTAATTTTCACTTATATCCTAATTGCCTTCCACCTTCAGATTCTGAACCAGTTCCTCCTGTTAGAGTCAAATCTATTGTCAACCCCAAAATGCTCAGTCAGGCCCCCCCAACTTGAAAGATTGCTATGGAAAATAAACTTTTAGTTTCTTTACATTTGCCTTCCATCTTTTTAGCCCCTAAGGTGCTCTTGGGTTATTTTTGCATTTGTCTGCAGTCATAAGGGCTAGCAACCAGATTTTTTGAAAAGTTAAATGAGATTTTCGCCCACTCTTAAACTCCAAGACCTTAATAATGATCATCATGAGACTCTTCACAAAATTAGGATTCTCTATATTGACCACTTGTGAAAAAGTAGTATTGTATGAGTATTTGCAATCTCCTGCTGTTGTATTTGTAATATTTGGTTATTGAAAAACTCTCCTTCTTCAGTTGTTTTTCATTTCTTACACTGAAAAAAGTTGAATTCCTTCTTCCCTCACAAATAGTTTTTACAAAATTATGTGTCCTAAGGCTTTCAATAAACTCAGACAGTGAAGGCAGTAATAGAGGCATTAACCTTTAACATAGCATAAACCCGATGTAATGAAATTAAATAAACAGCACAGAATAGTGGTAGGCTCTAAGTTCTGTATAATTTCATAAAAAAGCATTTTGTGGTCTAATGAATAAAAACGTTCCTATGTTATACTATGATAGTATAAAAGTAATTGTCCCCTAATTGCTCTTAGAGGACTTTATATTTTTATCTTTTTTTTTAATTACAAAACAGTGAATTAGCCCTACTTTATAAAAATTGTAGCCAACAAGTTCTGTTGATTTTGATATCCACTTTATGTAATGAATTTTTGCTTAATTTTAAATCAGTAGTCAAGCATTTGAAAGCTTATGTTCAATAATGAACCTATCAGTTGGAACAGAATTTGGTTGAAAATGGATTACTTTGTAAGTTTATGACTTTACGACTACCCTACAATTTTTATGAAAACAGATACTACAGGAGCAGTTGCAATTAACACATTAAATGGTAGGCAGATAGACATACAGGCTCTACTTCCTTCCTTCCAAGTAAATATCTGTACTTCCATTACATTTTGTACTCAGAAGGGTAAAATGTAAGGTAAAACCTCATGTCATTCTTCAGTGCAAACACAAACTGCTGCCTGCGGTTTGACCACTTTTTACTGATCTGTTTTAATTTGTCTTATGTATTGCATCAATATTATGCCACTTCAGTACTACACTACTGGTGCTTTTTTATTGGCAAAAGTCTCAAAGTTGAATGGGATTTGTGTGCAGCCTGTGATTAAGATGCTCAAGGAATGGTGAGGACAACAGCCATCAAATTAGCAACATTTTCCATAGGCCAAGATGGATATTTTCAGTGAAAGGCATCTGTCTGGAAACAGAGACTCATTTCTGGCCCAGAATTGTATACATGGCAAAGTTTTACCAGTCTGATAATATTCTGTTTATTTAATAATGGAAAGATAGCTATAGCACTATTTAAACCATTTTTTTTTTTTGCAATAAAATGTAATTCCACAGTCTAGATCCAATGAACAGGTTAACTAGTGTTATATTACTGTATTCTCTAGACTTTTTAGTTGTTTTTTTGTTTTCATGCACAAATTCAGATAAATTTTCCTTGTAAAAATGTAACAGAAAAAGAAAAATAACAAGGAATAAAACAGTTCTGATTGATATATAAGGATGCTATGAGGTGTATTTTGTTCCTCCAAACTTCAAAGTACAAAAGTTCATTAAGTAACAGGTACATGCAGTTGCAAGCAGTAGATAAAGGAAATATATATCTTAACATTTTCAAATGGAAGACTATCCCACAGACAGTTTTATCCTACAGGGATAAAGGTTTGTAAGAAGTGTGAGAGTAGAAGTCAAGTAAAAAATGTAGAAGGTAAACCTTCCTCTCTCCCTTGCTCAGTCTTTTTCCTGCCTTCTCATTCAGGAAACACTTTGAGTTACAGATTTCATTTACAATATGTAACTTAAAGAAGAATTTGTTTGCACACAGCAGTAGAGAACAGAGTGTCTTGATTGACACTTCCTTGGGTCTTGCTTCTCTCCTGGCAGATCCTTCTACAAGTGCTGCTTCCCTGCTGAGTCCATCCTCTCCTGGTGAGAATCAAAGCCCCATCAAGCTGAGTTATGGTATGCTTTCTGTTTTGAAAAGCCAGGTCAGGCAAATAGGATCAGAAAATAACCATCTTATTCATGTGACAGCTTTGGGGCTTGAATGACTTTTCTAGTTACTTTGTATACTACGGAGAAATAAAAGCTCATTTGTCTATCATAGAATTAATTTATGTAAACAGCTTAGTTTATTAGAATCTGTTACGATTAAAATAGGAAGAGTAAATGGTTGTACCAGGCTCAGCTATGGTGTTTAAGACAGAGTCTGTTTTGTTCTAAGCAAAGCTCTAAAATTAGAATGCACAGTAACTGGATTCATGATGTTCTTTCCGTGTGGCTGATCTTTCAATAACATCCTTCTGCTATGCAAGATGTCTCTTCTGACATCTGATCAGAGTGCCAGATATCTTCCTGAGCAGATTTAGTAGTCTGACATTTCTTTTTCTGACTGTTGGTCGCAGCCATCTGAACCCCAGAACTGCAGATAGGACAGGAGTTAGAAAGAAAAAAAACAAATTGCACAATCCCATAAAAGGTAAAAATAACTGCAGATTATGTTGCTGTTGAAATACGATGCTTGCTCTGTGTGACAAGAACTAAAAGGATTAAATGTCATTTTCGCCACATGTTTTAGATGAGATGATGCAGACATGGTAAAAGGTGGTGCCACATTTCTACTTCTGTATGTCAGTCATACTGTCTATCATAGATTTTTCTTCTCTAGTTCAATGGATACTTAAATGTTATCTTTCTGTCTTACTCTAACAGTACCTGCCACTGAAGGAGACTAGCCACTCTTGAAAATCTTAGCCAAAATCAGTTTCTTCTGCAGCTTCATTCTTACAGTTCATAGGATAGCATGTTTCACTCAATTTATAGCAGCACACTAACAATAATAACAGTAATAAATTTGAATTATGAAATTAATAAGCTTTTCCACATTAACTTTTCATACTTATAGTTTTTAAGAATGTAGTTTTACTGTCCACAATGAGCAAAGCTTCAGCTGCGCACATTAATATAACTTATGTATTTTGATTTTTACATCATTTACCCTTTATTTTTCCCATGTGATTTTTTTTTGTTGTGGAAATCTGATGCAAAGGACCACTGCATAGCAGGAAGGATGACTCCTAAAGGATATAAAAGATTTGCTTGAAAACTAGTTTGCTGTCTCCAAGAAAAATCCCAGAAAGGCAATGAGGGCTCAATAGCTGGTGTCCTGTCTCTTCTGTGGCACAAATAGGTTCCAGCCAGAGCATTACATGTGTTTTTATGAATCTATGTGGCTATAAGAGACTGGATGCATGAAATTTATAAGGATAAGTGCCAGAAGAAGAGAATTACTTGTAGTTTTGGACACTGGGGTTCAGTGTGCCCTCAACTTAATGGCTATAACTCAAAATCCTTAGATGTAAAAGTGCAGCAAAGCATGGTTTTCCTTATGTGTCCATTTCTGCTTTACCATTTGTATGTAATCCCAGGCAATCATTTTCAATATATAAAACCACCTTTTTGCTACAAGTCTGTGGTACTTAATTTATATGAATATACCAAGTGATTTGATAGGAAGAAGTAACCACAGACTATATTACATCATTACGGTCATTCAGATGAGGAAGGTCTCTTCTGCTCTGATTATGAGTGTAGTGACTACAAGCATGAATATGGGACTTTTGTCTGATATTTTGCTATCATTTGTGGAAACACTTAGAATTTCAGAGTGAGATGACTGTCTTGGTTGTCAATATCTGAGTAGTTAACCAGACATGTAGGTGATTTGAAGGAATTTGTTACAAATATCAGCATAATTTGCATTTCCTTTTGAACACTTTAGCCAAGTGTAATAAAAGGTAGGAAGATGAAATTCTGAATACAATTAATGAATCACAGTAATGAGGTGTTGTGATTTAAAACTGGCTGGTAGGTCAGTACCAGGCAGCTGGTCATTCACCCACCCCACTTCTTCCCCTCAAAAGACAGGATGGCAAAGAGAATCAAAAGAATGTAAACCCCACGTGTTGAGATAAAAACAGTTTAATAACTGAACTACAATACAATACTACTCCTGCTAATAAGAATAATGATAAGGGAAATAACAAGGAAGGGAATACAAACTAAAAGGGGAAAGGAAAAAAAACACAATAAACACAAGTGGCACACAGTATAATTGCTCACCACCCACCAACCGATACCCAGCCTCACCTGGGCAGCAATCAAGCCCTTCTGGGTAACTCTCCACAGTTTATATACAGGGCATGACATGCTGTGGTATGGAATACCCTTTGAGTTAGTTTGGGTCAGATGCCCTATCTCTGCTTCCAGCTTCTGGTGCCCCTGTTCACTAGCAGAGCATGAGAGACTGAAAAGTCCTTGACTGGAGTAAGCATTACTTAACAACAACTAAAACATGGGTGTGTTATCAGCACTGTTCTCAGACTGAAGCCAAAACACAGCATTGCACCAGCTACTAGAAAAAAAAAACAAAAATAACAAAACCACACCAAACCTCTTGCAGCTGAAACCAGGACACAAGGTTATTCTCCAGATCAGGTGTTGTCTTGGGTGCTCCTAAGTAGAGACTTCCAGATCTGATAGAGGAGGAGAAAAATCTCATCAAATAATACATTCATGATCTCTGAGAGAAGATGCATCAGAGCTGTGAGCAGGCATGTAAAAAGCATTTCAAGGATTAATTGTGGGTTTGACTTAATGAAATAGAAAACAACTGGTAAAATGGATCCCAAATCTGTATTATTTTGCAACTCTCTTTTTTGATGAAGCTCAATCCATTTTGACGAGACAAGCGTTAATCCTGAAGAGGAGCAGCAGTGCTATAGTCGTGCAGTCTTAGTACTGGAGCTAATTCCAGGAGGAGACCACATACAGAAATTAAATACAAACTGCCTCAGCAGTGTAAGCACAGTACACCTAAATAGATAAAGCAGGTCTTTGTGGCCTAGTTAGGATCCCAAACAGCAGGGTCTCCCCTCATTATTTCAATCTGAAAAGTCTCCATTACTGTAATACTGCTGTTCTCATCTCTGCTTTTCTCTGCCCTTCCTGTTCTTTCTCTTTCAGTACAAAATGAAAGAGCATTCAGCTGTAGCAATGGTTCCATTAGATTATAAGGCCCTACTGTGACTATCCACTTTGATACCCTCAGTTAATTCCTGCTTAAAAGAGAGCATTTTTTTTTTTAAACAAATACATTGAGTAAGCAAAGATAAAACATTACCTTGGTTCCAACAATTTCCACAGTGATTTCTCCTTGGAAATTCCCAAGTGATTGTGAACAGATACAGTGATTTATCATTCTTGTCTTATTTTCAAACTTGTTTCTAGTTGAATTTGTCTGCCTTCAAATTACATTTATTGGACCTTGTTATTTCCTGAGCTTCTCTCCAGCTTCTATACCAATACAGTAGCTGGACTACAGCCAGACTGATAGTTTAGGCACAGCTCTCTGTTGCAGAGTGACATCCCTTCCTCTATGAAAGACCTAGATTGTTCATTCACAATCTGTTGTTTGAACAGTAACAGGGTCCATCATAATACAAAGCTTTATTGACACAGTAAGTAAGATGATCAACAGTACACTCCTAAGGTGACTCACTTAATCACTGATAGCAAACACAGGATTGCAAGTGGCATCATGTCCCCACTGGACTATCAGTGACACTTAGTGTGCAGGTCATCTGGCAGCAACAGCCAATCATGCCAAGGCCTTTTGAATGTGGGTAAGTGTTGTGATGCCCCTTGGGTGTCATTGTTCCACAAAGGAAGTGTGATCTTATAGAATTGTACTTTACATGAACAATGAGGGAGGTTTCCTCCCTGTGTTACCCATATCAGTCAAAAGACAGGGTGTCAGGAAGCAGGGTGATCTGCTAGCAGGCTGAACTTAAAAGGATAATTTCAATTTTCCCCAGACAATCCACTTTTTCAAGGTTACAGTACTATAAGAAAGTATGGGATTCTCCTTCACTTGCTGAAGCCTGATTTTGGAATGCTTCAAGTAGACTAAGAGATAATTTGTAGAGCTAAAGATAATTGTTCACAGGAAATATTGCAAATATAGATTCTTGAATGATTCACAATAATGATGAGTTTGATATTCATTTTTCACCTTCAAAAGATATTTTCAACTTTCTTTAAGAAACAGTAATCTAATTTATTATTTTCAATACTATTGAATAGTTGGGTTATTTTTAAATACAAACTATTTACACATTCCAGTCCTAGTCAGGATTATTAGGAATGCAACTACTGAAGTTCAGAGAAGATTCAAAGGCTGAGCAGATGCAAACACCTTCATATATCTTATTCATCACGACACAAATAAATTGTTTTTATAGCATTCTAAAGTTAAATTTTAATTTAGAAAAAAATAACAACCAAAAAAGAGTAATTTTCCTCTTTTCCTGCCCCAGGGCTTCATATTTCATTTGAACTTCATTAAAATATACATTTATTTTAAGTTCTGTTGTTTCCATCTCAGAAGTAGTTGCCATACCAAGTCTCAGGTTTGAATATGAAGCTGTATGTCTATCAAAGAAAGAGAAGTGATCATTAGCCAAGGCTTATTTTTCATAAGAGACACAAAAAAGCAGAAGAATCTGTACTAAAACGTAATACATATTTGATTGTATGCAAGCAAAGAATGACCCCAGTGGCCAAACTGCTTGCAGCCTTTCCACAGAAAATGGACAAACATTGCAATTTAAATAGGAAAATTAAAGTCACAAGCATGTTCCTGCAATGTTCATTTCATGGGCAGCATAAAAGAAAAGATTTGAAAGTGAAGTGCAAGTTCTGTCACCCTTAATCAGTAAGGTCTAAACAATATTTTACAGGTGCAAAGTTCTAAACATGACCTCCTATGTCTTTTTGCACCCTGTGATGTCAACTATCATGCTTTCAGTAATAGGATATACCTCAAAGCCTTTTTAGCATCATAGGATTTCTTTCTGCCCTACTAGGACTTCTCTCTGATCTTGGATAGCCTTTGGATCACAGTAGGGATGAAAGATCTTGAAACAGAATGAATTAATGAACAAGTAAACTTTAAAGAATTCAGGCCTTTGTGTCTTAATATGACACAAACTACCTGTTCTAAAACTGCCCCCAACATGGATAACTTTTCTGTCATTTTCCTGTGCTGCAACCCATGTATCTACTCAAATTCACACCTTTATGCTGATAAAATACTACATTCAGTTCTTCTAAAAAAACATGGCTTCAGAACTTCACCATGCCTCAAGAAATCTGCCGAGGCATAACATTTCTATTCTCTGAAGCCCCAGAGGAATTTTCTGTTATCAATAACCATTTGTCCCCTTTGCTTTGAATATTTCTAACTTAAAAGTACAGACCTGTTTAGTACTTGAACTGTACAGTTTGAAGCTGGCCTGTAAAAAAATTATTTATTGTTGTCCAGAAGTCTTTGTCAACAAATTTTCCAATACTCATGAAACCACAGCTCCTATAAAATGACTCTGTAATAGACAGCTTGAGGATTTGTAGCTCTCTTGTGACACTTGTTTGAGATCCTTTCCTAATAATCATTTATACATAATCAGATGGAATTTATGCAACCTCATCCAGTAAATGGGAGATGTGAATATTTCTCTTTTATTGCCTCCATAGCTTGTAGACTGCAAAACAGTTGATAGTAGTTCTGTGCAAAACCAAATTACCATTCTAACAATAGAAATCTCAATGGCGTTGACATAGGTCATTTCAAAATACAGCAGAGCCTAGATCAAAAGGAGTGCTTTAGGGACAGAATAATTGTTTGTTAGACTGGTTTCCCACTAAATTGGTCATTGCACTTATTGTTCTGGGGGGAAAAAAGAAAAAAAGAAAAATCAAAAAGAAAGGAAATTAGTTTGATAAAATGATTAGGCTGTTAAATTTATGCTCCTCAAATAAATCCTTTAGTTTGTTGCTTTCACAGCAGCCCAGAAAGAATAATTTTAATTTATATCTCAGTATCAAGTGAAAAATGTTTTGTCACACTTTTTATAGAAGACAGACAAATATATCACACTTCTTTGAATTACTATAGGGAATTAAAAACTTTGTCTTGTACTTATGAGTGTAATATGTATATGTGTGGTCCTAGTGTTAAGGTATTTTGTTAAATTTTGCATAGTGCAAGGTATTTAATACTGATTAAGTAGATATTTTTTTTCTGCAGTTCCTGTGTCCATACTACCTAATGGCTGAGATATTAAACAACAGTACGCAAAGCAAACAATGTGCAGATATTAACACAGGTTTTGTAAAAAGACAAAATGAGCTGTCATCCCATCACATAATTTATTATATTCACTGCTGTTAAACAGATAACAGTTGAATACATGCTTTCTGATGCCAAATTCTCTGTAATTTTAGGGCTGCATTAGTTGTTTATGATTCTGTGCTCAGAACCAAGTGTCTAGTTATAGTCACCTTATTTGTCATTCTGTCTTCCCTCAGTTTGGCCTGAACTTTATTTTTTTCAATAATATGATTTTTAGCTGTAGAGTTACCAAAGTTTAGAATGTTGATTTGTTTTCATATTGTGACTGAAAAAACATGTATCATACCATGTGTTTTCAATAGCATGAAGAAGGCTCTTGACAGAAATTATTGTTCAATATTAAGCTCTATCCAATGTCAGTGAGAGGAAAGAAGGTTTTTTTGTCTATTCTCTCAGCTATCAAATTATTGAAGTTACAATCCTAAATTTTTCTTAAACTTTTGAAGAACAGCATGGGATCAAAGCCAGCTAGCCAGTATTAAATTTGAGAAAGATTAGTCAGTGAGGTTTTTCTCTATTTTCTGATTGCTATCTGCTATATGCAATTTTAAATTTTTGACAGTAGCCAGTTTATCAAATTTGTGTACATAATTGTTTTTAAGAGATATATATTAAAATTGGCACACGTTTAAATTTTGAAAATCACATTACATTAATTTTCCCAGGCTGCACTCCATCACAGAAAAAAAACAAAACTCTTAGATGATTTATGGTGTTTGGATTTCATAGATTAGATTTCAGCCAGTCTCTTGCTATTTATGTTACGTCAAATTATATAAACTTACATAAATTTTATCACATAAGCTTGCTAGAAATGTCAGGAAACCATGCCACGCTTTATACTTTAATGTGTATTAACCTCAAACTTAACAAAACACAAAAAAGAAAGAACCGCAAAAAACTAAAGTCAATGTTATAGTATTGCAGATAGCACCTACACCAACATACAGTGCTCTGTCTACACTAAATATTACATGGTTGTTTTGCTTTAATATTATTATGTTGTTTTGGAGAAGGTAGAAACTGAAGTAAGCTAAACTGTACTTACTGGTGCTAAAGTTGTCACTTTGCAGTACTGCATTACTTTATGTATTACAAAAAAGCAGTACAAAGCCTTTCATGTGCTTAGTGCCTGCAACATAGTTATGTTGTTGTGGGCCTTTCTGTTTTCTTCACTGACCTCTGATAATAGGCTTTATTTCAGTTTTGAAATTCAGGGAGCACATTGGTTACAGTTGAATAAAACAGATTATAGTTCTGATACCTGTATTTCTAACTTACTTACAATAATGCATGTGATCCTGTATTCCGTTCGTTAAGGAGCCTCATGTTCATGTGTCTGAACCAATGACTGATAAAACTTTCACAGAGGGAGAGAGAGAGAAACAGACCTCCTCTGTTAATTTCACCGACCTACCTCACATCACCTTTCCGGAAATTGTGTTTTCAGTCATGGTTCCCAGGATACAAGATGGGTACATACTGACAGTGTTACGGCTCTGATTAAGGACATAAAGGCATGGGGTCGGTAGCATGACATCATTGCCTTTTGCTGTGAATGATAAAACAAACAAATAGAACATTTTATATCCTATGATACACAATGGTAAATTTAGTACTCGTAAAAGTGGATTTTAGGATTATGCTCATTACACAACAGTTTGCTTCTGCCTATCCTTCTTCACACTTTTTCTTTGCTCCGCCATGATTTCTTCTGTGGGCTGCAGCAGAAAATTTGCTCCAGCACCTGGAGCACCACCTCCCCCTCCTTCTTCTCTCACCTTTGTGTCTGCAGGGTTATTTCTCTCACATTTTTAACCCTTTGTTCCCCTCTGCTCTGTAGTGTTTTGCCTTTTCTAAACCACGTTTTTCCTGAGGTGCCACCCTCTTGTCTGTGGGGCTCAGCACTGCCCTGTGGTGGGCAGGTTGGAGCCAGCTGGAATTGGCTGTGTCCAGCACAAAGCAGCCCCACCTCTCCTCACAGAGGCCACCCTGCAGCCCTCACTGTCAGTGCCTGGACAACTGTACACACTATAGTATGTTGTATTACAGAAAATGCAGTTAAAATATGCAACTTACATTTTTTAAATTTTTTAATTAAAATTTTAAAATTTTAGCAAATGAATTCTTAAATTAAGCTAAACTATGTATATTTGAATACTATCATGAACCAAAAAGGGAGTTTTCTTCTTTTTTTTGTTTCTTTTTTTTTTCTGATTTGGTAGTATCTCCATCAAGTTGCTTTTATTTATCCTACTGTGTTATTTTTAATTAATAAGTTATATAATTTTTTTTCAGAATATAAAAAAAAAACTAATTAAAATATTTTGAAACCCCAGAATAGTAAAAAGACAAAATATCAAAAAGGTAACATCACCAGTCAAAATACCAGCTATATATCTCTATGTTAAATTGTGTGTGTGTATTCTGAACAAGTACGTGGCAAATATTATTGATGAAAATAACTAGAGGACAATGACTAAGTGGAAAACAAAGAGTGACATGCAGGCTCTTAGAGGCTGATAACCTGAAAAAGGCAGAGGTCAGGTAAATTATGAATTGTCATGGTTTAAACCCTAGCCAGACAGCTTGTTCACTCACTCCCAGTGAGTGGTGCCGGGCTGACAGCAATCGAGGGAGCCCCCCGCCGGGCCTCTCTCCTTCCCCGCTCCCGGAGCTCTCAAGGTTGAGACAAGAACAGTCCAGCAACCAATGTACAACACAAATCGCCACCGCTACCACCAACGACAACAATGAGAAGAGAAAATAACAAGAGAAGAGAATACAATACCACCCCCCAAGAAACGAGTCCGACTCAGAAGCCCGTGTCCTTCCCAGTAACTCTCAGTTACCCCCCACCCCAGACATGACATGCTGTGGTATGGAATACCTCCCTGGCTAGCCTGGGTCAGGCACCCCATCTCTGCTTCCTCACAGCTTCCCCTCCTCCCTGGCAGAGCATGAGCCTCACAAAGTCCTTGGTCAGGGTAAACATCACTTAGCAACAACTGAAAACATCAGTATCACCAGCACTGTTCCCAGGCTGGAAGTCAAACATAGCACTGCACCAGCTACCATGAAGTAGAAACATGACTGCTGCTGCTGAACCCAGGACATTATCCACCCCTTATTCTATACCATTCACGTCATGCTCAGATCCCACATTTTCAATATACCATTGCTCTCCCACATATATACATCCATATACATACAGACCAAGAGAAAAAAATCATTTCTTAGTGCATGGACCAATCCCTATAATGCTGCCGAGTCCATTCGGTCCATGATGTCAGGTTCCATCTTTCAGGGCAGGAAAAGCTGTGTGCAGTATTGGATCGTTGCCTGCTGATGCTGGTCGTTCCTTTACTGCAGAGCTCATCCAGTTCTATCAAAGTTCATTCTCTGTTGGGATGATGGTTGGAGGGAAGTCAGGGCTACTCGGTGATGACCTAGAGACAATATAGTTGATGGGCTATAAAAGTATTACACAGCAGGCAACAGCATACAGTTAAGTTCATTGGCTGTTTTCCCCTAAAATCAAATCCCCTTGAGGTATACATCGGACTTCCCCATCTTCCCGCATTACCCACCAAGTAAATCCTGGTCCCTGAGCAAAAGCAGTCCCACATGTGGGTTTGCCTTTACCTGAAGCAGGAATAACCCAGACTGTCTTCCCCAGCAAATTCTTCTTATGCACCATGGGAACTTTGTCCCCTTCTACAATATGTAAAAGTTCTGACTGGGCTGGGCCAGCCCTGTTGGCAGATCCTCTGGTGTTGACCAGCCAGGTGGCCTTTCGTATGTGTGTATCCCAATGCTTGAAAGTTCCCCCACCCATTGCTCTCAGTGTAGTTTTTAACAGCCCATTGTACCATTCGATTTTCCCAGAGGCTGGTGCATGGTAGGGGATGTGATATACCCACTCAATGCCATGCTCTTTGGCCCAAATATCTATAAGATTATTCCGGAAATGAGTCCCATTGTCTGACTCAATTCTCTCTGGGGTGCCGTGTCTCCACAAAATCTGTTTCTCAAGGCCCAGGATGGTGTTCTGGGCAGTGGCATGGGGCACAGCATATGTTTCCAGCCACCCGGTGGTTGCTTCCACCATGGTAAGCACATGGCGCTTGCATTGGCGGGTTGGTGGCAGTGTGATATAGTCAATCTGTCAGGCCTCCCCATATTTATACTTCAACCATCATCCTCCATACCAAAGAGGCTTTAACCGCTTGGCTTGTTTAATTGCAGCAGGTTACACACTCATGAATAACCTGGGCAATAGTGTCCATTGTTAAGTCCACCCCTCGATCACGGGCCCATCTGTATGTTGCATCTCTGCCCTGATGGCCTGAAGTTTCGTGGGCCCACCAGCCCAAAAATAATTCACCTTTATGTTGCCAATCTAAGTCCATCTGAGCCACTTCAATCTTAGCCGCTTTATCCACTTGTTGTGGTGTTCCTCAGTGGCCCGACTCTTGGGTACAATGGGCATCTACATGATGTACCTTCACCACCAGGTTCTGCACCCTGGCAGCAATATCTTTCCACAGTGCAGCAGCCCAGATGGGTTTACCTCTGCGTTGCCAGTTGCTCTGCTTCCATTGCTTCAACCACCCCCACAGGGCATTTGCCACCATCCATGAGTCAGTATAAAGATAAAGTACTGGCCACTTTTCTCGTTCAGCAATGTCCAGGGCCAGCTGGATGACTTTCACCTCGGCAAACTGACTATTCACCCTCTCCTTCAGCAGTTTCTGCAACTTGTCGTCCAGGACTCCATACAGCTGCCTTCCATCTCCAATGCTTTCCCACAATATGGCAAGAACCATCAGTAAACAAGGCATACTGCTTTTCACTTTCTGACAATTTATTATATGGTGGGGCCTCTTCAGCACACACCACCTCCTCCTTCCAAAATCTTTGCCCTCTGGCCAGTCCATGATGACTTCTAGAATTCCTGGAAAACTGAGGTTTCCTATTCGAGTTTGTTGTGTAATTAGTGCAGCCCATTTACTCCATGTAGCATCAGTTGCATGTTGTGTAGAGGAGACCCTGCCTTTGAACATCCAGCCCAGCACAGGCAGCCGGGGTGCCAGGAGGAGCTGTGCTTCAGTGCCAATCACTTCCGAAGCAGCTCGAACCCCTTCATAGGCTGCCGGTATCTCTTTCTCAGTTGGGGTATAGCTGGCCTCAGATCCAAAAGCCGAGGGGTCGACCTCGAGTCTCCCCTTGAGCTTTCTGCCAGAGGCTCCAGGTAGGACCGTTCTCCCCAGCTGCAGTGTACAGTACATTTTTTACATCTGTCCGGACTGGTCCAAGGGCTACTGCATGAACTATCTCGCGGTTAATTTGCTCAAAGGCTTGTTGCTGCTCAGGGCCCCATTTAAAATCATTCTTCTTCCGGGTCACATGATAGAGAGGGCTTACAATCGAACTGTAATTTGGGATGTGCATTCTCCAGAACCCCACTGCACCCAAGAAAGCTTGCGTTTCTTTCTTATTAGTTGGTGGAGACATTGCTGTTATCTTGTTGATCACATCTGTGGGGATCTGTCTACGTCCATCTTGCCATTTTATTCCCAAAAATTGAATCTCCTGTGCAGGTCCCTTGACCTTACTCCGTTTTATGGCAAAACCGGCTTTCAGCAGGATTTGGATTATTTTCCTCCCTTTCTCAAAGACTTCTTCCGCTGTATCGCCCCACACAATAATGTCATCAATGTATTGCACGTGTTCTGGAGCTTGCCCCTGTTCCAGTGCAGTCTGGATCAGTCCATGGCAAATGGTAGGGCTGTGTTTCCACCCCTGGGGCAGTCGGTTCCAAGTGAACTGGACACCCCTCCAAGTAAAAGCAAACTGTGGCCTGCACTCTGCTGCCAAAGGAATTGAGAAAAATGCATTGGCAATATCAATCGTGGCATGCCACTTGGCTGCCTTTGACTCTAGTTCATACTGAAGTTTTAGCATGTCCGGTACAGCAGCACTCAATGGTGGTGTGACTTCATTCAGGACACGATAGTCTACTGTTAGTCTCCATTCTCCATTAGACTTTCGCACTGGCCATATGGGGCTATTAAAGGGTGAGCGGGTCCTGCTGATCACCCCCTGACTCTCCAGTCTATGGATTAGCTGATGGATGGAAATCAGGGAGTCTCGGTTGGTGTGATATTGCTGCCGGTGCACTGTTGTGGTCGCAATTGGCACTTGTTGTTCTTCGACTTTCAGCAACCCCACAGCAGAGGGATCCTCTGAGAGACCAGGCAAGGTGGACAGCTGCTCAATTTCCTCAGTCTCCAAAGCAGCAATACCAAAAGCCCATCGGTACCCTTTTGGGTCTTTGAAGTACCCTCTCTTGAGGTAGTCTATGCCGAGAATGCATGGAACCTCTGGACCAGTCACAATAGGGTGCTTTTGCCATTCCCTCCCAGTCAGGCTGATTTCAGCCTCCAGCACAGTCAACTCTTGGGATCCTCCTGTCACTCCAGAAATATAGATGGGTTCCACCCCTTGACAGCTTGATGGCATCAGAATACACTGTGCACCGGTATCTACTAGAGCCTTATACTTCTGTGGGACTGATGTGCCAGGCCATCTGATCCACACAGTCCAGTAAATCCGATTGTCCCCTACCTCCACCTGGCTGGAGGCAGGGCGCCTCTAATGGTCATCACAGCGTTGGACACTTAAGTCATGATGAAAGGGATTATTCTTTGTTATCACAGGAGCTGAAGTAAAATCAGCTCTTCCATTCCATCTGGGAAACTGCTCACCAGAGACTGAAGCCGTAGCTCTCATGGGATGATCAGTCTTGGCCCTTGCTCCCCTTTTCAATTCATTCACCCGTTCCTCCAAAGCTGAAGTGAATGAATCAAAGAATAGTTTGGGTTGGAAGGGACCTTAAAGCTCATGCAGTTCCAACCGCCTGCCATGGGCAGGGACACCTTCCCCTAGATCAGGCTGCTCCAAGCCCCATCCAGCCTGGTGTTGAACACTGCCAGGGTTGGGGAAGCTACCGTTTCTCTGGGATACCTGTGCCAGTGTGTCGGAAAGAACTGTCATGGTTTAAACCCTAGCCAGACAGCTTGTTCACTCACTCCCAGGGAGTGGTGCCGGGCTGACAGCAATCGAGGCCCTCCCCCCACTGGGGCTCTCCCCTTCCCCTCTCCCAGAGGAACGGGGAAGAGTATCAAAAGAGTGCAACTCCCACAGGTTGAGACAAGAACAGTCCAGCAACCAATGTACAACACAAATCACCACCGCTGCCACCAACGACAACAATGAGAAGAGAAAATAACAAGGGAAGAGAATACAACGCCAGCGGCCAAGAAACGAGTCCAACCCAGAAGCCCGTGTCCTTCCGGGTAACTCCCAGTTACTCCCCACCCCGGGCATGACGTGCTGTGGTATGGAATACCTCCCCGCCTAGCCTGGGTCAGGCTCCCCGTCTCTGCTTCCTCACGGCTTCCCCTCCTCCCTGGCAGAGCATGTGCCTCCCAAAGTCCTTGGTCAGGGTAAACATCACTTAGCAACAACCGAAAACATCGGTATCACCAACACTGTTCCCAGGCTGGAAGTCAAAACACAGCACTGCACCAGCTACCACAAAGGAGAAACATGCTTGCTACTGCTGAACCCAGGACAAATCTGTAAGTACTTTAGTAGCTCACGAGACATTTGATTGCATATTTTGATCTAGGCCACCTATGCTAAACAAAAAGTTTAGCCAATAGTCACCCTGCACCAAATTTACATTTCTTGGGGTTCTTTGAGACAAACCAGACTCTTAGTGTGAGTTTGGCTATCTGGCACGATTTAGTCTATCTACTCAACTTTCATAATTGTTTACAAATGTGAGAAACCATAGTAAACCACTGAAGTTACGCAACACCATGCGGTTCCCTCTACATGTTTTTTTTTTCTCCAAGGAGGATATTATGTGCCTGAAGTAACAAGAGTTCCCATAATGTATCCTGGGTTCCCTGGAAGGTTTTCTTCCAAGTAGTAAATTATAAGGCACTGAGGTTGGTCTCTGGTAGAGGTTTTTTTTTCCTATTGTGGACACAATGTAAAGGAGCTAAGAAGAGAAACAGAGTATGATTGTGTCTATTTTGAAATGAAAGTTCAGGCATTTAGCATAATCTCTGAGCTAAGAAGATGAATCTTTAAGAATAATTTTGTTTGTCTTCCTTCCATTTATTGAATATTCATTGTTATTTCCAAAAGCTAATGATACCTTTTCTTGTTCTTCAATTGCTTGTTTTTTTGAAGCTTTTTACACATGCAAAATAGAATACAAAGATTAAAGGCTGTTGTGTATTTGAAAATAAACTGCATATTTATCATAAGAAAAAATATCTCTTGTGAAGAGTGATTAAAATACACAAATAATGGAGTAAAATAAAAATTACACCCTGAATTAGTTTTAACTCAGAATAAACGGGATAATGCAGACTCAGGGTCAGGACTGATAAAATAACTCTCCAATATCACTACTAAGACAAGTGTTTACATAAGATTCTTTAATAAGGCCAAATAAGTAAAATAAAATATTTATCCCTTTATTTCAGTAGATACTAGTTCACATCCTATGCATAAAAGAATCTGCAACACTATATTAGACCATACTATATACTTCACTCAATGTAGATAAATACATATTTGATTGAGTTGATTGGGTATTTTTTTTTTTTCCCCAAAAACTCATTCAGTATTCATTCTGCTACAAATGGGGTTTATATCTCAATCTCAAAAGCATCCCAGCAGGCATGAGCTTTAATTACCTAAAAGTTTCATACAACGTTTTGAAAGAAATCCTTGTTTATGGTGAAATTATGCATTAAACACACAGAGAATGTACATAGTTTGGTAACATTTGATAACAGTAAGAATTATATATTTCCCCTCCAAGCTTTACAAGCCTTCCTATGGCCATTTAATATGATTTAATACACCATACCTACTTTGCATTTGAATAGTCTGATTTGTTATAAAGGACATGCAAAAGCAAAAGACCTTTTGACAGATTCACCTGCAATTGTGGAAAATTGTAAAGGAATTGCAACTGGTTTCATAATGCAAAATTTCCAACTGAATTAAACAACATATTTAAAGGATATAAAGGAATATTTACTTTGATATTTTAATGTTAGTCTGCTCAGAGACAATGTCAACAGATTGTCAAGATTCTTGTGGGTTAGTATTAGTTTTTTTGTATCTGAAGGATTGTTTATGAGACTCCATCCAACAAGAGAGGAAATAACTTGCCAGGAAAAAAAAACCAAACATGTCAGAACTTATATACTGTACTTCTAATAAATAATTTTTTTTGTGTTTGCATATGCATGCATTTGTATATGTATGTGTATACAAGTACATATGTTTTTTGGTTTTGTTTTTTTTTTTGTGTAGGTAATGCCATCTGTCAATATTAAAAGTCAATTATCTCAAGTTAAAATCAAACTTCTTTTAGGGAAAAAAAATTGAGACTTCTTTAACATTATAAATATTATTAACTTCCTAACATCTTCATCCGATGGTCTTCTGCAAAAAAAAGAATTAACTAAACAACCTTAGAAGTGCAACAGCTGAAACAAGCAATTTGTTAAGTTTGATTTATTTATTTCTATTTTAAACAACACATACACTTGGCTTTAAGCACATTTAAACTCTGATAAAATTTTAAATAAAGATAATTTATCTTTCTAGATTTTTAAAGCTACAAGTCACACTTATGTGCCACTTGATTAATGCTAGTCAGAAAATGCTCAATATTTTTCTAAAGTTGGCTGTCCCAATAGTATTAATTTTTGAGGAATTTTAATCTAGGATTTTATTTGTTCAGTTTATTTTCCTTTGTTATGTGTGATTCGCTATTGATTCCTATGCTTCTCAACAAAAATACATAGGAAAAGTCATTAATTATTAACCTCGTCAAAGTTCAGATAAAGTATATACTTACAAAAAAACAAGTTGTCCATCTTGCTTTCTTTTCTATTATTTCACATATAGAAATTATCAAAAGTAGTACCTGACTTTTCATCATGCAGCCACTAATGCATTTTTCTCTTTTAAAACTTCCTATGTTTATGTTTATTAGCTTTCCAAAAAAATTGGTTTAGCGATGAAGTTTTCCTCTGTCATAGGTTCTTGTTCACCTAGTTATGCCGTATCTGAACTCCTCTATAAAACATATATTCTACAATAAACACCACTTTTACTACCACTCATTATCCCTAGATGTGTGAAGAAATATTAGCTGTGATGGAACCTTTCATTTTGAGAATTCAGTCAAGAGGAGATTTTGGATGACAACAGACAAGGGACATGTCTGAAAGACCACAGAATGTAATAGCAATTGCATGTGGGGAGAAGTAAAAAATTAGATGACACAAAGCAAATTACTGGGAAGGCAAAGATTGCTTGAAATGAGTGTAAGGACTTTCTAAGGTGGTGTTTTGTAAGGACAGCAATGGATAGTCTGGAGAATTGAAAGTGAAAAAAGAATCATTACCTGAAGGGATGATTAGCTGAATGGACAGAATTAGAAGGGGAAGACTGGGAAGAACTACTGAAATCAGATTATTTTCTGAATTCAAATATAGAAAGAGCTTAAGTATGCAGGGAGGTGATGCTTTGTAGATGGTTGCCAAACAGATCATTCTCAATACTGATAAATAAAAGAATATGAGAAGTGGTTACACAGTAGTATTATCATTATGTCAGCTTATTAGTAAAATAGTCTGAATGTAATGACTACAACAAAGACAAATCCTCTAAGATAACAATGTTTTTTAAAAACAACGCTAATTTGTTAGTGAAAAATGTTATATACTGGGAAACTCCTGGTAAAATAGCATTTCTTTCCAATTATTTAATGAAAGTGCACATTACACTGAATGGTCTTACTTACAGTCTTGTAATTTTCACTTCATTCTTTTTCATTTTTCTGTCTCTGTCAAAGTTTGTTTTTTTCCTTTGAGATGAATACTTTGAAGTACCATTAACACTGATATTCTGCAGCTCATACTTTTGTTAAACAACACTGTATTCCTCAAGCAGTATCATTATACTGAATAGTTTGGTAGGGTATTATTTTTCTCAGCATTAAGAGAGGAAAAGCAGATTCTTGACTTAAACTGAAAATAGCAGGAAATGCTGGAAAAGGCTGAGATTTTTCAATACTGATTTCTATTTTCTTTTCAACACTGAAGAGCACAAGTTATCAACCTTTCTTCACCCTCTATGCATTTTTTAAAGATTTTGTGTACTTTCATGTTAGTGAAGTAAATCATGTTCTTAATGTGTGTGAAATAACTGACATCTGGAGATACTAATGTGGAATATACCCATATGTTTACATGGACATACAAATCTGTAATATATTAAAAATGAAAATACATTATAAGGTATAATATATATAATAATATGTTATGATAGCTAGATGTATGTCATATAAGTATATGATATATAAAAACATTTATTTTCCTTGCTTGTTTTTTTTTTTTTTTGTGGTTTGCTTTTGTTTTTAACAGTTATCTATGTAATCTTATTCTTCTCAAACAGATGAGAGAAGTAGCAGCTTTATGAGGTAGACTGGTTTTTTCCCCCAGTTTGACACACAACTGAAAACACTTTCAGTAAGCATGTGTATTAAAACCTTTAAAATGTTTCCATCTTTTCTGGTCAGCAAAAAAAAAGTGTTAAGGGAACCAAGTGAGAAAATCACTTAATTCTTCACTGACATTTTTAAAGTTCATACCACTCAGGAGAGATTCTTAAGGATTGAAAAGCATCAAAGATAACTTCATTATATTCCTTTAAATGGTCATGAGGGAAAACAGTGAGTTAATAATTTTCTGTGAGAAAATGCAGGAATTCTCATATGAAATGTCTAAAGTAAGGTAAACTCACATAATTTAATTAAGTGTAGCCAACATGGATTCAGGCAGGAAAGGTCATGCTCAGCTAACCTGCTGGAGTTCTTCAAAGATACTACTGCCACAATAGACAAGGAAAATTCAGTAGATGGTAGTATATTTAGATTTTCAAAAACAGTTAATAAGTTTCCAAATCAGAGATTAATGACTAAAGCAAAAGAGTCATAAAGTGGTAGGAAAAATGGAAGAGCAATGTGAAGATGTCTCTTGTTACAAACTGTTTTTCATCTTGGAAGTGGCCTAGATTGGAGCAGCCCGATAGGTCATTTTTCAGTATTTCTATTCATGCTGTGTTAGGTCATATAGCTGGAAGCAAAATTTGGATAGAGAGGTGATCCTTTGACTGGAGACAGAAGAAATACATAAGGAAAAGTGAGACACAATTAAACCAGTATTGAAAAGGATTTAAATATTTCAAACAATTAAAATTAGGGTCCTTCTTGCCAGGCAACTTAGCTGTGGAAAAGGTAGATACTTGTTTATTCAAAATTTTATTTGCTTGACCAGGATATAGTAATGAAAATATTTTTTTCTAGTTGCATACCTCATATAAGAATAATTATAGATACTCTCAAGTTGCCTAGCTTGAATAACAAGTTAAGGTATATGCTTGCTGCAGAAAGTTTTGAGGGCCTCAACGAGACATTCCACCTGATGAGTTGAATACTAACTGCTTCCTATTTTGCAGAGCTATTTAAATCAGTGTAAAGTAATACTCCCAGCAACAAATTCTAACAAAATTGTACTTGCAAATCATCCTAGAAAAGCCTGGGGAGGATTTAACTAAGTTTTCAGATATTTGGCAAAGGAAAGAAAGAGAGGAAAAGATGAAGAGTGGAAGAGAAAAAGGTGGGAGAAAGGGAAGGAGTGAGGAAGGGAGAGAGAGAAGGAGAAAGGGAAGAGAGGGAGAGAGACAGTGAGGCAGGCAGAAAGAAAGGCAGGAAGGAAGTTCACATATCTGAGAATATTCAGATCAAACTAGTGTTTATTTATCTTTAAATTTCCCATGGCTCTCAAATAACTAAAGGATAAATTGACTGCCAGTTAAATGTCACTGTGTTTTGAAAATGAAATAGAAATAGAACTTGAATAAAGTACAGAGTTCCTACATCTGCCCATTCAAGAAAGCTAGTGTATATAATTAGAAATATGAGATGAGGTTTTGTACTGCCTTCTAAATTCTACCATGATGTTACTTACCTAAAGTCCTATTATAATTTTTTTCTATATTTTTATTTTCCTTATTTTTCATAACTAAAAATGTACTCTAAGTACTCAAATTCATCTCTATATCTAACTGCATATTGTTTGCAATCAAAAATGAGATTAGAGTTGCAATAATTGGTTTGCTGTTGTGGTATTAGTATTATGAAGATAATTTTCAGTTTTGCAGTCCTGCCAGTAGGTGGTACTAGCAGTTTCTACTTTTGATAATAAATACCTAACTTGAGTATTACACGTTCCTGTCATAGCAAGAAATGTGTTTCTACTCTCCTGAAAATAACATATTTATATTTGATGTACTTGCACTCAAGGGTAGATATTAATTCAGTTATTATTTTGTTCAATGGCGGTGATATTTGTAAAATATTCTTTATAACATACAGTTTTAAATCTGTATGACAAATGATTACATCTATTAGCTTTCAATTGAAAGATAATATTTAAAGTATATTTTATAAGCAGTTTCTGCACTTTTACAGCAGCTGAATCTTCAAGATAAAGCTTAGAAGTTGTTTTTAGCAATATTTACTGCCAAGATTCACTGAGGTGAGTCACCCAAGTGGTCTTACTACCTCTGTTTAACTCACTATACAGGCTTTTGGGTCTTGGAAAATTACATGTTGTTTTGCTGTGTAAGTCTTTTTGGCATATGGGTATCCCTGAAGTGAAATGCCTTTTTTTCCCCTAGTTGAGGCACAGTTGGATTCAAATAACGACAGAGGCACAAAAATAATGCCTACAGAAAATTCATGCAAGGAAAGAAAATATCTGCATAAGGCCAGAATATTTGAAGTGTGGCAATGCTAGCACTTTTGGCCTTTCTAGCAGATGACAATAGATGCAAGACAACAAGGTATTTTGCTGCAGGCTAGTTGCTTTTAATGAACTGAGATAAATAACTATGAAACAAAAGAAATTAAAGCAGAATACAAAGCTTCTTTGAAAGGATCTCTGATTTCCAAAAAATGAGGGGACAATACTAATTTGAGTATGAGTGAAAGATTTTTTTCCCTTGGAGATGTCAGATAAAGATTCAAAACAAAAATCCCTTCAACAAACAAAAACCCTACAACACCCAGAAATTGCATAATTATAATAATCTTATTGAAGACATTATCTTCAAAGAGTTGATTTGACTGCTATGTTTATGGCCACCATGAGAAGCTGTGTATAATTTTTTCTCTAATTGTCCTATTTATATGTACAATAATAAGTAAAGTAAGTGATCTTACTAACATGTACCCATAGTTGTTTGCTCAGAATCCACTGCCATATCATGAAGGATTCCTAAATGGAAAGACAAAGAAAAGCTTCTGCACTTTTGTCACAGTATATTTAATGTCTTGATCAGGAGATTTACTTCCAATGTCAGGTACATTCTCTTAATAGCTGATATCAGTTCTTGCTTATATATGTTATGGCTTTTTATAGATAAATTCAAACTGATTGTTCAAGCTTTTAGTTTCAATAGGTGTTTGACAAAATCTGGAAAGGATATGTGCTAATTTTGTGTGTTCTTATGAATTGCATCTAAAATGACTGAACTATGAAGGGCTGCTTACTTGCCCATGAACTATTGTCTGTCTGTAAAATAAGAGGGTTTTGTTTTGTGGGTTTTTTTTTTTCTTTTGTTTGTTTTGCTTTATTTTTTTAATTTCTATCATTGACAATTATTTGAGGAAAGGAAGGTTTTTTTTTTCTCAAGGAACTTCATGGGACTGTATCTTTTCACCTCTTCACTGATCACCTGAGGCATTACAGTCACCAGAGGGGTAACTGCAAAGGTTATGTTTTATGTTCATAGATGGTAACCAGTTTTTATTTCTTATTTTGTTTGTGTATGGTTCATGGCCTGAGTTACAAGGTTTGGAGGATACTGAGGTGTGAATGAACTCTAGTTGACTGATTACAAGGTAATCTATGTAACAGTTGAGATGAGTCTAACTGTTGCAAACTTTCTTCTTGTCAGACTGATTATGCTGCAGAATTTCACAGCGCATAGGGATTCTTATGCTCATACTGAAAACATATTTGGCTGTAGCAGGTGAGAAAATATTCTATTATAATGTGAACATGTATATTATATATTTTGTTTCCAAATTTCTTGATTGTCATCAAGTAGTATAATAAATAATAAGGCTCTTGGAGGCGAAAGTTTCCCATTGTTAATTTCAGAGGAGTAACTCTTTCATAAGAACCTGAAAGGATAGTGCTTATGTTGTGACGGTACAAGGATTTAAGCATGACAAGTCACCTTCACACAATTAATTCTGTCCTTTCTATGACAAGATTTCAAACAGGCAAGGTGATATGGAAACATGTAGAACAGGACATCTGAAGGAACATGGAGACAGATCCTTCCCTAGATGTGTGCCTATCAGGGGTTTTCATGTAGCAAGGATTAGTAGTCATTTAAAAAACTCTGTGCTGCATAGTCAAAAAAAAAAAAAAACAGAGCTCTGAGGGCACCACCAGCCCTGACTGACTCTGTCCAACCTCCTCAGGGCTTCCCCGTCCTCCCCTTGTGTCCTGGGTTCAGCAGTAGCAGTCATGTTTTTCCTTTGTGTTAACTGGTGCAGTGCTGTGTTTTGACTTCTAGCTTGAGAACAGTGTTGGTGAAGCCGATGTTTTCGGTTGTTGCTAAGTGATGTTTACCCTGACCAAGGACTCTGTGAGGCTCATGCTCTGCCAGGGAGGAGGGGAAGCTGTGAGGAAGCAGAGACAGGGCGCCTGACCCGGGCTAGCCGGGGAGGTATTCCATACCACAGCACGTCATGCCCGGGGTGGGGGGTAACTGGGAGTTACCCGGAAGGACAGGGGCTTCCGGGTGGAACTCGCTTTCTTGGCCGGTGGTATCGTATTCTCTTCCCTTGTTATTTTCCCTTATCATTGTTTTAGCTGATAGTAGCGGTGGTGATTTGTTGCTGGACTGTTCTTGTCTCAACCCGTAGGAGTTGCACTCTCTCGATCCTCCTCCCCGTTCCTCCGGGAGCGGGGAAGGGGAGAGCCCCAGTGCGGGGGGGTGGACGGACACGGACCTCGATTGTTGTCAGCTCGGCACCACTCACTGGGAGTGAGTGAACAAGTTGCCTGACTGGGTTTAAACCACGACACCTTGGCCCAGGACACTATATCAGGGCTGTCAGTCCCTGCCCCAGTGATGCCAAGGCTGTCGCCAGCTCCCCATAGCCCTGCCCTACCCAGCCATGAACTGGGCCCACCCATGGGACCATGTCCCAGCTCAGCCTTAGCCTGTTCCCAGCCCAAGGAGGTATCTGAATGACTGTTGCTGGGCTAGTCCTGGTGCCCCACTGGCTGCCCTGCTCCTTGGTGGTGGGTGGGACATGCACTGGCTGCCAGGTCCTGCTCTGACAGAGCCATGAAACCCCCAAGTTCCTGACCCCCAGGGAGCCCCCATACCCTGCAGAACCCCAAGAAGTGCTGAAAGACAGTTCCAGAGTATGCAGCTTGGGGCTGAGCAGAACCATTCTGAAACTGAAACTGGATTTATCAGCATACGATTTCACTTCAAGTTTCTAACATCCAGTAAAGTTAAATTTATTAGAACTGTAATTTGTGGTGGAAAAACTAACTCATCCTTTTCTTTCATGGCTAAATAACCAGAGACCTCCAGAATACTTTTTCTTTTTTGAGGCATTGAGGGTGGTGTGCGGGTGGTGTGCTATCTGGATCCTATTTCCGAGTCTCATGCTATTCCAAAGGCATGCCAAAGCTGACTAAATGAATCACCACATAAAGATAGCTGGCAGCAACAGAAATTCAGGCAGCAAGATTCATTTAACACATTGATCCATAACAGCAGTGCAGACTGAGTCATTCTGACTATTATATTACAGCAGAAAATTCCATTATCCATTTGGTTACTTGCTGGTTTTCCACCAAAATCTGATATGGCTATACACACACATGTATAAATGTATATGTATATAAAATATGCATGCCTCCATATATACATATATTTGCATTTATATGTTTATGCACTGATGTATAATAGCCTAATATATGTGTATTGATATATAGTAGTTTATACCTTTAGATTATAACTATAATTATAACCTGTTTTTATTCTATATTTGTAGGAGCTTGCATTTATAGTTCTGCAAACCTGTGTCATTGAAAATATTGTGCAAGGGATGCTATTAGTTTAAGACACTTGGTGAATCTGTATATGCTGCAAAAGTTCTGATATTTCATGAAGACTTTAGGAGAGCTTCTAGTATCACTAAATGCTGTTGTATGTTTTAGGAAAAGATATTTCTTGGACAAAGTTTCATTTTGCTTAGATATGTTCTTTGGTTAAAGGGTAAGGAAGATTTGCAAACTTGATTTCTAAATAGATTTGATTTTTTTTAACTTTTGCAAACTTGATTTCTAAATAGATTTGATTTTTTTTAACTTTAGGCGCAGTACTAGAGAATCAGAAAGCTTCCAAATTTATCAGTAATAGGAATGCTCTAAAAACCTAAAACTAATCACAAGCATGTAAAATGAACCTGCTATGCTGGAGAATATCACATGTAGTAATAAACAGAAAATGAATCTAAGCTATCAAGAATGTCACTGAGAATAAGATCCCACCCTGAATAATAAGATATATGCCCAATTCCTTGCTTTATACTTTAGAAATAGTTCCACTGGCATAGTGACTTAGTGCTTTAGAAGCCTAAATTTTCTTAGAATGTTTGAAAAAAAAAAATCCATCCTTAGGATTTATACAGCATTTTACATGAAAATACTAAAAGGCATTATACCTGAGGCATCTTTAGTGGAAAGAGTGTCATGGTTTAAACCTAGCCAGACAGCTTGTTCACTCACTCCCAGTGAGTGGTGCCGGGCTGACAGCAATCAAGGCCCACTTCCCCTTCCCGGGGACTCTCCCCTTCCCCATTCCCAGAGGGATAGGGAGGAGAATCAAAAGAATGCAACTCCCATGGGTGGAGACAAGAACAGTCCAGCAACCAATGTACAACACAAATCACCACCACTGCCACCAACGACAACAATGAGAAGAGAAAATAACAAGGGAAGAGAATATGATACCACCCGCTGAAAAACAAGTCTGACCCCGAAGACCCTGTGTCCTTCCCGGTAACTTCCAGTTACCCCCCACCCCGGGCATGACGTGCTGTGGTATGGAATACCTCTTTGGCTAGCCTGGGTCAGGTGCCCCGTCTCTGCTTCCTCACGGCTTCCCCTCCTCCCTGGCAAAGCATGAGCCTCACAAAGTCCTTGGTCAGGGTAAACGTTACTTAGCAACAACTGAAAATAACGGTATTATCAGCGCTGTTCCCAGGCTGAAAGTCAAAACACAACGCTGCACCAGCTACCACGAAGGAGAAAAACTTACTGCTACTGCTAAACCCAGGACAAAGAGTTTCTGTATCATTTATACTTTCTATAGTTCTGGCCTATGAATTTGTTCTCTGAGGACTGCTATTCAAAAATCTGACGTTCACTTATGCTGTTTTATCACCCTGTTTTCTCTTTCCCACCCTCTCTAAGTAAGAAGAAACATTAACCTCTTACCTTATTTTCTGTTACTGTATTCTTTCTTTGTCCTTTTCACCCCAGCAGTAACATTGTTTCAGTTGTTTGAAGTTACAGCTTATAAAGATATATTATATATATTATGGTTAAAATGTAGGATACTCAGAAAGATTAGAAAGATAAAGCCACACTGGTTTTCATACGAAAATGGGTAGTGTTCCTCAGGGGTCAGTACAGGGATACGTGCCAATCAACATCTTCAATGGGGGACTGAGCACACCTTCAACAAGTTTGCTGTCTAGTGCAGTCAACATGCTGGAGGGAAGGGATGCTATTCAGAGGGACCTTGACAGGATGAAAATGTGGGCCAATGCAAACCTCCTAGAATGCACTTGCATCAGGGCAATCCCAAGCAAAAGTACAAGCTGCCTGGGGAACGGATTGAGAGCAGCCCTGAGGAAAAGGACTTTGGGTCTTGGTTTATGAGAAGCTCAATATGACCTGTTGATGCATGCTTGCAGCCCAAAAAGCCAACTATACCCAGGGATGTATCAAAAGAAATGAGACCAGAAGGTCGAGGGAGGTGATTCTTCCCCTGCCTTCTGCTCTTATGAAGACCCTCTGGGGCCCCCAGCGTAAAAAGGAAGTGGTTCTCTTGGAGCAAGTCCAAAGGAAGGTCATGAAGGTGGTCAGAGCTCTGGAGCACCTCACCTATGAAAACAGGTTGAGAGAGTTGGGGTTGTTCAGCCTGGAGACAAGAAGGCTCTGGGGAGAACTTGTCGCAGCCTTCCAATGTCTAAAAGGAGCCTACAAGATGTCTGGAGAGGGACATTTTACAAGAGCTTGTAGTGATAGGACAAGGGGTAATGGCCTTAAACTGAAAAAGGACAGATTTTAACGTAGGGATTAGGGAGAAATTCTTTACTGTGCTGCTGGTGAAGCACTAGAACAGGTTGACCAGAGAAGTTGTGGATGCCCCATCCCTGGAAGTGTTCAAGTCCAGGTTGAATGAGGCTTTGAGCAACCTGACTGAGTAGGAGGTGTCTTTACCTGTGACAAGGGGGTTAGAACTAGATGATCTTTAAGGTCCCTTCAACCCCAACCCATTCTATGATTCCATAATGCTATGGAAAGAATATTGAAGTTGAAAGCTACACAATTAATTTCTTATCTTCAAGAAAATAAAGAAAAAGTGGTAAACTGCAGCCCAGCATTTCACTAGTTGTCAATATGTTCACAGAATCATAGAATCATAGAATAATTAGGGTTGGAAAGGACCTTAAGATCATCTAGTTCCAACCCCCCTGCCGTGGGCAGCAACACCTTACACTAAATCATATCACTCAAGGCCTCATCCAACATGGCCTTGAACACTGCCAGGGATGGAGCATTCCCAACCTCCCTGGGCAACCTATTCCAGTGCCTCACCACCCTAACAGGAAAGAATTTCCTCCTTATATCCAACGTAAACTTACCCTGTTTAAGTTTTAACCCGTTACCTCTTGTCCTATCACTAAAGTCCCTAATGAAGAGTCCCTCCCCAGCATCCCTATAGGCCCCCTTCAGATACTGGAAGGCTGCTATCAGGTCTCCACACAGCCTTCTCTTCTCCAGGCTGAACAGCCCCAACTTTCTCAACCTATCTTCATACAGGAGGTGCTCCAGTCCCCTGATCATCCTCGTGGCCCTTCTCTGCACTTGTTCCAACAGTTCCATGTCCTTTTTATGTTGAGGACACCAGAACTGCACACAATACTCCAGGTGAGGTCTCACAAGAGCAGAGTAGAGGGGCAGGACCATCTCCTTCGACCTGCTGGTCACGCTCCTTTTGATGCAGCCCAGGATACGGTTCGCTTTCTGGGCTGCAAGCGCACGCTGCCAGCCCATGTTCATTTTCTCATCAACCAGCACCCCCAAGTCCTTCTCTGCAGGGCTGCTTTGAATCTCTTCTCTGCCCAACCTGTAGCTGTTTCCGGGATTGCTCTAACTAAGGTGTAAGACCTTGCACTTGTCAGGGTTAAACTTCATAAGGTTGGCATCAGCCCACCTCACAAGTTTGTCAAGGTCCCTCTGGATGGCATTCCTTCCCTCCAGGGTATCAACTGAACCACACAGCTTGGTGTCATTGGCAAACTTGCTGAGAGCGCACTCAATCCCACTCTCCATGTCACCAACAAAGATGTTGTACAAGACCAGTCCCAACACCGATCCCTGAGGGACGCCACTCGTTACTGGTCTCCAGCCGGGCATTGAGCCATTGACAATAACTCTGTGTGCGGCCATCTAGCCAGTTCTTTATCCACCAAGTGATCCATCCATCAAATTGATGTCTCTCCAATTTAGAGACAAGGATGTCGTGTGGGACAGTGTTGAACGCTTTACACAAGTCCAGGTAGATGACATCAACTCCTCTACCCCTGTCCATCAGTTCCGTAGCCCCATCAGAGAAGGCCACCAAATTGGTCAGGCAGGATTTCCCCTTAGTGAAGCCGTGCTGGCTGTCACCAAGCACCTTGTTGCTTTTCATGTGCCTTACCATGCCTTCCAAGAGAATCTTCTCCAAGATTTTGCCAGGCACAGAGGTGAGACTGACTGGTCTGTAATCCACTGGGTCATCCATTTTCCCCTTCTTGAAAATGGGGGTTATATTTCCCTTTTTCCAGTCATCGGGAACTTCACCTGACTGCCATGATTTCTCAAATATGATCGCCAGCGGCTTAGCAACCTCATTTGCCAGCTCCTTCAGGACCCACAGATGGATTTCATCAGGACCCACGGACTTGGGCACATCATTCAGATTTTTAAGATGGTCTCGAACCAGTTCCTCTCCTACAGTGGGCACAAGGTCTTCATTCTCACAGTCCCTGCATTTGCCTCCCAAGGCTTGGGTGGTGTGGTCAGAACCTTTGCCAGTGAAGACTGAGGCAAAGAAGTCATTCAGAACCTCAGCCTTCTCCAAAACCTGTGTAGCCAGTTCTCCTGAGAGCTTCCTGAAGGGGCCTACATTCTCCCTAATCTGTTTTTTATTTGCTATGTACTTGTAGAATCCCTTCCTGTTATCTTTAATACCTCTAGCTAAGTTTAATTCTAACTGGGCCTTAGCTTTCCTAACCTGGTCCCTAGCTCTCCAGACAACATCCCTGTACTCTTCCCATGCCACCTGTCCTTGCTTCCAATTATAAGCCTCTTTTTTCAATTGAATTTTCCTCAGCAGCTCCTTATCCATCCAAGGAGGTCTCCTGGCCCTCCTGCTGCACTTCCTTCTGGTTGGGATGCAACACTCCTGAGCTTGTAGCAGCTGATCCTTGACTTATGTTAGACTTATGTAAATAATATCATTGGATAAGAGTTATCTGTTTATAAAAAAGACTACAGCAGAGATTTTGTGTCTAAATGCATGTCCAATAGTTTAGATGGTGTTTTTTTTAAAACAAAACAAAACAAAACAAACAAAAAAAACAACAAAACCACAACCACTTTAAATGCTTTTTGGTTTGATTTTTTCAGTGTTGATTGCAATATTTTTATTGTTTCTTACCTCAGACATTTAAGTATTTTCACTAACCTATAAATTGTTTTCCTTTATTGTAATATATTGTAGAGTGCATTTAAATCCAGCAAAGCATGTAAGCATACATTTAATTTTTAAACATAGTAGAGGTCTGTATGGTTTACATTAGTAAACTCAAGAGATCTAGTAACATCTTTGAATTCTTTTTGCTACATTGTGGTAGTTTGTATATTATACACCTATTATGAGGAGACTAAAATCTCTTTTGATATTTTTTCCATAGCATTTCTCTATTGCTTTTTACTATACGCAAGTTTGGTTTGGTTTTGTTGGTAGAATGATTTTTTGCTGGTAATTTTACTCCAAAGGACACCCATTATAGGAAAATCATCTTATATTCAAGAATTACTCAATAATACAATTTTTTACTTTGTTATATTAAAACACTCTCAAAAATCTTGAATATAATTTTAAATCATGAGGAAATGTTTTATGTCACTCCAAAATTTACTTACCCCCCTTATTAATAAAGTGGTTAGCACTGAAGTTACTTTTTTCCTACCTAAATATACACAGGTCATTGATGTGTGACTGTGAATCACCAAGAGCAAATACTGTGCACTCACTGCTGATCAGTTATAAATGTTTCTCTTTTGTACTGGATTTCAGTCAATGACTATAAAGTTCTTGTTAAAGAAAAAAAAAAAATTTCTCTTTTTTCTTTTGTTCTTTGAAAAAAAAGTAAGAGAGGGCACAACAAGCAGATCTGACAAGCAGCTCTGGCAGCTTTAGAGTTTACAAAAGCAGTTATATTTAAATTGTCACTATAAATATATATAAAAAAAAAATTAGCATCCCTTTATCATTCCTAAAAAGTCACCAAAGATTAATGGACTGAAAGTGCAAAAACATTCAGCAACCTAAGAGCACGCTTTATTTTGGACCTGTGCTATAGAAATTTTATGATGTAAACATGTTTCATAATCTTGGCCCTGGCAGCAGACAGTCTGTTGCTGTCAATGACTACTAACTTGAAGAGGACTGAATGAAAATCTAATTATATGACAAACAGGATTTTTTGACTTTTGCTCTTTGTAATAGCAGAACTGCCAATTTGGGTCTTTCCATCTTACTACCACTTAGACCCCAAAGCCAAAATCCTTTTTGATTGGTCAATACTTTTGAAACATCTAACATACTGCTTCACTGTTTGGACAAGGCATATCTAGGGGATGTGGGTGGTTGCTTCGGATTTTAATTTTATTATTCCTGAGCAGGATCGCATCCATAAACAGATATTTTGATAATTGTAATAACTGTTCCATGTTTATAATGGAACATTAATTGACATAAGCTTTATTAGACAACTTACATAAGTACAACCATGACCTAAGGTATTCAAGAAAAATCCGATCTGCAGGCTCAAAGTGGTGTCTTTCAGTAGGTGCCATAAACACCTGGATATTATTTAAAAGCCTGAAAGTGTAGTGGTCCATGTGTAGTCAAGGTTATTGCTAAATTTAGGAAACCACTGAGACTACTTCCTCAAAAACATGAGTAACAAATTCTACTAGTTTTGACTGGGGTAACATTAATTTTCCTCATCGTAACTGGTATGAGGCTATGTTCAGGATTTGTGCAGGAAACACTGTTGATAACACAGGGATGTTTCATTACTGCTAAGCAGTGCTCATAGAGAGTCAAGGCCTTTCCTGATTCTCACCCCACCCCACCAGCAAGTAGGCTGGGGGTGTGCAAGAAGTTGGGAGAGGACACAGCCGGGACAGCTGACTTCAAGTGACCAAAGGAATGTCCCATACCTTACGTGTCATGCTCTGCATATAAAGCTGTAGGAAGAAGGAAGGAGGGGACATTTGGAGTGATGGCATTTGTCTTTCCAAGTGACCATTACTGTGATGGAGCTCTGCTTTTCTGGAAATGGCTAAACACCTGCCTGCCCATGGCAAGTAGCGAATGAATCCTTTGCTTTGCTTTGCTTGCATAGCTTTTGCTTTACCTATTAAACTGTCATTATCTCAAACCATGAATTTCTTCCTTTTACTCTTCTGATTCTCTCCCCTGTCCCACCAAGGGAGAATGAGCAAGTGGCTGTGTGGGGGTTAGTTGCTGGCTGGGGTTAAACCGTGATACAAATTAGAGTAAAATATCATATAAAATCAGAAATAAATGAAGGCAGGTAGTCCAGTTATCATACAGAAAATGTTAAGCTTATTACGATATGCATTCTTGTGGTGCTTATAAGGTGGAGAGGAGGGAGGAGGGAGGAGGGGAGAAAAAGTAAAGAAACCTGCCTTTTTCTTCCTGGGAGGTATTACAGAAGAACAAGTGAAGCATAAAGTATTCATACAGCAGGAGCCACATACTGCGGCAAGGTACAGAGATTTCTTAATTGATTGAAGTAAGAAGCACAGTAAAACAGTTAAAAGGAAAAGCTCTATCCATTCAGCTCATGTTTTTCTGCCTCTTTCAAGGCATTGAATTTTCTTTATGTATATAAAAAAAATGCCAACACCTCATTTCACGCTGCATCTGTAAATGACTTCTTTAAGGCCAGAAGTAAGTAGTTACTTGTTAGCAAAAATCTCATATAGCTGTCAGTAGAAAGGTATCCTAAGAACATCTAATAAAGTAATAATATTAAATACAGTGTTTAGAGCTTCTGCATGTAAAATGAGATTGAATGAGGCACAATGTTTAGTATCAAGCACTCTGTACCTATTCAGAAGTTTACAAATGGGTTTAGAAGACAAAAAAGAAAAAAACTAAGAACTCTTTAAGTTAAAAAAAAAAAATAAATAAAATGTAGACTGCTACAAAATTATGGGGATAAAATATTTTCTCATAAGTTCTAAGAGTTTTGGCTGAAACTACTTCATATTATTTATTAAAGATGCCCTTAAAGAGTGAAGTTGTCTAATGTAATTACAATATTGTAAGTTATTCAAAAACAGTTTCATCTGCATTATTTTAAATATTGGGTTTATTATTATTTATTTATTTTCATTATTATTTAGGTATCGAAGTATATTTTTTAGCACCATAATTTTTAAAGAGTTGATGTTACAACTTTTTATGTCCAGCTAGGATTCACTTCATTTGGTGTTAAATGATTTTAGGATAGAGATAAACATCTGTCACACTCCTTTACGGTCAAGAAAGAGAATCATCTAACATTTTAGGGACTGTAGTGACAGGACAAGGGGTAACAGGTTAAAACTTAAACAGGGAAGTTTAGATTGGATATAAGGAGGAAATTCTTTCCTGTTAGGGTGGTGAGGCACTGGAATAGGTTGCCCAGGGAGGTTGGGAATGCTCCACCCCTGGCAGTGCTCAAGACCAGGTTGGACGAAGCCTTTGGTGAGATGGTTTAGTGTGAGGTGTCCCTGCCCATGGCAGGGGGTTTGGAACTAGATGATTTTAAGGTCCTTTCCAACCCTAGCTATTCTATGATTCTATGATTCTATTTTCTGGGAAGATATTTAAAGAGAAGTGTTATGCTTTAAGACTTCCTTTTTCTCTCCATTGATCATAAAGGGATGTCAGAATCACTACCTCACCACTTACAAATTTCTGTATTTTAGATGTGAGCAACTAGCCAGATTAATCTTGTAGCTAACATTTTGGGATACCTTTCTACTGCTTTTGTCTTGCAAAAATGTTTGAAGTTGATGCTTGCTGAAAAATTTTTCTATGTGTCTTTGCATATGATGATAGTGATCCCTGTGTTGAACATTGTAGCATAGTGAAAATTCACTGCAGTCCCCCAGATTCCCAAATCTAATCAAGGATGCGAGCCAATTTAGCATTTATTTGAATTACTTTTTCAGTCTTTTTTTTATGTGAGATAAATAGAGTATCTCATGATAGTCACATTTATCTCAGATCATTTTGAGAAGGGGGTTATTCTTAAAATTAAAACAAACACCCAGAGATATATCTGTACACACACACATATATCTGTATACACACAGAAAGAAAATGGCTAAATCTATAATTTAAAATTGGAAAAAAGTTACAAAGTAGAAATTCAACAAAATTGCAAAACTTAGTTTACTTGACCTCAATCTCTTTTCTCGCTATTCTTTGAGATTTTTGTCTGTCATGGAGGGCAAAAAGACAATTTAGTAATGCTGTGTCCCTTGAGCTTTATCTGAATACCCAAATCATCCCCTTTGGTAGGTTGTGTCCTGGGTTCAGCAGTAGCAGTCATGTTTTTCCTTTGTGTTAACTGGTGCAGTGCTGTGTTTTGACTTCTAGTTTGAGAACAGTGTTGGTGAAGCCGATGTTTTCGGTTGTTGCTAAGTGATGTTTACCCTGACCAAGGACTCTGTGAGGCTCATGCTCTGCCAGGGAGGAGGGGAAGCTGTGAGGAAGCAGAGACAGGGCGCCTGACCCGGGCTAGCCAGGGAGGTATTCCATACCACAGCACGTCATGCCCGGGGTGGGGGGTAACTGGGAGTTACCCGGAAGGACAGGGGCTTCCAGGTGGAACTCGCTTTCTTGGCCGGTGGTATCGTATTCTCTTCCCTTGTTATTTTCCCTTATCATTGTTTTAGCTGATAGTAGCGGTGGTGATTTGTTGCTGGACTGTTCTTGTATTAACAAGAAATAATTAAACAACATTAAGGGAGAAGGAATAAATCTAGCAATCTAGGACAGAATACAGAATTGTTCAGTTTGAACGGAATGAAAGTGTAATGCATCTTTCAAATCCCTAGTTACATTACAAAAAAAAGTAAAAAAACTAAGTAAAAACTTAGTAAAAAAAAAAAAAGCTTTCATTTTCTTGAATTTGCTTGCCCCTTGGATTTAACATGTTTTATCTGATTATTAGTTGAATTATAAATGGCAAATTCTGATTTGGGCAAAATATAAGTCTTGGAATATAACATTTTTCTATTCAATGTTTGAAATTAAACTTATCAACCTTGATTTCAGTCCTTTTCTTCAAAATCATGAATAGTTTCATTTTTCTAAAAATAGCAGGGTTAAGACTATTTGTTATTTCTTAAGATAATTTTACCCAGCTGTAGGACTGTGGTTATTCCAGAATAGAACAGGAACACAGTTGAAAATTCAAGCTTTCAAGACAGAAGAAGATTATTTTACACCCACCTCTGCCATTTGCCTGTAGAGTTAGAATCTCATCAAGTTTCTGATCTACAGAAACAAACATTTTTCTCTAGTTCTGTTTAATATCGATTCACATGAATTAATTATTCAGTTTCAAATTATATTTTTTCCTAACCTTTTTCCTTGGGTATATTACCCCTTATTGCACCATTTCCCCTCATCTCTTTTGTGATGTGTAATAAGAAACATGCTTGTAGTTTCATAGCTCTTCAAAATTATACTAATTACCACCTATTATCAAAATGTTACCTCCTGCTCCTTGTTGGTTGATCATAGCCAACATCTATCATCTACGGTTAGATTTCTCTTTTTTTATTTACTTAAACTTGGAATCTTAGAATCATAAAATCATTCAATGGTTAGTGCTGGAAAGGATTTGGAAAGGACCTTAAGATTCAACACCTAGATTCAAAAGACCTAGATTCAAGACCTCTGGCATGGGCAGGGATGCCTTACACTAGACCTTGTTGCCCAAGCATCTGTCCATACTTAGAAGGAACTGTCGCATTATCCTTCTTTCAACTTCTATCTAAAGCCTTCTTTTACCTTAATGCTAATAATAAACTTGTCAACAATCAGATTTATAGTAGCTGTTAACACACACTTTTCTAATGCATTCTTTTACTATCTACTCCATTCCTACCTCTTTCTATCTCTAACACAGTCCCAGGTCAGAGTTAACATCTTTTGTTTTGTGCTTAAGAAAGATTTTTCATAAGAGGGTTTTTGGTTTGTAGAATGGTATTTTTGGAAAGAAAGTCTAATCCATTTTAACATTTTTCATACCTTCATTCTTTACTCCTTCTCCTTTCTACTCTATTTTTCACCTTCTCCATTACCCTGCCATTTGAAGGTAAGTCATTGCATATAAAAGTCTGTCCACATAGCAAGCCTGCAATACCAAACACATCTTTGAAAAAAAATTACTTTCATCTAGGAAACATCATATGTGTCAGTAAGTCATTTTATGTAAGAAAAAAAACACATTCAGAAAGAAAGAAGTGGTGTTTAATGTACTGTAGGTAAAATGCTACTTATATGAGTTGCACTGTCATGTGATTCTCTCATCTGAAAACTGAGCTGAAGCAATAAGTATATTAATGAACTGCTTGAATAAACGTGAATATGACTGTTTTTACAATACTTTGAGGCCTTTTCTTTCATATTCACAGAAATATATGTGAATTTCTATGCCATTTTATCATCCATTTTTCCACTAAATTTTAAGCTGAAAACCTCCAAACGAAAATTTCATGTGGTTACAGCATGTACATACGGGTCTGGATTTCTTTCAAGTTCACATATGTGCTGCCTCGTGGTCCTTCTGAGCCTTATTTTTTGCTCTTCTTTGACATCATTTGTCCTGGGTTCAGCAGTAGCAGTCATTTTTCTCCTTCTTGGTAGCTGGTGTAGTGCAGTGTTTTGACTTTCAGCTCGGGAACAGAGCTGATAGCGATGTTTTGGTTTGGCCAAGGACTTTGTGAGCCTCATGCTCTGCCAGGGGGGAGGGGAAGCCAGGAGGAAGAAGAGACAGGACACATGACCCAAACTGACCAAAGAGGTATTCCATACCACAGCACGTCATGCCCAGGATGTAACTGGGAGTTAGCCGGAAGGTCTGGGAGACTGCAGTGTTGGAGGAGGTATCGGTCGGAGCTTGGTCGGGCTTGGGGGGGAGAGTGATCGGTCGGCTGGTGCTGAGGTGTTGTATTCTCTTCCCTTGTTATTTCCTTTATCATTATTATCACTGGTGGCAGCAGTAGTGATTTGTGTTATACCTTAGTTACTAAACTGTTCTTATCTCAACCCGTGGGAGTTGCATTCTTTTGATTCTCCTCTCCGTCCCTCCGAGAGCAGGGGGAGGGCAAGAAAGGGGCGGGGGGGAAGTGAGCGAACGAATTACCTGACTGGGTTTAAACCACGACATCATTACACAATGAAAGTCCAGGGGACATGGGAGAAAATAGTGGATCTTACCTGATTCTGTTATCACAGATAGATCCTTGTATGGAGAAGAACCTAAGCAATTCTGAGAAGTGGGAAATGAGGAAGATGTTTAAATTTTGTATGGGTAGCTGAATCTTCAATTTACTTGGCATACCACAAGACCTCATGGAACATTAGCTGAATTTTCTTTTTCTATCTAATGTGTAAGCTGAACACAGAACCATAGAATCACAGAGCAGCCCAGGTTGGAAGGGATTTCAAAAGACCATCTGGTTCAGCCTTTCATGGGAAAGGAAGCTTAGTTGAAATAATCTAACCCTCTGTCCAATCATATCTTGAATGTCTACAGTGATGGGTACTCTGCCACATCTGTTGGGATGTTGTTCCAGTGAATGTTTTTTCTCACTGTAAAAAGAAATCTTTCTTACTTGAAATTAAAATCCTCTCCTGTTGCAACTCATACCAGTTACCCCTTGTGACTCCTTGTGAAGAGAGAGTCTTTTTATAGCACTTATTAATTGTTAAAATACTATGATAAGGTCCCCTCTGTGACTTCTCCAGGGAGAAAAGGCCTAACTCCTTCAATCTTTCCCTACAGGGCAGGTTCTTCAGCCCTTTGATTACCTTAGTGGAAATGCAAAACTATTCACTCTACCAAAACACTGGATTCCCATATAGTCATCAAAAACAGGGAGAGAGCAATTTCCCCAGGATATGTTCTGAGGCTAATGAGCCTCATATCCTGAATTGCCTTTTGGAACCACTGCTTTCTTGCTACATGCATGTACAAGGGAGATTCAAGTTAAATTACCATGATCTCCTAGATCCTGTGTTGCTCCTTTCCAAGTTCTTCTATTTAATGCCTGTTGATGTTTTAACTCCTCGCAGTTATGCTGAAGAACAATCATAAAGCTAATCTATGACTCAGATGCTTCAGAATTTGCTGCCTGATAAGGAAAGAACAGGAAATTAATTTACAAGCAGAAGAGAAAAAAGTAAAATATGAAAAGCATGGTGTTGTCAAAATAGTCATTGTAGCTGAAGCTCTCTAGAAATGAAAATTATACTGGCAAGAGATTTAAGAAAAGATATTTCATTTTGTAAGGGCAACTGAAATTGCTGAATAGAAAGTTGACTGAAAGATATTTCTATATACATACACATAAATATTTATGTATATTTATAAATATATACATAGATAAATATATATAAACAGGGAGGAGCTATCAGATTGTACTAAAGAGAATTTGAAAATATTGCACTTGAAGAAATAAATCAATTTCATGTATTTTTTTTTTTTTTTAAAGGGAAAAATGTCTGACACATTAGAGCAAATAAAACTCAATTTGAGCTGACAGTTTTGGAGGGCTTGTAGAATTCATGGGCCAATTTACCTCAGCACACTTATATGGGTGTCTAAATATTGATTGTCAAGTCTAAAATATCTGCCTAGCATATTGCTCTAATAAATGGAGACAGGTACTTTAAGAAGATGGCATGACTCATATTTTGGAAACTTATGTGAGTGTGATCACCATTTCAAAATTTTATTTGCACAGCACTGTGGTTTTAAAGCATCGCTTCAAGTCCAAGCTATCTGTAATATACATGATATAATAACAAATACTAAAACTGCTAAATGAAGAGTCCAATTCAGAAAACAAGCAAACAACTACAAACTAGTACTACACAATTACAGGATATTGCACATTATAATTAAATTGCTACCAGTTGAAAGCCTGATTAACACCAAGTCTGGGTCTAGACAAATAAACTATTCTAACAATGAAAATGGAACAATTTGTAAGCTTTGAAGAACATACTGAAGCAAAAATATAAGCAAATATTCTGAAGCACTTAAGATACAAAAGAATAAAGCAGTTAAAGGCAATCTTCTTTCATAGGGTTACTCCTACCCATACAGTGTTTATGGCTCTGAACAAGTGCAGAAAGTAAGGGACAAATAGGCTGGTGTTTAAACACCATTTCCTAATCTGAGGTACTTAACTTCACTCTGATAATAGACTTGTGGATATCATACCAGAAACACTGAGGCCTGCTGTGATTTAATTTTATATAACCTCAACAAAATGCAGAACTTGATAAAGGTCTATTTGAAGGCTGTTGCAGTGAAATTCTAGTTAACTATGACAAAAAAAAAAAAACACCTATTTTTTTTTTTAAATATCCCTTTATTAAGAGTATCCCAAAAGGACATGAATTGCTACTACTGACTAAATTTGGAATGAGTTGAAAATATTTCACTAGTTTGGCAAAAGTCTAGTCATGTTGATGATCTCCCTGTTTTTGCAATACCAGTGAGAGACACGGAATACCTGTACTGAGACACTGTGCACCTGAGCAGATTACGGTGTTAAATTATTTTTACACTATTATGGAATTTGAAAATGTAACTCTTCCTTGTATGTACATTGATACTACTGGAATTTCCAATCATATAACATGAAGGTTTGTAAAATCCAAATACAAATCCAAATACAAGCCTTCTGAAGTGCCATTCAAATCATTGATAGTCTACGCCCTGATAATTCACAGATGTCAGCAGAAAATCAAACAACAGGTAGTAATCATTAGCTGTACTTGAATGAATATGGCTAGAGGTAAATTTAAAAATATTCTGACACAGTATGCAATAAACTGTTTTGATGACATATACGAAAAGGGACTTTACTCTAGAAGCATCAGATGCCACTGGAAGAATCACCAAGTCCAGCAGGAGAAAACTGTAATGTCACTATTTTCAGCAGGTGTCATGAAGTCATTCCAAACATGTAGAAAAGACGTATCAGTGTTGTTAACTGGATGAAAGCCAGGTTGAAATGGATTACATAAACCATACCTCAATGTTTCTAAATAATTTATAGCTAAGCAGCAACCATTGTTGAATCACCTTTGAAAATAACATATGGAAATAACATTGCAAATTTTCAGGGTCATCTGTTTCCCTGTTTTCCCAAAATTGGTGGTAAAAATATATATTTTAGTATTTTTTATTTTATTTTTTATTTTGTTAATTTTCTTTTCTCTTTTATTTTTTTTCTCTTCCTTTTATATTTTCTTTTCTTTTCTTTCTTTTTTCTTTCTTTTCTTTCTTTTTTTCTTTCCTTTTCTTTTTTTTTTTCCTTTCCTTTCCTTTCCTTTCCTTTCCTTTCCTTTCCTTTCCTTTCCTTTCCTTTCCTTTCCTTTCCTTTCCTTTCCTTTCCTTTCCTTTCCTTTCCTTTCCTTTCCTTTCCTTTCCTTTCCTATTTTATTTTTAGTAGAATGAGTCCATTTTGTAAAGTTTCAGAGTCCTGAAATAGTGACAAGAGTTATTAAAAGAGCCAAGGACAAAGACAGAAAATAGACTAGAAAGCAGGAGCCTGCATTAGTTTTCTCATCTTCAGTGATTAACAGCAGGGTAAATAACACAAATATGAGTTAAAAATGCTGAGTATTAAGGATAATTAGAAAGATCAGCCCAGACACATTGCTGGTAATACACTGGAAGAATATTAAGTTTCAATCAGGAGCCAATACTGTCAGGGAAAAAGTGCTTTTGATTTCATGCCATGAGGGTCTGGCTAATGTTCTTCTGGTAAGAAGAATATTGAAAGACAAGCTTAGAAAATTCTACTGTGATATGATGTACCTGAGGTGTACCTGAGGCATACCCTCCTTGTAGCTGCACAGCCACCTAAACTACATGATGATTTACACCTAAGTAAATCATCATTACACAGTCTATGAAGGTTACATAGTTATTTAGCCATGACAATGTGAATCTGAAGTTTACTGAAGTAGCTGAACTATTTTTTAAGACAAATTTTTCTTGTTATAGAAATAGTGAGTGATCTGATCTCACTGCATATGCCTGTGACTGAAGCAGGCAAAAGTACTTGTTCTGTAACATCAACTAATTACAGATAGGCAAAACAACTTTACAACAAGAAAGAAACAATAACGGGGATGAAACCTTATCAGTTAGCAGATTGCACTGTAGAAGATTTGAAGAGCTCAAAAGCTAAAGCTCAAAACCTAAAGTTGCATAAGATATGATACAGAAGTGTGTTTGTGACATATAAAGATTATATAGTATACAGTCATCTTAATGTTAAGAAACAAATATGTGAGACGGAATATCTAAGAAAGTAGGGTGAAAAGTTATCTGACAGCACAACAATATCCCAACTTTACAGATTATTTTAGCTATATTATTTTTCCTCAAATAACATTCTTAAGATATTTTGATTGTTGAGTTCTACAAAGTTCCCAGTGGAAGGGCAAATTTAAGCCACTTGAAAATACACATTTTTTTTAGAGACATACAGACCCATAAAAGATTGCACAAACCCTCAGAAGGGCACACTTCATACACTGATAACCACTGAATAAAGCATTCTTTTCTGTGTGACTTCAGAAAAGGGGTCATTAGATGAGGAAAAAAACCCTAAAGATCTTAGAATCCTAGAGAATCCTAGAGAAAGATTCTATTGTTCATCATTAAAGCAGATTTTATTCTTGGAGTAAGTTTATTTTATAAATGGTAATAGAAATTTTATTACTGACAAGGAAAAAGTGCTTGATAATGTCTGTGAACAATTTTTCTAGACACAGTATGAGTTTTATGCTATAGAGTTAAGGAAAAGTAAATATATTCTAGTTTTTGTCAGTTTTCTTATTCATGTATTCCTCCTTATGATCTTGACACACATATTTCTTCAAGAACTTCTTGGATTTTTAATTCCTCTACAATCATGTCATTGTAAATCAGAGACATCAGAAGTTTCTAGGGGACATAAGGAAGGCATAGCTCTCTGAAAGGATACATGGGAGAGGCTTTCTAGCTTTAAATCACTTTCCTTGACTTCAAAACACAACACCCCCCACAAAAAAAAAAATCACATATCATTACCATTAATAAATAACATGTTATAATGCAAAATCAGAAGGACTTTAGCATTTAAAGACCATCACAAAGAATTATTAAGTTTATAAAAAAGAAAGAAAATTTCATCTAAAATTGAGAAAAACATTTTCTTTGACCTTTCTCTAAATTTATTCATTTTTAAAGTAATTTTTTTTTTTTATTTATTTATGTTGTAAGCCAGCAAGGTCAAAGCGTGCAAACTGAAGAGTTTCTTTTTTTCCCCTTTAATGGCTTGTGTAACATGTTTAAATGGCCTTGTGTAGTACTTGCTGAAATCACAGTGGATTTTTTTCAGGGTCTTCAGTGTTTAGACCTTGTAATAGAATGAAAAATAAAAGTGCCAGTATATTATAGGGAAAAACATTGCATTAAAAAAAAAAAAAAAGAAAAAAAAAAAAAGAAAAAAAAAAAAAAGAAAGGATTTGTATGTAAAGGTAAAGCAGAGAATACCTTAAAAACTTTTTAAAAAAAAAAAAAATCAGTACTTATTTACATTTCTCTTTCATTTCCTTCTGCTTGTACAAGCATACGGCATATGTTGGGACCAGTGTTGTTTAATATGTTTGCCATGGACATGGACAGGAGGATCGAGTGCACCCTCAGCAAGTTTGCTGGTGACACCAAGCTGTGCGATGCAGTCAACATGATGTAGGGAAGGGATGCCATCCAGAGGGACCTTGGCAGGCTTGAGAGGTGGACCAACGCAAACCTCATGAAGTTCAACAAGACCACATGCAAAGTCCTGCACAAATTCCAAGCACAAATACAGGCTGGATGGAAAATAAATTAAGAGCAGCCCTGATGAGAAGGACTTTGGGGTGCTGGTTGACAAAAAGTTCAACATGAGCTGACATGTGCACTTGCAGCACAAAAAGCCAACGGTATCCAGGGCTGCATCAAAAGAAGTGTGACCAGTAGGTCAAGGGAGGTGATCCTTTCCCTCTACTCCACTCTCATGAGATCCCACCTGGAGTACTGCATTCAGATCTGCGGCTCCAACCCCAAAGGGACGTGGATTTTTGGGGTGAGTTCAGAGGAGGGCTATGAATATGATCAGAGCTCTGGAACACCTATCCTATGAAGAGGGGATTTTCAGCCTGGAGAAAGCTCTGAGAACACCTTATAACAGACTTCCAGTGCCTAAAGGCAGGTTACAAGAAATCTGGAAAAGGGGCATTTTACAAATGCATGTAGGGAAAGGACACAGGGCAATGGCTTTAAATTACAAGCAACTAGATTTAGATTAGATATAAGGAAAAACTTGTTACTGTGAGGGCGGTAAGGCACTGGAACAGGTTGCCCTTAGAAGTTTTGGATACCCCATTACTGGAAGTGTTCAACGCCAGGTTGGATAGGGTTTTGAGCAATCTAGTCTAGTGCGAGGTGTCTCTGCCTGTGCAGAGGGGTTAGAACTAGATGATCTTTAAGGTCCTTTCCAACCCAAAACAATATACGATTCTCCTAATCTGTAAATCTGCATATGCACACTATGAGACCAAAAATGTCCTTTCATTAAATAACCTAAAAATCAGTATGATGACTTATGAATACCAATGCACATCTTATTAAGAATGCTGTTCAGCCCTGAATTGTAGAACTTTACAGAGATTTCTAGCGCATATTAAAATAGGTAATTCTATCAATAGTTACAAGTTCAGTTTTATCATCCTTGAGGCAGTGACCTCTTGCAATTTAACACCAACCTTTTTGTGTGTTGTAAGGTACTGAATTTTGATTAGACTTGTTAAAAGAGATCAGAAAATTATTCAGAAGCATATTAAGGACAGTATAAAGTCTTTAAAACTGTTTCATACTAAAGCCAACTAAAGAATATAAAGCTTTAAAATTTGAGTGACAATGCAGTGACAAATCTAGACTAGGTAACAGGAGGGCTCTTTCATTGCTAAGGAAGTATTATGCCTTAACCTCAGCCAGTAACTAAGCACCACTACTCCCCTGCAGTAGATGGGGGAGGGAATCAGGAGAGTAAAAGTGAGTAAAATTGTGGCTCGAAATAAAGATGATTTAATAGGTAAAGCAAAAGCCATCCACACAAGCAAAAAAAAACCAAAGAATTTATACATTCTTCTCATCAGTAAGCAGGTTTTCAGCTATACCCAAGAAAGAAGGGCTCCATCATGAGTAACAGTTACTCCTGCATAAATTCAAAACATAGCCGCATACTAGCTATGAAGAAAATTAACTCTGTCCCAACCAAAATGCTGGGAGTTGCTGGGGAACTACTTTTTTCAGGTTGCAGAAAATGCCACTGGAGCATAAATAAGCTGTGAAAGAAGCTATGGATGCCTGAATCTACTTAAGTACAAGGCCACCTTTATGTCCTAACATGTTTCATTTGAGGTGTGAAGGCTGTATGTTTTAAAGATTAATATCACAGACAAGGTATACTCAACTGTCATTGCATGGTAAATCTGAAAAGAATGGCCTTCATGAAGTCAAATTAGTGGATTAATGACCATTTGTAAGTGCATGATTACAGCGTTAAGAGTTCATGGTTACAGTATAAAAATTCTGTGAAATGCCTTTTTAATTGTAATTGTGTTGTTAATTCTAAGCATCTATTTATTGAATTATTGTTAGTTTCCTCCAAATGTACACTGGCTGTGCAAATTAGTCATGCATCTTGCCAGAATGAATGAATTTGGTCTTTAGTCTTCATCTTCATTCCTGAGTACACCTAAGACATCACGATAGGTATATTCATTCACCATGCCCTGCCTTCAAACGTAAAAATCATTAATCTGGAAAAATAAAGTCAATTAACACAAATTAAATTCAGACAAAACAGACTGTAACCTATAGATGGCAAATCATTGCAACTGTGAGGGAAATGAAAAAAAGAAAGTGATATACAGCTGTTTAAGACAGGTAATTTTGTAAACAGATGAGGCCAGAACTTAGCATCTTCTTTCAATTGCAACAGATGTTCCAATGTTAGAAAAAGGCATTTGAGTGTAACAAGCTGGATTGTCTCACAGTTGACTAGAATAAGAGAGTTCTAAGGGTCTGGGTTAGCTTTTCAGACATCAGCTTCGATGCCAAATGAGAGAGACATCCTACAATATCCAAGATGATACACAATTGGTGTAAATCTAAGACTTTCCAAAGTGGCAGCTAGAGGTTCTACAGTTTCATTAGATGCCTAAGGTTAAGTTGCGGAATCATACTGTGATATCCAATCATCTCTGTGCAAGAGATGCTGTTTTTCCTAGTAGAGATGGGAGGAATGAAGATCTCTCCATGTGGAATGGAACAGGTTTCATACGTCAGGAAAAGAAGAAACTGAGTCACACAGTGTGTGACTATTCACTCCTTGGAATAAATCTCCCTACCTTGTCTGTGTTAAGAGCTGGGAAAGTGGTAAGTTTGTTTACCCAAGATGTTACCACGGCCTCTATTTTGTTGTATACTGTGCTGTGGAGGTTAGAGACAGGGCAGGTACGTAGGATCTTCACACAGAGAGACACCAAAGACTTGGTGTACTCTCTGGCATAGGCAAACTATACTACGTACTTTCATCATGCATAAAATGAGGTGAAAGCTTTTTTATGGGACAGAATGTTTCTATGCAACAATATTCTTATTATTCTGTGGTCAAAAACAATTGGTTAAACCATCTTTGACACAGACATTCCACTTTAACATAAATTGAGTATATTAAGATGGAGGAGAACAGTGTGATTGTGTTTTAGTTCACATACAGATATATATGCATATATGTGATGCTTTGCCTAATTGGAAAACTCTTTTTAGGAAATTATACAATGTAAAATATGAATAACAGAAAAATATCATCCTGGGAAGTAAGAATCTGATGTAGAATGACTGTCAGTAAAATGACATCTATAGAAAAATGAAACACCCAAACCTACTATATTTAAGATCATAAGTGAAACATATTTCTCTGCTTCCTCCTATCCCACTTCCAAACTATGTTGTTACATTTTGTCATTTTATTCTATGTTTGAAATCTCATCATGCAAAATCTGTGCATTTATCTCATTCTCCTTTTGCCACCCATATACAGTCCTTTCACAGAAAAACAAGACAATAGGATACCTGTATCATGTTGCTGCCAGCTGGCTGGGAAGGTTCAAAAGGACTTCAAAGAACTAAGGAGGGTTTATTTTGTTTTGTTTTGAAGCACCTTCAGATTGTTTTATTGTAACAGAAACACAGTAGGGTTCATTAGCTTACAAAACAGCAGATACTAAACATACAGAATTGTGTCTGCAGACAGAGTAGGCTGTAAACCATTTTCTTATGTATGTAGCTGTTGACTTCAGCAGAATTTTTCCTGACTTAGATAAGTCTGGCTGAAGGCATATTCCAGCACAGTGAGCTTATGAAACATCTAAGGAAAGAAATGTGGGTGTCCTGTGTTCTCACAATTGATTATTTCTTCCTTTTTTTGCATTTTCTCTCTTTTCCTCTTTCTTCTCTTCTCTCCTCTCCTGTCTCCATGATAACTGTGATTAAGCAAAGCTTTATTTAAGCTTTTCATTGTTGTAGCTTAATAACACCATCTCCTCTCAATAAGAAATTTTGTCTGGATCAGGCCTTCAATCTGTTAATAATGTGACAGTAAGGATTATTAATGACATTTCTTCAAGTCTTACCATCTTGAACAGTCAGGAAAGAACTATGTTAGTGGGAAAGAAGTTTTGAATATACATTTATTTGAAAAGACTGCTTTGATCCCAAGATACCCAGCTGACAGCAAACTCCAAAAAACTTTTAATTGAGTAAATTTAACACCATATTTTCTCCTGGAGTTTAACTTGTATGTCTGCTTAGATAAGAGAATGAACTGCTGTTGAAGAACAACTGGAGTTTGTTCCTAGAGTTTGTTGATCTAGTACCTCCTCCATATGTTTATCCTATGACTGTGTTTATGCGTTTTCCATGATTCTCCAAGTTCAGTGGATATATAGGTATGTGAAGATGCTTACTGATTTGCTTTCACTGAGCTTCTCAATTCCACAAGCTACTGTGAAGTTCATGCAGATAAGGAGGAAGTTCTTTATTGTAAGGGTGGCGAGGCACTGGATCAATGATCAATTTTCAATTTAGACATTTCACACTGAAATTATTTTATGGAAAACCAGGTTTTGATATTTTTCTCCCAGAGAGCTTGCATAAATATGATACTTTGATAAACTGGGTATACAAAACAGAATTATTTGAACTGATATCTGATCTCTGCTAATAGCTAGAAGCGGATGTTGAGAAGAGTATGAAAAATAGCATAGTGAGAGAACATCCCGTTATTTTCAGCCTCTATCAGTCACATATGGTTTTCCAACCCGCAGGTTTCATCTAGACTATTGTAATTAACTGCTATCAATTTATGTTTCTTACAGGGGTTTCCTAATCTATTCCTAAACAATTTTATAATTCTCAATAACCCAAAACCTCCTGTGACAGTTAATTATACAATTATGTATGTAAGAAAGGAATTTTTGTGCTCGTTCACTCCTGCTTTAAGATTGCCTGATCATTTGTCCTGGGTTCAGCAGTAGTAGGCATTTTTCTCCTTCATGGTAGCTGGTGCAGTGCTGTATTTTGACTTCCAGCCTGGAAACAGTGCTGTTGATACCGATGTTTTCGATTGTTGCTAAGTGATGTTTACCCTGACCAAGGACTTTGTGAGGCTCATGCTCTGCCAGGGAGGAGGGGAAGCTGTGAGGAAGCAGAGATGGGACGCCTGACCCAGGCTAGCCAAAGAGGTATTCCATACCACACCACATCATGCCCGGGGTGGGGGGTAACTGGGAGTTACCCGGAAGGACACGGGCTTCCGGGTGGGACTCGTTTTTCAGCGGGTGGTATCATATTCTCTTCCCTTGTTATTTTCTCTTATCGTTGTTGTTGGTAGTAGCGGTGGTGATTTGTGTTGTACATTGGTTGCTGGACTGTTCTTGTCTCAACCTGTGGAAGTTGCACTCTTTCAATCCTTCTCCCTGTTCCTCCGGGAGCAGGGAGGGGAGAGGCTGGGGGGGGGGGGGGGGGGGGGGGGGGAGAGGGGCCTCGATAGCTTTCAGCCCGGCACCACTCACTGGGAGTGAGTGAACAGGCTGTCTGGCTAGGGTTTAAACCACGACATCATTCTATTTCATTTCATGTTCTTGCACTATCAAAAATAACAGATAGTCATGCTTTATTCATCTTTTCCATATAATCCCATGACTGGGAAATATGCTGTACATATGACCAATTTGAGTTATGATTCATTATCTTGTGAAGCTACACAAAAACCTTTCCCTCTATGATGGAATAACTGTAGAGCTACTTCTGTTTCCAAGATCAGATGTGGACATAAATATAACTCAACAATCTTACGTGATAGTATTTATGAATCGTGCATGACATCAGGTGGAAGGATTATTCAGGAACAAAATCTGGCCTATAAACTCATGAAATATAAGAATAGTGTAAGACAGAGAACATATCTGAGCATTAGGGAAAGATGAGAAAGATATTTTCATTACATGGTAAAGTTGAAACATAATATGAACACTTTATTTCAAATATCACACATTTTTCATCTATCTTTCTAATTATTAAAAGGGGGGGGGGGCAGAACACTGGAACAGGCTACCCAGGGAGGTTGTGGAGTCTTCTTCCCTGGAGACATTCAAAACTCGCCTGGACACATTCCTGTGTAACATTATCTAGGTGTTCCTGCTCCGGCAGGGGGATTGGACTAGATGATCTTTTGAGGTCCCTTCCAATCTCTAGCATACTGTGAAACTGGAAACTGTAAAGTCTTGTGAAATTAGAAATATTTTAAATGAAGCATTTTCAACAGGAAAAAAAAACCAAAACATATAAACCAAACCACATTATTTTTGAATATAAAATATCATTAACTATGTCTCAGAGAGAGAAATATATTGAATGTATCAGTATCAAAAGCAGATTTGGGAAGGCAAACCATGAAAAACTGAAAAATTCTTAATTATTACTCTGTGGAAAAATTAGTAATTTGCTCCTGACTTCTCTTTAGACTTTGTTTCATTATTGTCTGCTTTCACAGTTTCATCATCTTGTAAATCTTTCAAGTAGCTTCAGGGTGTTAGTAAAGTGTAAAATGTTCATACCTCTTCAAAGCAAATCCATCTAATTCAACATCTAATCTCTGAAAGTGACAGTACAGATATCTGCAGTGGATGCTTTGATGCTGAGACCAGAGCAGACAAATTCTTGGGTTCTCTGGTCTAATAGGAATTGCTTCAACTGGAGGTTTGGAGTAGGGGACCTCTAGGGGTCTCTTCTAACCTAAATTATTCTATGAATCTCTGATTCTATAACCAAGAAGTTCTACAGGTCTACGACCTAGTGGTGAAGAAACACTTCATTTCTTTTCAGCTTTTCCCCTAACATTTTCATCTATTCTGGTCTTCTTAAGACTCAGACCACCAGCTAACATTCACTATTTTAACTGATAACTGCATTATCATCGAAACACAAGAATACGAAAGAGCTACAAAAAGAGCTAGTTACTGTGTCTGCTTCATTCAGATTCCCCTCCCCTTTTATTTTCTACATTTTTTTCTTTACTGTAGTTATATTGAATATAATATTGAATAAGTTATTTTCTGTGCAATTTCCAATCATCCTAATTTTATTTTTGACTTAAAGGTATTTGAAATTATTGATGGCATTGTTTAATCTATAGACTTTTTCCTGTTAAAGACCTTTTGTTTTCTTTCTAAAACTCTTAGAATGCATTGTGCAAACTCATCTACAAAGGAAAATGAGAGTTCTGGTCCTGGCATTAAACTCTGAAGGAAAAAAATTGCTTTTCATTCATCTTTAGCATGCATGTTATCACCCACATGACACTGTGGTGGCAAATATTACGTACATCTGAAGTTCAATCTGTCTCTTTAACTTACGTTTTAGTGTTTATTTTCTGCAGATTTCTATTATTCTGTCTTGAAAGTTGTACTTTCAAGAACTTTGAACTTTTCTCTGTTAGTTTCATAAATGAAAATACCACCTTTATCCTTTTGGAATGTGTGATATCTATTCACCTTTACACATCAAGATTTTTCATTTCCCTTTCCTGAACATTCTATTATCTTTTAGTTCAAGTTAAACTCTTTTCCAGGTCTAGTTAGGAGGATCTTGTAGTTATAACCTCATATCCTTTATAGTTATTTATATTCTATAGTTTAAGAAACAAATACTGGAACAATAGAAACAGAAAAATTCTACCTTTTGTATTTTCCAAGCTGAACCTGACCTCAAGCAATGTTCCTCCCTCTACTGAAACCTTCTTATGAACTATGAACATGTGTGTGAACTGACATGTATCCAACATCTCTCTTATTTAGAATTTCTTAATGACATAGAAGTACGTCCAACATTTTTTAGTGTCCAACAACTTTCGACCTGTAAGTCTAAACCTCATCTGAAATTTTGCCTCGTAGCCTTCATAAGTCTTACATTGAAAAAAGTGAAAATGTAAAATGGGGGTGTACTGCCAGTGTTCTGCTTAGCAAATATGAATGGTATTTTCTTTTTACCTTGGGACATCTTGTATTGTTTCTGTCTATGTGCAATTCTGCTTATAGCAAAATGAAAGAATCAAGTTAACAACTAAATAAATAATTAAGAAGACAATGCTATGTATTGAATCAGAATCCCTAGTCTTTCACTGTAGAGTTGATAGGATTTATATGAAAAAATACTCAGAGAAAAAATTATCGTAATTATCAGGTTCCCTTTATTTTCTGAATGGAACAAGAAAAAAATCCTGTGTACAGTGATGAGACAGACACTAAAAGGATAGAAACAGTAAAATCTTTGGATTATACTAAACTAATAAGGTGTATGCAGAAATGGAAATGTGTGACTCTCAGTCAGACAGATTGGCCACTTGCCTGAGGGAACTGAAGATTAATCAAACGTTCAGGTCAGTATTACTGTCAAATTATTTCTCCTTTTCATAGATTGGCCCATTCTCTCTCTCCCTCCCTCCCCCAGATATGTAAATCCAGAAACACAACTATAAATTAAAAAAAACTAAATTCATAAATACATTTCACAACTTCCTAAAATACCTCTCCCAAGAGTCAGTTGTTTCATTCATTCCAAAATGAAACAAAAAACTTGGGGTTTTTGGCCATAAAAAAGCCCAAAGATGTTGTTGACTGCTATGAAGCAACAATATTTCAGTCCAGAATATGCTGAAGACATTTAGATCAAGGTGAAAATTTAGTTTTCTTTCATTTTAAATCTGAAAAAGTCCATCCCTGCAAGGCCTGCTACTTCAAAATGTTTCAGTGTAAGTAGACAAAATGTGTCTAATGGAGAGGATGCGTCAAATCTAATGTTTAGATGTGGGCACACAATAGACATCAAATCAGCTGGGAAAAGCTACACTTCATAATGAGATGCACCTGACTTCTAGATCTTGGCTCAGATTACTATATGACAAGTTAGCTGTCTGCATTTGGTCAGATGAATTCCCACCAAAATGTTGATTATAATATGACTGGATTTGGAGGCTTCAAAAATGGCAAAATTGTTAGTGAATTTCCTCCCAGAGTTGTAAGAGTAATAATTATACTATATTATCTCTTCTTATGAAATTGGAACCTATGAAATTACTAAGTGTGAGTTGTTGTTCTTTCTGTTCCTAGTATAATATTTTTTTTATATATAAAAATGCCTCCAGGGAAGTCGACAGGGTTGTTTTTTTTTTTCCTTTGTCACTGAAGAAAAAAAAGGAAAAGTTTTTTTTTTGTTTTTTTCTTTAAAAAACCTTAAAATACTCAGACTGTAGAACTATATTTATAATTGTTTCCTATTTTTCCCTTAATTTTCTCTGTTCTTTAACATATGTGATTATTTGATAAAATTTTCCTTTTTTCTAAAGATATGCTTAAGATATATGGTTACTCAGACTTGTATCTTCTTCAGTAGATGACTATTTTCACTGTAGGCTTTTTTAGATTTGCTGTCATTTCCATATTTGTGCTTGTCCTGGGTTCAGCTCTAGCAGTCATTTTTCTCCTTCTTAGGAGCTGGTGCAGTGCTGTATTTTCAACTTCAGTTTGACAATATCACTGATAACACACCAATACTTTAGTTCTTGCTAAAAAATGCTTACCCTGATCAAGGACTTTTCAGTCTCTCATGTTCTGCCAGTGAGGGGTATGGGAAGCTGGGAGGGAGCAGAGACAGGGCACCTGACCCAAAGTAGCCAAAGGGGTATTCCATACCACAGCACATCATGCACAGTATAGAAACTGGGGGGGGGCAGGCCTCAGATCGTTGCTTTGGTCAGGCTGGGCATTGGTTGACGGGTGGTGAGCAATTGTATTGTGCAGCACTTGTATTTATTATTTCCTTTTTTTACTTTCTCCTTTTATATTATCTTCCCTTGTTATTTCCCTTAACGTTAGTATTATTGGTGATAGCAGTAGTAGTTTTGTATTGTACCTTAGTTACTGGATTGTTATCTCAACCTGTAGGATTTATATCCTCCTTTTGATTCTCCTCCCCATCGCTCTGGGAGCAGGGGGAAAAAAAGGCAGGGATTGAGTGAGTGGTTATGTTGTTCTGAGTTACTACCTGGGCTTAAACCATGATTCTGGTGAACTCTTGCTTAAAAGCAGTTAAAAATATTATTTATTTAAAGTCCTATTCTGTTGTGTTTGAAGAGAAATTTTGCATTTACACAGGCTCAATTTTGTGACATTTAAGAAGTCCAGATTAAGCAGAAATCCTTTTTGTTAAAAAAAAAAGAAAAATAATTCACTGTTCTATATAGGATTACCTTCTACATCAGGAATTTATTTTCAGATGAGGTAATGAGAAGCTATATAAACTAATCCTGAAGTTTTAATTAATGACATAAAACTTTGGTAGAATTGTGCCTCGAATACTTATTTGTTAAAAAACTAGGCCATAGCCATCAATTTGCAAGCTTTTAAGCTTTTACTTTAACATCTTCACAGTTTGGTAAGTTAAAATATTGTGTTTGTTTGGTTTTTTTTTCTGAGGTAGAAATTATTAAATTGAGAGTTTGGAGGTGAAGTTGGGAGGGGGTGTCCGTTTTGAATTATCATCACCAGCATGTGCAGTTTGTAGAATCTAAATTTAATTTGATGGGAAGACCTAAAACATCCATCAACTTGCATAGAAAAATATTTGAGTTTTATATGTGAAGACATCACATTAGATTTTCTTATGGTTAACTTTATATTATTAACTTCCTCAAATGGAAAATCCCACAATGTTGTCTCCTCTAAGATTTTAGAATCCATCTACATTCTTTAGTCCTTGTACATCATGCAGACAGGACTACAATTGAAGCAGTCTGAAATTTTCTTCAAATTACACCCTAAGACTATGATCCTCTAAACTGAATTTAGTGTAAACAGAAGTTATCTTACAGGAAGTACACAGAAACACCGCAGGTTGGCCCCCAAAAAATTACCTCAGATTCTTAGCCTGCTTTTTGCTTTTCTGATATATTTTTTTTTTACATTCAGAACTGATTTCTGAATGATTAAATATTCACTGAATAATATTCCTTAGCCTTTTTCCATACATGGAATAATGGAAAAAGCTCACTTTACAATTCACTGGTCAGTATTTATGTGCATGTTACAACCCTTCCTCAATAAATGACTGATGATATTCAAAGGAAAAGATAAATGAATATTGAGTAGCAAAGAGTTTTTCATTATTGTCCTTAATCTCCAATAAGAGTAAGATGGGCAACTATTCAGGCAAACATTAAGGAACATAAATATGGGAGGATTGATAAGGGAGCAGAAGTCTAATAAAATGTAGATGAATAAAAATTGTTTCTCGGGTATCAGTACCATGTAACATCCTATAGATTCGGCCATTGAAATAGTCCAACATGGAATATTATATACATCTAACACAAGGTAGACCTAGTCCAGTTGTACAGCAAATGGTTGTGTATCCAGCTTAGATGGGTTATCTGTAAAAGTAATCATTAAAAGAAATGTCCTTTTACAGAACATTTTCTCAGTTGGGCATGATTTGCAAAATAATTATTCACACCACAGGATATCTGAACAGATGTAGAAAGTCACAAACCCTCTGTAAATCTGGAACTAATATACCCTTCTTTCTAAAGTTCATCTAGTGGTAAATAAAACACACATGAGAACTATATTTTGTCTGTTTTTTTAATCATTTGGTTTTATTTCCAGACATAAACATAATTCCTACCAGTTTAGTGTTTCTGTATCTGCAAAATTAAGGTAACTAGATCACCTGAAAAATATTGTGAAATTATCTAGATAATTTTAATACTTTGAAATGGCAATATGTTAAGAAAAAAATTACCCCAGATGGTGAAAGGTATATTCCATACCATATGACATCATGTCCAGAAAAAAAAAAACAACTATATATATTATAATTGTTATTGTTACTGTCGTTATTTTATTTACAGATATTCTACTGGTGCTACCATAAGCAAATGACATTCAAAGCAAAATTTTAATGAAAACTGAAAAAAATCTGGTTAGGGCTGTATCTTAGTTTTCCCGAATAAGAAATAGCTGAAATAATTGTATCTGGTTTCAACACAGGAATTCAGTCTTAAAGATTTGCTATAAACATAAATTTTGCCTCATTTTTTGATGGATTATCTAAATGGAAACTTTTTAAAAAATGTTTTATTTCATAAACAACAAAATCTTATTCCAACATCAGTTTAAAAGCCTCTAACTTTTAAGTTGATCAAATAAAACTTTTTTTTTTTTTTAATGTCTTAGTTGTCCTGAGACAAAGCTTGGAAAGTGTAGCTGTAGTAATTCATTGTTCTCAGAATTACCTGGAAGTAGGTTTTGGAAGGGAATGGCTGCAGAAATTTAACTATTGAAAGTGACAGAAGAAGAGCTGTGGCTTGTGAGGTCAGTGAGCAATGAAGCACAGAAAGACTAGAGTCCTTTCAGGTCTCCCTCCACTTTCTTTCTTGTGCTCATTTCCCTTTCTCCTTCCCCAGCGGTTTGATTTTGTTCATTGGTCTGTACTGACTGCATTGAAAATAATATAATCAAATTTGCCTTAAATTGAAGCATAGCCCTCCCAGCAATATTTTCACAAATCTACGACATTCTCCGTTATTTGGGTGTTCAGATGGAATTTGCTGATCTTAATGAGAGCTGACGACAAGGTGAAATCAAATAAGCATAGTCATCTCCTCTCCAAATAAAAAATACCACCACTGTGAATTAACAGATTGTATGTGCTTACTCCAGTAATCACTATGCTTTCTCTGTTTCACAATATCATAACAATGTCTGTGCAGTAGCAGAACTTGGGGGAAGTGATGAAAGCTTTTATTACTGAAGCTGAATTATACAGTCTCCTTTCCTTACTCCTTTGGAGAATTTAGCATTTAAGAAAACACAGTTCCTCATTATAGCTTATAGGCTGCTACAAAATGAACCTCACAATTTACAGCTGGCTGCACTGCTGAGTTGATACTGCTTTGCATCCTATTTGTCTAACTGTGAGTGTGATTTGGAACTATTGAGGCATCTGTGCACATGTCAGCACTCACATATTTATATTGTGTTCAGCCCAAGTCATTTCCACCCTGATGCTCATGCAATGCTCAATTTAGATTGCCCTTTGCAGTTCAATGAACTTTAGCAAATTTCATTTCATTTTTTTCAGGGAATCCACAGTCTTAGGATTAAGACATCAATATAGCCAAATTGATGGCAGTTAAAAATATGAGCTCAATTTATAACTGTCATATTCAGCATATATTTCAAATATGTTTATAATTTTTTGAGGTGATTCAAAACTTAGTTTTGGCATTTGATGTAAAGGAATACCAAAGGGGGAAATTTGATTATAACGTTAGATATGCTCTTTAATAATAGGGAAGGGAAATTTTAAAAATGTTTAAATTGATTTATAAGAGTGACATAAACTGCTGTGCAAAGGTTTATTCCAATCTTCTCATTTCAAGGGGTTTGTATGCTGAGCTTGGAGATCTTAGAAAAAAAAAACAAACAAACCTTTTCTTGTAAAATCATAATCCAGAACCTTTGTAGCTTTATATACAATATGAATTTGATTGTACTTTTCTCTGCATTTTAATATAATTATGAAAATATTAAATTAGTGAAAGTTAACAGATAGAAACAAGTAGTATATTATGCATTTGAAAAGTAAATATAGCAACATCAGCAAGTACAGCAGAAGAAACTGATTATCAGTTTGGGTTTGGTAGAATATTTTCAGAAGCTTTTTTATTATAACTCCTTAGCTCCTTCTAAAACCAGTTTCAGATTGTTATTACACTTTCATATGTAACTCCAAATGCTAGAAACATATGGCTTATTTTTTTTACATTCCACACAAAATTTAGGAATTCTATACTAACACATCTATATGCATATCACACAGTTTGTCCGGCAAATTAATCTCTCTGGTACTTCAAAAACATTTTGGAAAGCCTTCAGGTGAGAACTGGTTTTGAATGGGATAATTAACCTTGACAGTGATTTCTTCATATCAGAGCCAAATAACAGTTGGAAAGACGTATTCACTTTTCACAGAGTGCTAGGTACTTATGGTCTGGAAAGAGGCTATAATGTTTTCAAAGAAAGTGTATTTCAATGTATTTCAAACAGGCATGGAAAAGTGCTCCGACAGAGACTCATCCATCTCATCCATCAAAATCCAGAAGGACATGATTCACACAGGAGGTAATAGAGGCCCTGGCTGAACGTTTACAGTAGTTTATTTTCAGTCCTAAACCAGTGTGATTGTTTCCTGAACTAATATAATCAAACAACATAATTATATTATCCCAAAAAAGTACTTTTCAGGTTATTGGAAAATGAATCTTCATATATTTCCTCATGATAGAAAATTATGAGTAATTATACTAAGTTTTATCAACTCTATATCAGTAATTGTGTAGGTAAATCTGCTTGCAATGAAGCCTAACAGATAACATTTTTCATTTTTAGCAAGTTAAAACAGGTCTAAAAGCTCCTTCCATGTTTTTCATTCCTCTTTTTCATTAGGTATCATTCTTCACTGCTTGTATTAGTATTTCACTGGTCTGCTTATTTGTTGCTTTTGAATTCAGATGGATTCAGTAAGTAAAATACTGGCATATTATGTCAGAAGAAAAAGGGTGGTGGTATAACTGTTCAAGTTTATAATATTCAAATTCAAACCATCTGTGTACTTTGAGCTTGAAAACAGGTTTCCTACAAAGGGAACTGAGACTTTTTAAAAATTAATAATAAAAATGTCAAGGGATTTGTTTCAAGTTTTCCACAGGAAGCTGCTGCTTAGAATTTTTTTTCCTGAGGCAACATGCAAATATTTAAAACAGAATTTGATAGGAGCAGAGGTAGACCTCTAAGGCAAAGTGTTTTTGAAAATCTTACCCATCGTTTGAATGAATATTTTTGTTAAAGTTATTCATATTTCTCTAAGGTACTCTACTAACTGGCTTCTCGGGCAAACAACAGGTGAGAACTACTGAATAGTTCTCTGAATTCACTGAAGAGTTCTCTAAATTCTGACTAGTGACTCTTTATAAGGAGGGTTTATACATTGCTTAGACAGCTCTGTTTTCTGTAGGTATACTGCCTACATGTAGGTTTTCTTCTTTTTTTTTCACCAGTCCCAGACACTTATAAACTGCGGCTGACACACAGTAATTATAGCTATAATTTCCAAAGGTAATTCCAGGATGGTAATTGAGGAATGGGAGACAAAATACGACATATGGTTAAAGCTTTTGTGTTCCTAGCAAATATTTAATTCAACCTTATAATTTTAGGAATAGATTACATTATCTATAAACTGAAGCTAGACATTTCAGAGTTGTGCCACTCTACAAAATAGATCTAGTCTCATCTATCATTATCTAGAAGACTGTATCTTCTCCTGAATGCTGTAATTTTAAATCAAAAGTCTGTTTTCATTAATACATAAATAAATAAAGAAACCTGTGAGGAGGGAGCTGAGTGGCTGACAATTTTCCTGATGTTACCTTTTCCATTTTCAAACAGGATTAAATTTACTTTAACTGCAGCCAGCATCTAAGTACTATGCAGCCAATTGCTCACTTTTGTCTCCCACCCCTCAGTAGGATGGGGAAGAGAACCAGAAAAACATAAACCCCATGAGCTGAGATTTATTAAGTTTAATAAGTGAAATAAAATAAAATATAATAAATGATAAATGATAAATAATAATTATTATTAATAATAAAATTAAAAAAAAAAGAGAGATAAGAATAAACCCCAAGAAACACAAGTGATGATGCACAATACAATTGTTCATCACCCGTCAAACACCCAATACCTAGCCAGTCCCCAGCAACAGTCACACCCTACCAGCTAACACCCCCAGTTTATATACTGAGCATAAAGTTGAGTTGTATGGTATATATATCTCTGCAGCTAGTTTGGGTCAGGTGTCCTGTTTCTGCTTCCTCCTGGCTTCTTGTGCCCCTCGTCACTGTCAGAGCATGAGAGACTGGTCAGGGTAAGTGTTACTTAGCAAAAACTAAAACATTGACCTGTTATCAGCATTATGGCAGTCCTGGTTAGACTTGATGATCTTAAAGGTCTTTGCCAACCTAGGTGATCCTATGATTCTATTCTCAAATTAATTCCAAACTACAGCACTGTACCAGCTACTAGGAAGCAAATTAATTCTATCCCAACCAAACCCACAACAACTCTCTAGTTCAGGAAAAAAAAAGTATAAACAATTTCAGGTTTATGTAATTAAATATAACTGTTACAAGTGACTTTGACACATAGCAAAATACCATCTACAGTTACCTCATAGCTGAACCACTGCAAAGTGACTTCTGCTGATGACAACTTTTTTTTTTTTTTCAATTAAAAAATAAGTGGTAAAAAAGAAGTGCCGAAAGAAGTGGTAAATGCTCCATCCCTGCCTGTGTTCAAGGCCAGGTTGGACAGAGCTTTGGGTGACATGTTCTAGTGTGAGGTGTACATGCTGATGGCAGGGACACCTCACACTAATTATTACAATAATTACTAAAACTAGTGCTACTGTTATGGATTTCAGTATGTGCACACACATGAGACATTCAGAATAATTAGCTGATCTCATTCCATTTCATAAATGTCTCTGCAATTCTGTGTTTTTCATTAATATCCTGGCAGTGACCAGAAAAAGCTTACATTTACCTAGTAAGAAAGATAAAATTAGCATCGTGTTTTAAGGGCAGACTGAAGGAAGTTGTGTTGGCTTTGAATTTGGTTTATGGGGCACTCCTTACTCTTCAGGGCTTCTGAAGACTGGAGCTGAGACTGACTGAAAGCAAAGCCACATCATCTTGCACATTGTAAGAAAGCATGTTTCATTACTGCATAGAGTACAAACTGTCAGCATTATTTGCTTTTTCTATAAAGACAAAAGATTTCATTTTCCAGCAGTCAGTACAACATGTCATACAAATATTTACAGTATCATATCAGAGAATCATGACAGAAGAGAGATAAAATGCTCCTAGCCTTATTTGAAGTGTTGGATGCTAGGTGTTTGTTGTTAGTGGTGGCCTTTTGAAAAAATAAATAGGTAATGTAAGGTGCAATAAACATGAAAACAACGTTTGCATGCTAGAAAGCAGCTATTTCTGTAATGTCCTTTTAGGAATGACACTAGAGTGAACTCTGTCATGGGATGCATACAGAGAGATGAAGAAGGTGCAAATACATACTGTCCAGTGATACTGCTAAAAATTTATAACTTGAGACCTACATCAAAAGATAAAAACAACAGGACATAAGCAATACTGAAGGTTAGTGGAGTGCACTGATGATAACTTCCTCCTCCAAGTGACAAAATCTTCAATGAGGAGATGACCTCATATTCACCATCAAGGAGGAGTTCATCAGGAATGTGAAGATCAAAGGAAGTCTTGGCTGCAGTGTCCATAAGATGGTGGAGTTCAGGATCTTGAGGAAAGGGAGAAGAGTGAAAAGCAAGCCCGCCAGCCTGTATTTCAGGAGATGGACTTTGGCCTCGTTGAAGATGGAAATCTGGTTGGAAATGTCCCATAGGATAAGGCCCTAGAGGGAAGAGGGACCCGAGAAAGCTAGTTAATATTCAAGGATCACCTACTCCAAGCACAAGAGGGCCCTATTCCGATGAATATGAAGTCAGTCAAAAAATACCAGGAAGCCTATATGAATGAATGAGGAGCTCCTGGACAAATTCAAACATAAAAGGAATCATACAGAAGATGGAAACAAGGATGGGTAACCTGAGAAGAATACAGAAACATTATCGAAGCAGCAGGGATAGAGTGAGGAAAGATAAGCTCAAATGTAATTAAATCTAGCCAGAGATGTCAAAGACACAAGAAGGGCTTCTTTAAGTAGATACGTGTCAAAAGGAAGACTAGGGAGAATGTGGGCCCAATGCTCAATGAGACAGGGGGCCTGGTTACACAGAACATGGAAAAGACAGAAGTATTGAACGCCTACTTTGCCTCAATCACTATTTGCAAAATCAGTCTTAAGGAATCCGAGGCCCCAAAGACCAGAGGGAAAAGCTGGAGCAAGGAAGACGTACTCTTGGTAGAAGAGGATCAGTCAGGATTCAAGCAAACTTGACATGCATAAATCCATGATCCCTGATGGAATAAAATAAGGAGTGCTGAGGCAGCTGGTATATGTCATTGTGATGCTACTCTTGATAATCTTTCATCAATCACAGCAAACGGGAAAAGTGCCCAAAGACTGGAGAGAGACAAATGTTACCACTGTCTTTAAGAAGGGCAAGAAAGAGGGACAAGGGAATTATAGGCTGGTCAGCCTCTCCTTGATGGCTGGGAATGTGGTGGAGCAGCTAATCTGGAAAACCATTTCTAGGCACATGAAGAACAAGAAAGTAATGAGAAATAGCATGATTTCAGCAAGGGGAAGTCATGCTTGACAAACCTATTAGGCTTCTGTGGTGAAATGGCTGTCCTGGTAGGTGAAAAGAAAACAGTGGATATTGTCTGCCTAGACTTTAATAAGGCCTTTGATGCTGTCTCCCATATGATTCTCATAGAGAAGCTTTTGAAGCATTGTCTGGATAAGCAGACTCTAAGAGGGACTGAAAACTGGAGGAATGTCTGGGCCCAGGGTGTGATGATCAGCAGTGCAATGTCTAGTTGGAGGCCTTAGAGATATTCATAGTCTTGGGAAACTGGCTCTAGGCAGCAGTTCTTGAGCAAGGATCAATGTCTCTTCTAAGCTCACCCATTCTGTGATTCTGCGATCTGTCCTAATATGGACAATTCATCTTCATTAGAAACCTAAATGAAAATTTCTAAATATAGGATTTGATTTAATCATCTCATGCATCTGAGAAGTTAGTGGGTATCAACTTGACTTCCAAAAGTCCCCTCAGATCTGCTAGGTCTGTGAAGATATCTCAGATGCCATAAAACATGCAAGATGATATTATATGTGGGCACCTAAATCAAGAGAACACCTGTATCAAGACTAAAAGGTCTATACATATAATAGGTATTTTTTTTGGCATAAATTAGGATGAATATGATGTCTTTCAGGCTGAACACGTATTTGTTTTTCCTTTTTCCTGCATTTTTATTTCTTGCTGGTTTTGTTTGTTTGCTTGTTTTTTCTTCCTCCTTTTTTAGCCTGGGCTTCAGTCTCTCTTAATCCCATTCCAAATTCCAAGCCATTCTAATTACAACATTCTCATCTAGCTGTAGACATACAAATGGATGCTTCTGCCATAAACACATTTAGCATATATGTTTGAATAATCAGAAAAAAATAAGATATTCAGATCAATTTAATAGAAAAAACATTTTGCCTTTTTTATATTGCTGATGATTATGCCGTTGAAAACTATCTATTAGAACAAGCAAACACAGCCAATAAATTAATGTGTTAAAACATAGAAATAGTTGCAAATGGATCTAATTTTCAGTCATATTTTCCAATATGATGATTTGAGACAGATATAGAACAATCTGCTTTCTCTTTCTCTGTGCTGGACTCAATCTTACATTCCAGAACACAGTATTACTTCATGAAAGTATAATATTTTTGCCTAAGAAGTCAACTGGACATTTCAGAAGTACCAAGAAATGGTCATGTGGTAGGCTAAAGCAGTACTGGCTGTTGCATTTTCTTTTATTTTTATCTTGAAAGGCCATGGGCATACAGAGCTACTTTCTCAGATCTATTGACTAAAATAAGTTGCTGATGGGAAAGAACAGGAAATATGCCCTGCCTGTTATGAGTTTTAATATACACTCAAATTAGATCTCCCTCGAAATTATGTGGTTTCACAAAATCATAATTTTTTTTATGCATAGCATCAAGGTAAACAGTTAAATACTAATTCTTCCTAAAACCTAAAAAGTGTCCTCATTGTTTTTCAAGGACAAGAAATAACACCTAAACTTTGATGTCTCTTTTTTTTTTTTTCTCTTTAAATAACTTCGTGGACTACATTCCTCCATGAAATCTTGATTATGAAAAAAAGGCAATTTTCACCATAATCTGATTACTTGAAGAAAGGCACAATAAGCAATTAAATGTTAATATACCAGTTCTGTTAGATGCTGCTTTAGATTTTTTTATTTTTTAACAAAAGTAATTAAATGCGTGTGTCAAATCATACACAGTATACAAGAGCCAATTATGGAAATGAGGGTCCAAGGTTAGCTTGCAGCAATACTTTTTAATTCAACAAATATTAAAATAAGCTTATTCTTTCTATAATAGATGGCTACAAGAGTTAAAGAGCTCAAAATGTTTCTGTAGTCCCCCATCTAATAAACATTTCCATTGTGTGACCAGAACTGTAAGTGAAAAGAGCCCCCCCAAAACCTGCTTTTTATACGTTTTGTTTTGGTTTTTTTTATAAATTTTTTAAGAGATGAAAGGCAGAGCAATCGGTGTTTATCCACCTTCCTCTGCTGGAAATAAGTGACAAAATAAAGTCATATTAATGCAGCAATTTGCAGAAGAAAACCTTTCTGTGCTAGAATATCTCATTTCACTTTAATGGAAACCTACAGATGCTGTGCTGTAATTACATGTGTTTAAGGTTATACAGAAAATACTCTGCACAAGTCACATTCCATTTATATTTTTTTACTGTCTTTTCCATCTTTTTTTCTTTTTTTTAGAAAGAAATATAGAAAGAAAACACACTGAGCGTTTGAATGCTAATTATGTCAGCTCTGGTTCAGATGTCAACAGAATCTAATATATTCTAGGTAGATACACTGCCAGAATAAGGTTATGGAAAATCCATTACTGCAGTCAACAAGAATTTAAATATTTATTTTAAGAACAAATACTAATGTCTACTTTATTAAGTCTTTTTGAAATTCTTCTTTCTTTTTTTATTTTTCTCTACGTTTTTACATTTTTTTTTTTAGTGCTTGAATTATATCAAAATGTACCTTCTGTGTTGTTTTTTTTTCCTCCAAGGTGCTAATGGAGTAAAGCCAGAAAACACTGACTCTAGAGACTAGGTTAGACCAGCCTTGTCACTATCTGCTTAATACAGTAACTTGCACTGTGAAGAATTATATAAACCTACAATTTCCAAGCTAAGGGAGAAAAAAAGCAAAGGAGACTGACGCGTGGATAGTAGGTATGCTTTATTCAGCTCAGAGGCGCATGGGGGATAACTCCTCTAAAAGCATGTACACCTCAGCGTTGTTTCCCCTTTACATTTATACTCTAAAGTTATACATATGCATGAGGTTGCACAACACGCCTACACATATTCATGTCTTGTTCCCGCTTCGTATTATAATGAGCTAAGAAGTCCTTTGTGCCTGCACAGTGCCTCCTAGTGGTCGTGAGCGAGGGTCTCAGGATAAAGTAAACGAGTCTTCCATGCGCTTGAACTTTTCACCTCTGGTCGTTACGCATGCTCACTGGAGACTTGGTCTTTGTCCAAAGCACAGAGCCAATTTTAGCCGGCCTAGGAATCCAAAGGACAGGAATCAAGACACGGTCCCTACTTCTTGACAATAGCTATGTCCTTATATCTTGTCCTAGCATAATCATGAGTGAGCAATGATATTGTTAAGCAAGCATCCTGATCTATCCCCTTGTACATTGCAAGTATGATAAGCATCAGCAAGCAGTAACATTGTTAAGCAAGTGGCTCAACCCTAACCTCACTGTACATTTGTTAACCCTTTGCATCAAGACCTTGGTGGGGAGGTAGCTGAGTTTTACAGTTCATTGTGGCAATGTGCTCCATCCCACACAATCTGGCCTGTATTTCTCAACTCAACTCAAGTGATAACCATCGGTGGTGGTACTAGATGCATCTAGGTCTTGAAGGGGAGACAGATGACAACAAAATAGCCAAAGGCTAATCTGAACAGTGGGCACCACCCCCCTCAACCATATTCAATGTGTGAAAACTCCTTCATGTGATAGCTGATAGTAAAAAATGAAGCCAGCAATTAAATTCAGGGAGTTTTTCTGTGGAACAGGGATCTTTCTTAGCTGATTTCCAGAACAAGTATTGACTTCCAGCCATACTCAGAGTCTCAGATTAAACTGAGCTCAGGTCCATGAAGCCAAACCTTGTCATCTTTACCAATTCAATTACCTTTCACAGCATAATACTGGTCACATCTGAAAACATCTGAAGTTTTATGTTTCTCTAAAGAAGTTTTAACTACCATGCTCTTGCATGTGGGGAAGATGATCTTGTATTTGTATTCCAGCATTTAGAAACAAACCTGAAAAAGTATATGGACTTGACAGGAGAATTGCAGAAAGAAAAAAAATAAAAAATAAAAAAATCCATGAAGCTAAAGGGAGAGAAACTTATGAATTCTTATGGCATCAACAGCAATATTTTGGTTTATAAGTTTGTCGGGAAAGAAAAGTGTTTGAGTTCTCTGAGCCTATGAATAATCAAAGAAAATACATGAACTATACTGCATATTAAAAATAAATATACATCCTACAAGTTTATGTCTAACCATGCAGGGTAATGGTAATGACCAGAATAAATAATTTTATTTCATGATAAACCTTTTGTGATTTTAGCAAGTTTAGTTTTATATCCATGAAAAAATAGTGTTTATTCATGTACTGTATCAATGAGTTATGGTTACACCTAAAGTTTTCCCACCTAACTAATTCAAGATAAGGGCTTGAGGGATAGAGTTGAATGGAAATAGAGGGTGAAGCTTCTCCTTGTCTGCCATGCCCTCCTGGATGTCCTTACACACAGATATGAGGCTCTGGAACTGGAAGGATAGGGACAGTCATCTGTTCTAGAGGAGTCATCAAGATCAGGCCAGCCCTTCCCTGCATCATGATCACTTCCAACAAAGATAGTGAAAGGACTAGAAGACATGACTTATGTGGAGCAGTTGAGGATAGGAGTTTTTGTTCAGCTTAGAGAACACTGGTGAGTGACCTTGCTACTGGTCTACAACTTCCTCAACTGGGGGAGCAGAGAGGGAGGTATGGATGTCTTTAGTGGCCAGTGGACATGAGAAAATGGCTTAAAGCTGTGTCAGAGGAAACTCAGATTGGTTATTAGGAAGAAGTTCTTCAGTGAGGGGGTTGCCAAACGCTGGAACAAGATCCCCAGGGAAGTGCTCATAGCTCTAACTCTCAGTGTTCAAGAAATGTTTGGAATATACTCTTAGATATATTGTTTAACTTTTACTTTGCCTTGTGTGGAGACAGGAGTTGGACTCAGTGATCCTCCCAGATCCCTTCTAACTCAGGACATTGTATAATTCTATTATTCTAAAATTCTAATAAATTGATGATATGGGCAGGCTCAGAGAGCTCATATCTGACCCTGTCAACTTTGTAATCTGGATAAGTGAACCTGTTTACCTCTTTACTGAGTAGAACCACAATAGGTAATAAGCATATTTTTTTGCTTCCTTGATTGCCAGTCACGGCTGGAAAAAAAAAAAATGCTTCAGAGTTTAAAGTGTGTTAGCTGATATACTGTACTTTATCTCTGTAAAGAAATAATCATAGAATCATAGAATAATTAGGGTTGGAAAGGACCTTAAGATCATCTAGTTCCAACCCCCTGACATGGGAAGGGGCACCTCACACTAAACCATGCCACCCAAGGTTTCTTGCAACCTGTCCTTGAACACCGCCAGGGATGGAGAATTCACAACCTCCCTGGGCAACCCATTCCAGTGCCTCACCACCCTAACAGGAAAGAATTTCCTTCTTATATCCAATCTAAACTTCCCCTGTTTAAGTTTGAACAAGGTTTAACATGGCCTCACAAGTCCACACCACTCAGCTGATAGATGGTGGCAATGTCATTTTAACATCACTGGGAACAAGAATCATTTCCATCCCAAAAGATCTCTGTTTTTGAAATACGTGCTATAGTTTGAAAAACAAAGTGTTAAAAAAAAAAAAGAAAAAAAGAAAAAAAATAGACAACCAAACACTTTTTCAAAAATAAAGACAATATCTTGAAAAATAGCTAGAATCAATTTATATTTCATGTATCCGTGGGAGGAAACAGTGATCTTCACTGCCATGTAAAGAATACCTACATATTCTTCTTAAAAGACTTTTCAGACTCTGCTTCTATTTATCCTTTTAAGGAACAGTACACCATCACTCCTGGTGCCACAAGGTACATAAAAGACTACAATGGGAGTGATGTTACCTTTTCTCTTCCATTACCCAAAACAATTTATCTCATCATGTCCATTACAGAGGAAACTGTCTCACACTGATAATTAACTCGCATATAAATTCCTTCTTTCCCTCAGCTTTCTGAACAAAACATATATTCATCTTGCATTTTCTGGGTTTTATTTTGTGCTTCTTAAAAGACAAAATATTTGAAAAGTTTATTAATCTTCATGCTTCATTGGACAAGCTGAACAAGAGCTAATGTCAAAAAGACATTTCTGGAAATGGTTTGACATTAACTTCAGTTGAGTTACTGTCATTTGCTTATTGGTCTTGCTCTGATGTTTCTCTCATCCCTCACTGTGAATGGTTATGGGGTTTTATTTGTTTGTTTGGATTTTTTTTTTTTAATGTTGTTTTTTTTTCACTTGTGAATATTAAAACAGGTCAAAAACTGTCTCTCTATAAAAAACTCATGATTGTTGACGGTATTGTTGTTAAACAAAAATTTAAAAAACTTGGAAATTTACAGGACAAGTAGCTATCATCCCTGGAAAGAATATTTGTATAATACCTGTGTGGTTTATTTTGAGATACCCCCAAAAGTTACATCCCATTTTCAGTAGTTTTTTTGGTTTGCTCCTGGCCACTGAAAATTATAGTCAGGTATGAAAATTCGTCAAGGGTGGAAAAGTTTCATTTAGCCAAAAAAGGTTAAGTACAGACACTTGTATTTTGGCAGCTTGATGAAAAAAAAAAATTGTTACCTGGTAGTGAAGGAGTTGAGCTTTGTGCTTAGACATAGAGTAGACGTGAACTGGATCTAAATGTGATTATGACAATTTATTAAACCACATTTGCTTAAATTTATTTTGAAATCCATATTTTCAAAATATTAATTTATTGAATACATTGAACTATATTCATAATATCCAGACTGAAGTGTTCATATGGTGGACTGGTACTTTGATATAATCTAACCAGGAATATGAGTTATTCTGACATCTAAAAAGTTATAAGCTATTCTGACTTCTGACATTATTATGAGGTCTTAGGTACCAAAGTATTTGACAGTTTTTTAGTAAATGTTTTCTCTAAGGACTGATACACTCCATCAGAAAATAAAAAGAAAGAATACTTACTCATATGCATATGGGAAGCGTAAAATCTGCATTAGTTGTAAAAATGCAATTCGAGATGGTTTTGGGAGGGAAGAAGGAATTATTTTTTTTTATCTAGGATATAAAACAGAAGTTAAAGTCTCATTCAACTTAAAAAAAAAAAAAAAATCCCAACAGTAATAACATTGATTTAATCTATAAGATGCTGGTTTATTTCCTATGTGAAAGATTAACTCCAATTCTTCCACTGTTTGACTATTTTTCTCTATTACAGTAGATCAGATATTCTCCTTACATTTTCCAATACTTGCTGCTATTTTTATTACAGGACTAGCACTTTACTTTCATTATAAATGTATTTTGATGTCCTTTCTACAGATAAGCTTTCTCCAGCTTTGAAGAAATACGAATCATCTCATCATATAATTTAATATACCTAAGATGCATTCAAAAACCTGTGATTGCGTATGACCAAAATTATTTTTTACAAACACTAAATCTGATATACACTATTATTTTTAAACTATCCTTTTTAAAAAATCTGAGAGCATCTCAAGGTCATAGTAAGAGCGAAAAGAATGCAGGAAAGAAACAATGTTTGCTTGTTTGTTTTCCTACATTATAAACAATTTTTTTTTTTTATCAATGCAGAAGTGCCTTGAAATCAGAGTGTCAGTGGTGCTCCTTCTCACTACTCTGTGCCTATCTGGTACATGGGGAAAAAAAAAGCCAACAGATTTTTTGCTGTATATCTCTATGACTTCAGATAGCTTGATTTGATTCTCTTCTCAGCACTATGCCCTCACAAAAATAATCACACAATTAAATGGAAAAAAGAATTTATTATAAGAAAATAAATCATATTTTAAAATAGAAGTCACTACGATACAATGAATATCTGCTTTGTGTTAAAACAATATGGAGTAAATTAATAGCTGTATCAACAATCTGGCAAAATAGATTAAATCAATTAATTGTCATTTTTTCTATTAGTTGAAAAACATCCAGAAAAGCAATCACTTTTTTGGACCCCTCCACCCAACCCTCCCCGCCACCCACAAAAAAAGCACAAATAAAAAATAAAAAAATTAACATGTCTCACATTCCTAACTAGTTGCTCAATTCTGTTAACATTGAAGTCAATTTTCCTTGAAAAGAATGTGAGATGTTTTTGTCTCTGTTTTCTAATACTTCCTTTTTTCTAACAATGCTCTTCAATGTATGAGCATGGATCCATAATCAATGCATGTGGCTGAGAGCCAGGGACTTGGTGGCTTGTTTATTTGGCTTTTTTTTTTTTTCTTTTTAGTTTGGTTTAGTTTTTTAAACAAGAATCTAATCCCATGGTGTGTTTTTAATTAGTTTTTGCTCTTGTGTTTTGAACATTATTTGCTTAAACGTTACTTGAATCTCTCTCAAGTATCATGAATTAAACTTCTTCTGCTGAAATCAGTGGCCTACAAATGCTAAATTTTGCACCACCTCTTAGATCCTTCATTAGCAATGAACTGATTTTATTTAAGTCCTTATTCTGAGGACCCATAGGCACCTACTGTTAACTATACTTCTCCACATCTGTTGTGGTTTAAGCCCAGCTGACAGCCCAGAATCACACAGCCACTCGCTCACTCCTCCCCTTTTCTCCCCCTCCTCCTGGAAGGATGCGGAGAAGAATTGAAAGAATGTAATTCCCATGGGCTGAGATAAGAACAGTCCACTAACTAAAATATAACACAAACCACTACTGCTGTCACCAATAATAATAATGATAAGGGAAATAACAAGGAGAGAGAATATAACCGCTCACCACCTGCTGATCGGTACCCAGCCAGATCTGAGCAGTGACCTAACCCTTCCGGGTAACTCCCCCCAGTTTATATACTGAGCATGATGTGCTATGGTATGGAATTTCCCAGAGTCTGGGTCATGGTAGGGGATGTGATATACCCACACAATGCCATGCTTTTTGCCCTGGTATCTATCAGGTTGTTCCGTAAATGAGTCCCATTGTCTGACTCAATTCTCTCTGGGGTGCCATGTCACCACAAAATCTGTTTCTCAAGGCCCAGGATAGTGTTCCGGGCAGTGGTATGGGGCACAGCATATGTTTCCAGCCATCCAGTGGTTGCTTCTACCAAGGTAAGCACATGGCGCTTGCCTTGGCAGGTTGTCGGCAGTGTGATATAGTCCATCTGCCAGGCCTCCTCATATTTGTACTTCAGTCATTGTGCTCCATACCAAAGAGGCTTTAACCGCTTGGCTTGCTTAATTGCAGCACCTTTCACACTCATGAATAACCTGGGCAATAGTGTCCATTGTTAAGTCCACCCCTCGATTACGAGCCCATCTGTATATTGCATTTCTGCCCTGATGGCCTGAAGTGTCATGGGCCCATCAGGCCAAAAATAATTCACCCTTTTATTGCCAATCTAAGTCCATCTGAGCCACTTCAATCTTAGCAGCTTTATCCACTTGTTGGTTGTTCTGGTGCTCCTCAGTGGCCCGACTCTTGGGTACATGAGCACCTGCATGGCATACCTTCACCACCAGGTTCTGCCCCCTGGCAGCAATATCTTTCCACAGTGCAGCAGCCCAGATGGGTTTCCCTCTGCATTGTCAGTTGCTCTGCTTCCATTGCTGCAACCACCCTGTCCTGGGTTCAGCAGTAGCAGTCATGTTTTTTCCTTTGTGTTAACTGGTGCAGTGCTGTGTTTTGACTTCTAGCTTGAGAACAGTGTTGTTGAAGCCGATGTTTTCGGTTGTTGCTAAGTGATGTTTACCCTGACCAAGGACTCTGTGAGGCTCATGCTCTGCCAGGGAGGAGGGGAAGCTGTGAGGATGCAGAGACGGGGCGCCTGACCCGGGCTAGCCGGGGAGGTATTCCATACCACAGCACGTCATGCCCGGGGTGGGGGGTAACTGGGAGTTACCCGGAAGGACAGGGGCTTCCGGGTGGAACTCGCTTTCTTGGCCGGTGGTATCGTATTCTCTTCCCTTGTTATTTTCCCTTATCATTGTTTTAGCTGATAGTAGCGGTGGTGATTTGTTGCTGGACTGTTCTTGTCTCAACCCGTAGGAGTTGCACTCTCTCGATCCTCCTCCCCGTTCCTCCGGGAGTGGGGAGGGGAGAGCCCCGGTGAGGGGGGGGGGGGGGAGACGGACACGGACCTCGATTGTTGTCAGCTCGGCACCACTCACTGGAAGTGAGTGAACGAGTTACCTGACTGGGTTTAAACCACGACACACCCCCACAGGGCATTTGCCACCATCCATGAGTCAGTATAGAGATGAAGTACTGGCCACTTTTCTTGTTCAGCAATGTCCAAGGCCAGCTGGATGGCTTTCAACTTGGCAGACTGACTCTATTCACCCTCTCCTCCAGCAGTTTCCTCAACTTGTTGTAGGGGACTCCATACTTCTGCCTTCCATCTCTTATGTTTCCAAAGCACTGGAGGGGCCCAGTGGACTAGATACTTGTCCATACTGTTCCACACACCCACCACTCATGTCTATCTAGCCTTGTGGAAAATCTCTTGGTCCTCCTATACCATCATCTAACCCAAGACAAGACCCAAACCTGACTCTGCTTAACTCTTGAGATCAGACAAAATGGTCATGGCTAAAACACTCTCTGTATGTGTGCCAACATGCTGATCCCCATCATAGTCAGCAGGCAGGTCTCAAGGGTACCCAAAGGCCATTCAAAATCTTCAGAACTCTCAAACGATGGTGTAAATGGCTTGGTGGGGGCTGGGAACATCTCTTTCATGGGTTGACCACTCGAAAAGGGTTAAAAAGAGGTGTAATTGCTAAACACTTCTATTAAATTCCTCCCAAAGTATAGAGGTGATGACCCCACTGGGAATGCAAGCCAGATCAATTTCATGATTAATGAGTCTATTGTATTACAAGTCATCACCATAAAGTACAGTGAAACAAGAACCTTAGCCAAGGCCCCCCAGCTGATAAACACTAAAACAGCAAATACCTACTGTTAGTAAGGTACAACATGCTGAAACTCTGAGATCAAGACCAACAACTTTGAGAGCCAATAAATCAGCACTGTGATAAGTGACTATTAATCCAAAAAAAATACATGCTTATCACAAATATGATTAGACACACTCTGGTCAGATCTGTCATTATCTCAACCCTCCATGGCCCACACTGGTTGTTACAAAGAACTGTTGTGATTTAAGCCCAGCCAGTAGCCCAGAGCCACGCAGCCCCTTGCTCACTCCCCCCTTTTTATCCCCTCACTCCTGGAGGGATGGGAAGGAGAATCAAACAAATGCAACCCCCATGGGTTGAGATAAGAATGGTCCAGTAACTAAGGTATAACAGAAAACCACTACTGCTACCACCAATAATAATAATAAGGGAAATAACAAGGGAAGAGAATACAACCACTCACCACCTGCTGATCAATACCCAGCCTGACCCAAGCAGTGATATAGACCTTCTGAGTAAAGGCCCCCACTTTATATAGTGGGCATGACATGCTGTGGCATGGAATATCTCTTTGGCTAGTTCGGGTCAGGTGTCCTCTCTCTGCTTCCTCCTGGCTTCCCCTCCTCCCTGGCAGAGCATAAGACTCACAAAGTCCTTGGTCAGAGTAAATATTACTTAGCAACAACTAAAAACATCAGTGTTATCAGCAGTGCTCCCAGGCTGAAAGTCTAAACCACAGCACTGTAGCAGTGCTAAGAAGGGGAAAAATGACTAATTCAGAGACTAGGCTGTAGCAGAGAGTGAATTTAGGAGATAACTACAGTAAGTATTGCTCCTGAAATAATATTTCATTGCTATTAAAACCATATCTAATCTAAGAGCACTACACCATTATAGTCTGAGGGGCTATATCAAATTCAACTGTAAACAGCCTGTGTATGAAATTTGTGTATGAGTATGAAGTTTCTTAAAACATTTGAATAAAAGAGAGTCAAGGTTCATACAGAAATATCAGGTTTGATCTTGAGGTGTTAGCTAAGAAACAGGTTTTCAAATGTACTATGGATATATTCAGAGGGACTTAATTTAAAAGCATATTATTATAGTTGTTGTTATACACTTGTGAGCTCTTGCACTTTTATATCCTAGGCATAAGGAACTCATTCAGTTAGATTCAACAGACTGTACTATCTTGATGCAAAGGGTTAACCGATGTACAGGGGGGATAGGTCAAGCTGCTTGCTTAAGTGTTACTGCTTACTCATGCTTATTGTACTTGCAATGTACAAGGGGGCAGATCAAGCCACTTGCTTAATGTTACTACTCATTCATGCTTATCATACTCGCCATACATGCTAAAACAAGATGTAAGGATGTGACTATTGTTAAGAGGTAGGGACTGTGACTTGATTCCTGTCCTTTGAATGCCTAGGCCCGCTGAAATTGGCTCTGCATTTTGGACAATGACCAAGCCTCCAGGGAACATGCGTAACAACTAGAGGTGAAAAGTTCAGGCCCAAGGAAGACTTGTTTACTTCATCTTGAGACCTTAGCCCATGACCACTAGGAGGCACTGCGCAGGTGCAAAGGACTTCTTAGCTCATTATAATACGAAGTGGGGATAGGACATGAATATGTATAGGCGTGTTGTGCAACCTTATGCATATGTATAACTTCAGAGAATAAATGTAAAGGGGAAACAATGCTGAGGTGCGCATGCCTTTGGAGGAGTTATCCCCCATGTGCCTCAACGCTAAATAAAGCATACCTACTTTACAACTTTAACAAGTTGTGGAGTCTATCCGCTCATCAATCTCCTGTGGGACAGTTTTTCTTTTCTGACCATTTACAGTGGAAGATATAATGTCCTGTTTGCACTCTAAATACTGAATCTGCAAGGATACAGAGTTGTTTAAACTTAATATTATTTCTTGTTGCTACCAGTCATGCAGAACAACCATGTCATATTAGTCAACTATTAGTCATAATCATAGAATCCATTGTCACATGAGTGAAACAAGATAATTTTATTGCTTCATATATTCTATGAATCATAAAATGTACTTTTGTGTTGACCTATATAGTATTCTGTTGTTCAGCTGATTGGGCATTCAGTTTATCTCCCTAGTTATAGCCCACCAAGCTACTCATTAGAGACTGTGCAGATTCAGACAATGAGGATGCTACAGATATTAAGTGCCTGTATCAAATACGTCAGAGCAGACAGAACTAGAGAGCAAAGAATTTACTTAGATTGTAAATCAGTTTATTCCCAATTACTAATTTCCAAATTATTCTCAAACATGTGGGTCCTTCTCTAATGTATTCCTGAAATATGCCTGTGATGGGTACACTGGCCCTAACAACAGCCCTGCCAATAATCTGACAAAAGCCCACAAAATCTTCCACCAAAAGACAAAAGCCTGTGAGAGCTTCCCACATGCACAGCTCTTGTCTCACCCACATGATGGTGGCAGGTGGGTGCATGGACAAAGAAGTTGGGTCCTGAGCCCTTGGCAGAGGTGTGACCATATCTGACCACAGGTCAGATTTAACTAAGGAATAAAAAGAGCCCTGCTGGAGAGCCACTATGAGTTGGTCCTTCTTGGGGCAGTGAGCCTGGGGACTTTCCCTGTGGGTCAGGATGCAGTCAAAGGAATTCCTCCAGTTTGAGAGCCCTCCTTTTTTAGGTGAGTGTGCATTTTGGATCACGGGTCATAAAGTTTAAAAATCTGTAGTGAGGAATGCATGTGACATCCCAAATCTGTAGTTGATGTTGGTGGAGCTTTAATTAAGTTTGAACAGTAAATTTCTTTTAACCTCAATTTATTGTTTCTGTGACATTTAAATTGGCATAGTCAGTAGGATGTCCATAGAAAAATTTGTATGGACGCACGCAGGTGAGCTCTTCTCCTCCCCAAAGTGTACAGCGGGCGAAGAAGTGGTTTGACCCAGGGATGGTCCTATAAAGAATCAAATGGTGCTGTAGATATGAGGGAGGTGATAATGCACGAGCATGTGCACATGCTTGGTACAGGCACAGAACTATTTTGAAAGGAATAATTTGGAGAAGGAATAGGAGAGGAACTTTTTAAAAGAGGAATTAGAAAGAGGAGCATGAAAGCGGTTATTGGAACAAAGAGTTGACATTATGCCGGCGCAAGCCAAAAAAAAAAAAAAAAGCACACAACAACAACAATAACAACAACAAACCCCACAAAAAACCCTGCAAAACCCCAACAACCCAATATTGTCCAAATTCATAAATACATTGCAGGCACAGACCCTGAGTTCTGGGATGGGGAAATCCAGGGGGATTCTGATGGACAGGTCTGAAGAGATGAAGGAACTGGAGGAAAGGAATGTGCAATCTCTTTTTAAAACCGAAAAGCAGATGGGTCCACAAGGCAGGAACCCCCAGCCCACGGTCCATGCTCTTCCTGGTAGGGACCGGAGCTCAGGGAGTTGCAAACGGAGTTTTCGTGGAAGCTGGGCAAAATGGAAATGGATCGTTTGTGGAGTCTTTGTGACAGAGGGGAGACCAGGTATTAAGTGATGAAGAAGAGAGTGGATTTGGGGATCCAGGAGTGTTTTTGAGCAACAGAGCAGTGATTGATGGCTCGATAACCTCCGTAGTAGTTTATTGGGCTGGGGGGACCAGGCAGCGAAGAGCACCCATCGCTGTTACAGTGTTACAGGCTGTTACAGGCTGCCCGAGCTACTGGAAAGAGTGCAAATGGCTGCTTGCACTCAAGCAACATATGAGAGAGGGCTGCAGGGAGTACCAGTGGCCTCTCCGGTAGACCCCAGCCACCTCAGACCCCTCCTCAGGGGACTGCCAGACCCCCTGAAAATGTTCGTTCCTCTCGCAGGGAGAGAATTCAGGCAGCCATTGAGCTCAACCGACATGACACTCAGAACCACCCCTTGTGTTCCTTTTGAATTGGGCAGAGACATTACACAATTTATGGTTCAGAAAGAAATGATCTTTGGCGAAAAGCATTACTGCGAGGGTCAACCTGGGCTAGGTTGCACGGACAGCTGGTGCAATTGCTGGGAGGCACGGTTAGGAGCCCAGAAAGACAGGGATTGCCCTCCCCCTTCGCAGCGAGGGTGCCTTTAACCCGTTCACACCTTTGCGGGAGGACCTGAAGGGGTTAAAAAACTAGAAAGCTGTTTAGGGCTCAGGCCAGGAGCTCGGCATGGTGAATACCTGCCAATGGTCCACTGATACAAAGCCCATATGTATCCCCGTGGGGCCAAAGTGAACAAGTCTGAAATTCTTCACTGATATAGGGCCAAAATTAGTGCTTGAAATAAATAGCAAGTGGAGAAGTTAGGAATAAAACTGAAAAGTCCAAAAGCCTGAAAACTTTAGCTAAGTACCTCAATACTGTGGAAGTGCCAGCAGGCATCCACATATATCAATATATAGTTGATATCCTAACTGGGTGAGACAAGAGGGATGTGGACCTGCTTGAGTGAGTCCAGAGGAGGGCTTCAAAGATGATCAGAGACCTGAAACATCTCTCTTGTGAAATCAGGCTGCAGAAGAGAGGGGTCTGGGGAAACCTTATGTCAGCCTTCCAATACCTGAGTGGGGCCTACAAGAAATCTGAAGAGGGACTTTTTGCAAGGGCATGTAGGAATAGGACAAAGAGGAGTGGTTTTAAACTTAAAAAGGGGAGATTTAGATTAGACATTAGGAAGAAATTCTTTACTATGAGGGTGGTGAGACACTGGAACAGGTTGCCCAGAGAAGCTGTGGATGCTTCATGCTGGGAAGTGTTGAAGGCCAGGGACAGGACTTTGAGCAATGTGGTCTAGTGGGAGGTGTCGCTGCCTCTGGCAGAGGGGTTGAAACTAGATGATCTTTAAGGCCCCTTCCAACTCTAGCAACTCTACGATTCTATGATAATATGATAATAATCTTGTGACAATTACTCAGCTGTCACAGATGGAGTCATTCAATTCACTTGTAAGAGAAGCAACAATGGCTCAATAGATTTGATGGCTAGGTACACTTAATTACTGCGTAGAGGATAGGATCAGACAAAATTGTCAGGGAAATCATCCCATTGAGTCATGAGGTTCAGAAAGGACCCCCTTCTTTTCTAAACTCCTTCTGAATGCAGCTGGATTCACTCCTGTTCCCAGACTTGGTCAACAGCTCTTGTCTAAAATATTACATGTGCACAGTCAGTCCTTTATATTGCTTAGGGAAGATATCAAAGTTTAGCAGGCTATAAATCACTTACCAAGCATCTGTTGTGGCAAGGAATCTCTCAACCTTGAGAAATGTTCCTACTCAAGGCTGCCTGGCATGCAGTCCCCTCCAATGCAGGATAGGTCAACAGGCCCTGGGTTTTCCACTAGTTATGAAGTAAGATGATAGTAATATTGGCATATCAGCAAAATGTCTGGGTCATTGTTCCAGCCTTCAGTCACTGTGTTGCCATCCATCCCCAAAGTCCAGAGTAAGCTGGATGCAGCCACTGGTGGTTATGGCTTAAGAGGGGAGAAGCAAAGAGCACACCACCACACCAGCAAAGATGACTTTTTAAATAATTCCATAGTGTTGCATTTCATCATATTGCATAAAAATATTGTTTATATTGTCTTTATTCATATATTACTTGCTTAAATTACTGGCCCTTTTACAGTATGGCAGAGTACTTCATTAAGAAGAAACCATTTAAAATCATAGAATGCACATACTTTTACGATGAACTTCAAACACTGATAAAAATTAAAGGTGAGTTAATTATATCTGCTCTTCATTTTTGTAGCATCTCACATCACTGAAACTCCAAGTGCTGTACAGGACTTGTTCATTGTGAGAGCAATGGGTGTTGATAAGGTTCATTTCACGAACCACTGAAATGCAGCAAGCGCTAAACAACATGCATGAACATTACATACAAAATTGGAGCAGCAAGTCTAGAAGAATAGCATAACCAATTAGAACCCCAGGAAATGTAGGTAGGCAGAACATAATCACCCAAGCTGGAATGAAGTCATGACCACAGGAACTAGTCTAGTGAAATGTACTATAGCATCTTTAGTTGCCTGACAAGAACTAGTCTAATGAAATGCACTATAGGATCTTTAGTTGACTAATTCTGTGTGCTCATACAATGACACATCAAGTGGCACTAAACTTCTTGCCAAAGAGGGATGTGGTCAAATTTGTGTCTGGTACAAAAGTTCAAAGTAAGAGTAGGGGAAATGGGCATGAGAATCTTACAGTCCTTAAACAGCCCAGATTTTGCTATTATATTCTTGGTAACTGTATCACAGTAGCTTTGAGATTTCTATTAATACTAAAACTTTCCTGGGCCAGGCACAGCACTAAACTGTTAAGGCTGTAATTCATCACATCTGACTTCAGCCATCTTGTCCTGGGTTCAGCAGTAGCAGTCATTTTTCTCCTTCTTGGTAGTTGGTGCAATGCTGTGTTTTGACTTTCGGCTCAGGAACAGAGCTGATAACAATGATGTTTTGGTTTGGCCAAGGATTTTGCGACCCCTTGCTCTGCTAGGGAGGAGGGGAAGCCGGGAGGAAGCAGAGACAGGACAACTGTCCCAAGCTAGCCAAAGAGGTATTCCATACCACAGCACGTCATGCTCAGGAGGTAATGGAGAGTTACCCGGAAGGGCTAGGACTGCAGGGTTGGAGGAGCTATGGGTCGGTGCTTGGCCAGGCTGGGGGGGGCGAGTTATCAGTTGGCTGGTGGTGAGGTGTTGTATTCTCTTCCCTTGTTATTACCTTTATCATTATCATTGGTGGTAGCAGTAGTGATTTGTGTTATACCTTAGTTACTAAACTGTTCTTATCTCAACCTGTGGGAGTTGCATTCTTTTTGATACTCCTCTCTGTCCCTCTGGGAGTAAGGGGAGGGCAAGAAGGGGAAAAGTGAGTGAACAAGCTGTCTGACTGGGTTTAAACCACAACACATCTGAAGTATAGGTACCTAGACTTAACTCTCTATACAGTAGAGGTACCTCTCCCTCTCTCTGTCATTCCTCACTAAAGCTTAAAAATGGAGGAACTATGACAGTGGTAACGTTAAACCAGGAACTAAACTAAATTAATAACAGAACTGATGCTAAACAGAACTTCATTTATGCCAAAAATCCTGACTGCAACTCATAGAATGTAAAAGTTATCCTATTAGTGATGATAATACATGTATAACACCTCTACTTGGAATGCAACTCCCATATTACAAGAGAATATTGATCATATTTAAAAAAAAAAATTAATTTCAGAAAGTCAGTAACTGACAAATGCTCTAGAAACGTAGTTATTCTCTCCCTGTGACCTCAAACATTACAAAAGCTCTATTAGATAAATAGAGCAAGAATGGATAAACATTCTTCGTAATTATATAACAATAAATGGACTACAGCAGTTCAGCGTTAATAATATGAGTCTCTGGAGCATTTCTTTATTTGCTTAGTTGTTTAATATGAATATTTACATGATAAACTCCTTGCGCATATGGACAGAATATGTTCATGGAGTTTCTGTGTTACAGAGTTGTTCAATACATAGCATATTTATGAAATAAAAGACCAGATTCAATATAGATATTTTAATTATAATACAAAAAATGTGTAATGAAGTGGCATTGCAAACATGGAATTCATCCAAATATAATAAAATTTCATTAGCTCTAGTGTTAGAGTTACTAAGAAGTATTTGCTATATTTTTTTTATTTATTGCCATAGAAGTGGCTGTGCCAAAAAAATAGGTCCTAAAGGTTTAACTGTTATGATGGCATTTAGATTCTTCAGTCTTGATATCCAAGGTTTCTTAATTTTTCAAATGAAACACATTAAGTAGAAGGCCAGATTTTCTCAATGTCATTTACAATCTATTAAGATAGATAAAAAATCCAGAGGATAGTTCAGACCACTAAATTATCCTTTTTAGCTTTCCACTGTTTCCTACTAATCATAGAAAAAGTCTAAAGTGCCCATGCTCCCAGATTGGGTACTTCAGTGAGTCACATAATGTTCAGTAGGGTACATATGTATGTACACACATATGTGTGTTTGTCTTTAAGCATAGACAACAGCACATTTTTAAAAGGCAAGTTAATTTTTTCTTATGTATTGAAACTTCAAAAACCCTCAGAAATCTAATATGCACAAAATATATATAGATTTAGGGTGTGTCAATTTTTAATGCCCTTTGACCTTCTAAATTTTTGCAACTCTGCTCCTAACGAAGAGATACTTTTTAGCAGTGACACAGCTTCGTAATAAGCATTTTTAAATGATGGGTTGCTGGAATTAAACAGTTTTGGCTTTGTTAGGCTTATCTGTTGTTGGTTGTTGGAGGTTTTGTTTGGTTTTGGGTTTGTTTTTTTTTTTTGTTTTACTTTTTATTCACAACTTTTGTTCTGTTTTTCCCCCTGATACTTTCAAGATCCAATAAAACTGACAGATTCTAATTCTTTGAACTTCTTAGGTAAAAGAAAAGACATAATTGTTTATCCCATTATAAAGTACTTAGGAAAATGACAAATCCTCACTTGATAAAACTCCAACTACAGAGAATGCAGCCTGCTGGCATCTCATATATTTTTTGTTTTCACCACAACTATTAACAAGAAAAATGTAAAAAAAAAAAAAAAATAAAAAGAAGAAAGGTTATAACAAATATTCACTGTAACAGCACTGTTGAAAAGCAAAACATGGAATATAGAAATGTTGTGAACAGCAGGGGAACCTGTGTGAAATCATTGCTATTCCTCATAAATTATCTTGTATGACCAAGAGCATAAAACATGCTCTTGCTTTAGAAGCTAAATATAATTGTAGAAGAAAATTACTTAATTGTTCTGTTAGCTTTTAATTGTGAAAAATAAATATGTAAGTGCCAGATCATTACAAAAAATAACCTCCAAACTAAAACCAAAAATGAAAGAGAAAAAAATATGTTTTACTACTAATAAAGCAAAGCAAATACAAATGTTGGCATTTTGAAACAATTGGACATCTAAATGGCACCTTTTGCTGTGACATGCATACAATGGCAAAAACCCATGGGCTCTGAGGGACTTTGCTAATATCACTGCAGGACCACTCTCTTTTTTCTTTGAAAGTTAAAAGTATCCTGGTAACTTGAAAAATGAAAATGTCATGCTGCTCTCCAAGATTGTCAAGGAGAATCTAAGGAAGGTGATCAGCTTAATTTCAGTACCTGGGAGTTCTTTAGGCATTAATATTGGACCTGATGCCTCATATCATCATTATCAACCACCTAAGCATTATAAAGGAATCTGTCAGCAGGTCTGCAGAAAACATTGAAATGTTAGGAGTATATAGAGAGATATTAAGATCTCTGTTTAAACAGTGATCAATTTGGGTTGAGGCCTAAATGTACGCAAGAATGCGAAAGACATTTTTATGAGGTAAGAAAAAGGTAATTTTTAATGGATAGACAGAAAAAGGAGGATTTGCTGAAGAACAAGTTTAAAGAACACTTGGAAGAAACAGGAACAAACGCATGAATGGAAACAAATAAAAGGGCTGCATTTCAATAACAGCATATTTAACAAAGTTAAAGACAGCTAGACAGGGAAGGAAAGGATTTAATACTTGAAATTAGAAAGCAATCAGTAAATAAAAATTACTCTGGGTAGGATAATTTGATTAAAGATATAGCATTTGCGCATGGGAAGAAAGTGGATATAATTGACTAAAAAAACCTCTGTATAGACAGTATGACAATGCATTCAGTAGCGATAAAAAAAAAAAATGAAATAGAAAAAGATGTAAAATAAAGTGTGAGTTTTTAAGATTGTGAAGAGTATAACCTCCTCACTTTGAGGAGAAAGACTAATTGGAGCAAGCAAGTGGTAAAGACAATGGCAGCTGATTAAAAAAAAATACCTGCATCTGAATCAGAGGACGAAGAAAATCCTAGAAGGCAAAGAGAAGACAAGTTAAAGAAGAAGAGATAGTCACAATGTTTGCTGTATATTTAGTAAGACAACTGCAGAAAAGGGGACACAAAGGAAATCTGAGTCTAAAAAAGCAAAAAAGGAGGAAAAATGGATGGAACAAATTACATAGTTTTGTATAGTTAGAGAAGCAGGACTATTGAGGAAATAAAGTGACAAAGATGACAAATACAGCCTGTGTTTAGAATGTCTATCAGACATCCTTTCCAGCATATGATTTTATTTAAAAGAGATTGGCATAAATGTTCACAAATAAAAAGAACAGCTGGAGGTGTATCTATTTTGCACAGATGTAAGGACTGTTTGGATCAAGAAACCCTGTGTTTGCTAACCTGTTCAAACTTAAACAGGGGAGATTTTAGGTTAGAAATAAGGAAGAAGTTCTTTACTGTGAGGGCGGTGAGGCACTGGGACAGGTTGTCCAAAGAAGTGTAAATGCTCCATCCCTGGCAGTGTTTAAGGCCAGATTGGACAGGGCTGTGTGCAACTTGGTCTAGTGTGAGGCACCCCTGCCCATGGCAGCAGGGTTAGAACTTGATGATCTCAAGGTCCTTTCAAACCCTAACTATTCTATGATTGTATATCCATCCACATGTGGGCACAGTATTTTCAAACTCCATAAAAGAAAGATTTCTAAGAACAATCTGTGGTCATTCTACTGATATTACCCCTGTTCATGGTTATTTGGGTTTTCTTTACCTTTTTTGGATCATACAAGTGTATAACATTTCTGTGAATGCATTCTGACTGTTGCTAAGAGATTCTGATAAGGAATAATGTTTGATATAATGTGGAAAATATGTTTAATGTGACTGATAAAACAAAAAAAAAAAGCAACCCTCACCCCCAAAATAATTCATAAAATTAAAGACATTATTAATTTAATCAATGTTTTTTTTCTATGAAGTATATTCATGCCAGAAATCTGCACCTCCTCCCTAGTAAAAAATACTGCTTCCACCAGCACAAATTCTACCTAGCAAAAAGGTTTAAAGGCTTTTATAGAGGAAACATAACTCAATCCCCTAGTGTTCATAGCATCTGCAAGAGCTGAATGACTATGAGTATTGTGTGTATTGGGACTTAGCTCAAAGACAACAACTATACTTGAGTTACCATTCACATAACTCCCTAGTTTTCAGAGTCTGGTATTTCTCTAGACACAAGCATTGCCAAAAGATGTACAGTGCCACCTTCATTTTGCACAGTGGGTTTTTGTTTTGGTTATTTTTTTGTGAATTAGTTTAATCTTACTGCAGTGGCTAGACTGTGAATAAAATTGTTAATGCACAGAATTAGAAATGTATTGCATTCAAGGCAAGGAACCCCACTGCATCTGTGTTGTACAGTATTAGGTCAACATATGGTGAAAGGAAATTAAAAGCAATGTTATTATTATTACTGTTTGCTGCTCCTTTGTTGAGGATTTTTGAGTCCTACAATTAAACTTGACAATACAGATAATAAAATCATTTTAAAGATTCATTGACTTGATATGGACTATCAATATAATCATATTAGCTGAGAATGTGTTTCTTCTTCTCCCAAACATTGGTCACAGCAGATGATGTCTTCCATTCCTAATTTCTGTTTTCAGAAATACCATCTGTGTTATCATTGCATATACCACATATGGCATCTTTCACTACTTTCTGCTTAGAAGTCAGTGAGCTGAAAGGAGTTCAAACAGGCAGAACAAAGAATCCAAGGACAAAGATTAGAGAAGCAAGGAAGACCAAAGGGGTGTTTGTGTGTAAGTTTGGGAGGGAGAGAATGTTCTTAGAACAGAGTTGGAGTTGCAGAGCCTTTTCCCAGTAACACCACGAGTACTGCAGGGATGTGTTGTGCAGCAAGGTGAATACAATAAAGCCAAGTTGCAATGGTAATGGTTGTATCACCCCAATAAATCCTAACACCTTCAGACTCATAGTCAGATAATGATGTTACAGCTACAGTTATGGCTTATTTATTTAACCAAGGGCAAAGTTGTTGAGAGTTTCATTTTCCAGAAAAGCCTGACAAGGCAGATGGCAGTAATGGCAGTAATGGCACAGGACAAATGAACTTCTTTGCTAGCTAGCCAATACAAAATAAACCACAACTCAGAAGGACAGAGTGTGTGCTCTAAAGAGGAAACATAAACCAATGAAACGAAATATCTACTGAGCATTAATAAACCCATTAGTGAATATTAATAAAATACAAAGTCTTACTCTTTTTCAGCCCTGGGAGTCAGCAGCTCCAGTCTCCATGTACTATTTAGTGGGGCTGGAAGAATGATTTGAGGGAGAGAGCTGGGAAAAGAGTAAATTAGTAGATACATTTTAGTTAATGTGCAGGGACAGAATATAACTAAAGGCTGAATAAGGTGAAGTGAAGGTTGAAATGAGTTTATGAGAAAATTAATAATTCTGTATACAGAGAAGGGTTTCAATAGCATGCAGTAAATAACACCTGGGGACTCACATTGAACAAAGAAGAGGAAACAAATAATTGAATAGCTGCAGTACCCTGAGTCACTGTCCTTCCTGCCTGCAGGAGGTGGGTGGTGAGGTAGAAAACATGTCTATAATGAAATATCATATAAGAATAAGATGGTATGCATGGTTTCATGTACGGGGCTCCCACCTTGGCTGTTTGTGTTCCCAATCCTGACTGGATTTCCTCCCTTAGATGCAATTATTTCTTTCTCTTTTATTTCTCCTTTCATGACTCCAGCCTCTGAGTTATTTTCAACTCTCTTCCCAGAGTTTTTCTCTCCTACCATCTAAGTCAGGTACATCTTCTCAAATTCAGCTGCATGCAGTGCTAAGGGACTGTACCCATGTCTCTGGATTTCTCCTCCAACATCCTATCTATAGTTGATTCAAGAGTCATATAAGAAATTACATGGAACTGTGAACAGTGAATGAGTTCTGCTCCCTCTTGCACACTACCCTTTAACGATTCCTGTAGCAGAAAATGGGACATTATTGATTTTACAAACAGCATAACTTTTCTCTTGTACTTTAAGTGTTGAGTCAAAAATAAAGTTTCAACATATTGAGAAGCTATGTCTTGGCAGGGCTGCATTGTTTCTTCAGTATGCCAGTAATGACTATTCTGCCTGAAAAAGAAAATGTAAGAAACAAATCAGGGACTAGTCTGTGTACATAGAAAAGTTTTGAATAACAAAGCCTTGAAAAATAAGTCAGGGCAAATCAAGAAAACTAGGGGGTTTCTGCTTTTTAGGTCTTTTCTGAATTTAGATTCTACATGGAATTTGCAATTTTTTGTGTAACAAGAAAAAAATATGGCATGAAATTATATTAAAAAAAAAAGAAAGGTAAGCAGATCTGATGTTGGTTGGGGTTTTGTTTGTTTGTTTGGTTTGGTTGGTTTGTTTTCTGAGAGTCAAAATAAATCATAAGACTCCTTTAGATGAGACTTTAAAAACCTTCAAATTCTTTTTATATTCTTTTTTTTTCTTTCTGTAGATACTGTTGAATTTCTTATAATTCTAATTCAACATAAGTTTTGAATTGCTAGTGACCTTTTTGAACAGTAACAAAAAGAAAAGAAAATCTATATTTTTTTTAAGTGTCAAATATCTTTTTTTCAGTTTTACTGAAGTTTTACTCAGTGGTATTATTTAAAACACATACCTTATATCCATGTTTTTCCAATATGTTCTCGATTTCCTTAAAAGTTAGTGCATGATGCAAATATTAACATGCTGTTAAACTACCAAATCAAGATTGGGTGCAATTTCACTGCAAATATTATGTTGTAACTTCATTTTTTTTTAAAGTCCCATTTATATATGAAGTTGTGCGGTTATTTTAATAAAAGAACATTCAGTTGTTTTTACATAATTCATGAAAATCATATAATATCTCTTAGGGCTGATATGAAATTAAAGGGGGGGGGAGGGGGGGAGAAGGAATGAAGCTAGTATGTTAAGGTATTTGAGTGACCAGATATCCAGACAGAGCAGCAGCAAATTAGTCAGAAATCTGTTGATCATACAGAAAGTAACTTCAGGCCTTCTGGCATTCTGACAGAGGCCCAGAATACAGCTGTGGTAAGCAAAGTTTCATTTTTATAACTGGAATTATCAGCACTGCTGTATTTCTCTCTCTAGGGTGTATAAAATCACATACTCCATGTGAAATTGCTAAAAGCATGCAACAAAGCTTCTGAGTGTATTGAAATTACTGTTCCTTAGAATAAAAGCAGGAAATAAAAATTATTAATTACTGAGAAAATATACAGGATTCTCATTTTGCCTATATCAGCATAAATGAAGTTGATATAGTTAGCATAAAAACCTTTAGAAGCAAAGAGATATTCCTTTATGTCAGGTGACACCACTGCAACAGAAGTCTTCAAGAAAATAAACCCACCTAATTTATACATTTTCTCCAAATAAACTCTTGGCATAATTAATTAAATTAAAATTAATCGTATACTTACTTGTTCTTGCAAAAAAATCCATTTTTAGCATTTAGTATTTCGGTAGTTTCTTAGACTCATAGAATCATTAGGGCTGGAAAGGACCTTAAGATCACAACCTCCTTCAATGGGCAGGGATGCCTCACACTAAACCATCTCACCCAAGGCCTCGTCCCACCTGGTCTTGAACACTGCCAGGGATGGAGCATTCACAACCTCCCTGGGCAACCCATTCCAGTGCCTCACCAACCTAACAGGAAAGAACTTCCTTCTTATATCCAATCTAAACTTCCCCTGTTGAAATTTTAACCCGTTACCCTTTGTCCTATCACTACAGTTTCTAATGAAGAGTCCCTCTCCAGCATCCCTATAGGCCCCGTTCAGGTACTGGAAGGCTGCTATGAAGTGTCCACACAGCCTTCTCTTCTCCAGGCTGAACAGCCCCAACTTCCTCAGCCTGTCTTCATACGGGAGGTGCTCCTGTCCCTTCATCGTCCTCGTGGCCCTTCTCTGCACTTGTTCCAACAGTTCCATGTCCTTTTTATGTTGAGGACACCAGAACTGCACACAATACTCCAAGTGAGGTCTCACAAGAGCAGAGTAGAGGGGCAGGATCACCTCCTTCCACCTGCTGGTCAAGCTCCTTTTCATGCAGCCCACGATACGGTTGGCTTTCTGGGCTGCGAGCGCACACTGCCGGCTCATGTTCATTTTCTCATCAGGCAACACCCCCAAGTCCTTCTCTGCAGGGCTGCTTTGAATCTCTTCTCTGCCCAACCTGTAGCTGTGCCTGGGATTGCTCTGACCCAGGTGCAGGACCTTGCACTTGGCATGGTTAAACTTCATGAGGTTGGCATCAGTCCACCGTAGAAGTGTGTCGAGGTCCCTCTGGATAGCATTCCTTCCCTCCAGCGTATCAATGGAACCACATAGCTTGGTGTCATCGGCAAACTTGCTGAGGGCGCACTCAATCCCACTGTCCATGTCACCAACAAAGATGTTAAACAAGACCGGTCCCAACACCGATCCCTGAGGGACACCACTTGTTACTGGTCTCTAGCCGGACACTGAGCCATTGACCACAACTCTTTGTGTGCAGCCATCCAGCCAGGTCTTTATCCACCGAGTGGTCCATCCATGAAATTGATGGCTCTCCAATTTAGAGACAAGGATGCCATGCGGGACAGTGTTGAACGCTTTACACAAGTCCAGGTAGATGACATCAACTCCTCTACCCTGTCCATCAGTTCTGTAGCCCCATCAGAGAAGGCCACCAAATTGGTCAGGCAGGATTTCCCCTTAGTGAAGCCATGCTGGCTGTCACCAAGCACCTTGTTGATTTTCATGTGCCTTAGCATGCCATCCAGGAGAATCTGCTCCAAGATTTTGCCAGGCACAGACGTGAGACTGACTGGTTTGTAATTCCCTGGGTCATCCATTTTCCCCTTCTTGAAAATGGGGGTTATATTTCCCTTTTTCCAGTCATCGGGAACTTCACCTGACTGCCATGATTTCTCAAATATGATCGCCAGCGGCTTAGCAACTTCATTTGCCAGCTCCTTCAGGACCCACGGATGGATCTCATCAGGACCCGTGGACTTGTGCAAGTTCAGATTTTTAAGATGGTCTCGAACCAGTTCCTCTCCTACAGTGGGTGCAAGGTCTTCATTCTCACAGTCCCTGCATCTGCCTTTCAAGACTTGGGTGGCTTGGTCAGAGCCTTTGCCAGTGAAGACCGAGGCAAAGAAGTCATTCAGAACCTCAGCCTTCTCCAAATCCTGTGTAGCCAGTTCTCCCGAGAGCTTCCTGAGGGGGCCTATGTTGTCCCTAGTCTGTCTTTTATTTGCTATGTACCTGTAGAATCCCTTCCTGTTATCCTTAATACCTCTAGCTAAGTTTAATTCTAACTGGGCCTTAGCTTTCCTAACCTGGTCCCTAGCTTCTCGGACAACATTCCTGTACTCTTCCCATGCCACCTGTCCTTGCTTCCACTTAGTATAAGCCTCTTTTTTCAATTGAATTTTCCTCAGCAGCTCCTTATCCATCCAAGGAGGTCTCCTGGCCCTTCTGCTGCACTCCCTTCTGGTTTGGATTCAACACTCCTGAGCTTGCAGCAGGTGATACTTGAATATCAACCAACAGTCTTGGGCCCCTCTGCCCTCTAGAGCTGTATCCCATGGAACCTTACTAAGCAGGCTCCTGAAGAGGCCAAAGCCTGCTTTTTTGAACTCCAGGGCAGTGAGCTTGCTGCATGCTCTTCTCACTGTCCTGAGGATCTCAAATTCGTGCATCTCATGATCACTGCATCCAAGGCTGCCCTGGAGCATCACATTTCCAACGAGCCCTTCCCTGTTGGTGAGCACAAGGTCAAGCATGGTACCTCTCCTTGTCGGCTCCTCTATTACTTGCAGAAGGAAGTTGTCTTCCGCACAATCAAGGAACCTCCTGGATTGCTTGTGCCGGTCCGTACCGTTCTTCCAACAGATGTCAGGGTGGTTGAAGTCACCCATGAGAACAAGGGCCTGTGAGCGTGAGGCTTTTCCTATCTGTCTATGAAGTGCTTCATCCACAGGTTCTCCTTGATCAGGCGGTCTGTAACAAATCCCCACAGTAATGTCTCCCATAGCTATATTCCCTTTAACCCTGACCCACTAACTCTCTGTGGACTGCTCACTTGTCCCCAGACAGAGTTCCATACTCTCCAGCCTATCCCTAACATAAAGGGCAACTCCTCCTCCCCGCCTGCCAGGCCTGTCTTTTCTAAAGAGCCTGTAACCTTCCATTCCAACACTCCAGTCACAGGAGCCATCCCACCACGTTTCCGTGATGCCTATTATATCATACCCCCGTAGACATGCACACATCTCTAATTCCTCTTGTTTGTTGCCCATGCTAAGGGCATTTGTATAGAAGCATCTGAGCCGAGCTCCAACTGAAGCTGGCTCACTGGCTGGAGTGGCTGGGATATCTCTACATTGCTCCAAGCATTTATTATAGGTTCTGGCAACTGACTGGGTGTGTTGGAATGGAATGACGACCCCCTCCCCCAACACATCTAGTTTAAAGCCTCCTTGACCAGTCTGGATAGCCTCCTCCCAAAACTGCTCTTCCCCTTCTTTATCAGACCAGCTCCACGAGCCCCCACTAGACCTGGCCTACAAGCTTGGGTCCCGTGTTCAAGGCACCCAAACCCCTGACTATGACACCACCCTTTTAACCAGTTATTAACCTGGCTAATCCTCCTAGCTTTTTTTAGGTCCTCCCCTGTACCCTGGAGAATGGATGAAAAGACCACCTGAGCTCCAGAGCCCCTAACCACCTCCCCCAGGGCTCTGTAGTCCTTCTTTATGTTCCCCAGGCTACTACTATCTATATCCCTAGCACCCACATGTATCACCAGGAGTGGGTAATAGTCCGTGGGACTTCCTAGAGCAGGCAGCCTCTCTGCCACATCTCTGATCTGTGGCCCTGGTAGGCAACACACCTCCCTTGAGATGGGGTCTGGACAGCAGACGAGTGCTTCTGTCCCTTTCAGTGTAGAGTCCCCTACTACTACGACCCACCACTTTTTCCTAGCGGCACCAGTAGAGATCTTCTTTAGCAGTGCATCAGCCGGCTGTTTCTGGCTCGAGTGTGTTTCCTCTTTAGCCCCCTGCCAGACAGCAAAGAGGTTCTGTGTGGGGACAACAGATTTAGGGGGAAGCCCCTTGCTTTTGGGTGTCATTTTCCTTCTTTTTTTATTGTTTTTTTTTTTGTCACTAATTCCCAGCTTCCCAGGTTAACGGCCTCCTTCTTTCCCTCATGAGCTAGATGTGAAGCTTGAGGCCCCTGCACAGTTTGGGCCAGGAGCAAGCATTCCTGCTTCCTCTCAGCTTCCCTGACATCTCGCAGCCTATTAACAGCATCCTGCAGCTCAGCCACCCGCTGCAGGAGGACCTCCACCAGGGAGCACCGAGTGCAGCCCTTCCCTTTGTGCACCCTCCCCTCACCAGACCAGTGCAGACAGTCTCTACACCCCGAGCTCTGCACTGCAGCCTCCCCTCTCATCGGCTCTGTCTGGGTGCCTACGCTGGCCACCCCTGGGGCAGCCAGAGCAGAGCTCCCGGATCGGGCCCTGGTCATAGGACGAGTGCTCACCATCCCGCTCGCCTGCCCGCGCAAACTGCCTCAACCTGCTCAGTCCGCCGCTCTCCCTGGGTCAGGTCTTTACCCAGTCAGGGCTGGTGCCGCTGCTTCAGGCTCCGCCCCCTGTGAGTCAGCTGCTCCCTCTCGTCAGCTGAGCTGCCGGCTCCTGGGCAGGTCCTGTCGAGGACTTGAGGCTCCCTCGGTGGCTCTCGCAGCTCTGAGTTGAGGCTCCTGGACGCTGACCTCTCCCCCTCTCCGGTGCTGATGGCGTCCTCTCTCGAGCCACTCACCTCAGCAATTGACCAGATTCATAGATTTCTATTCTTTGATTGATTGCTTATATAAAGCAAACTTATAGAGTCTGTAACATTGTCTGAAGCTCAAAGTTATCTTGCTTTGTGAATTTAAATTTTTGCCATCTAACCAAAGCTGAAAAGTATAAAAATGAGTTCACTATACTACAGTTTATATTCAGCTATTTTCTAGCAAAAATATAGGAATGTACATAAAACCAGACAAGTATGTGAATCTATGTTAATCTCAGGAAATATTGTTAATATTTCTTGTATTCTTCTCCAGAGCAAAAAAAAAAAAAAAGTAATTCCAAGAACCGTTACAGCATTATCTCATCTGCAGACCTTTTTAATAAATCTACAGGCCATTTAGTTAGATTCATGAATTGAAGCTGAAGGAATGATTAAAAAAAATCACTACAAATGCTCTTTAAGTGCATAAGCCATGCAGACACCTAGGAAAAAAAGCCAGAGAATTTTTTTTTGCTATTATGAAACATTAGTAGCATATCTAACTTTGATGAATTTACTTTCTGAGACTTAAATCCTAGTTCAAGCTACTGACTTTCTGAAATCAGATATTCCATATAAGCTTTTCTGAACAGTAGCCAAGAATTATGAATTCTATTTGTTGTTAGAGTATTGAAAAAAAATTCTTCAAGGAAAAGAGTTCTGTTTGCCAGAACATGATATATTCTAAGAGATAAATCTTGCTTTTCTGTTACGTCAAAACCAGAACTCTAGTACTCAAAGTCATGTCAATATAACAAGGATATAAAAATATATATAAAAAGGGTCCAACACCTACCCCCCCACTCCCCACCCCCCTTTCTTTTTTTTTTTTTTTTGGTTTGGTTTGGTGTTGGTTTGGTTTTGGGTTTTTATCCCTGCCCTTTCCTTTTCATGTTATGATTTTTTTTCCTATGATTGCCTATTGAAAAAGACAGACATAAACCTCTCCCAGCTGAAGTCTTGGTAACAAGAACTATGGCTAATTGGCTAATTTCTATATTTATTTTGATAGGTTTTACAAAATTATTTAGTTAGTTAAAGACTGTTAGTCCTCCATGCCATTTTAGCGAGTCTTTTTGCAACTGTTTGAATGAATCTATCTTAAGTATGATCGTAGGATTTATCTCATTTACAATTAACCAGTGAATGTTAGGTATCTAAGATAGGCCAGTGAGTTATTTTTATTATTAAAGTTTGATGATTTATTGGCCACAGTGATCTACTTCTGTGGGCTCCAGGAAGAACCTGGATGGTGTTTATGTAATTAATATCCCGTTTCTGCTACTAAAACTGCTTAAGATAACACAACAGTGTAACCACAATTAACTTGGTGCTTCAGGTGAGAATTCAGTACGTTTTCATTAAATGTGCTCTTTCCAGTAAAATACATTTTCAGATATGTAAGTTCATCTGGTTTATATCCTTGTTATATTGACAACTCTGTCATCAGATACTCCCCCCAGCCCCAGGTAATTCTCATTTCCAGCTCTGCTACTACTCTCTAAAGGCATGATTTTATCTCATATTTGTCTCAGACCATAAGAAACATTTAATTCTTGTATTATGGTAACTTAACGGTCTTCACCAGAAATAGAGCTTTATAACCAGACTGATTAGTTTTGTGTGTGTGTTGGGGGAGGTGTCCAAAAATCATTTTCATTCTATCGTCTCTGAATTAAGCTTGCTCCTCCTCACCATTAAAGAAAAAAAGTAAAATTTAATCAAATATATCATCATCCAGCAGTTTTAGCTTTCATACCCATCTCAATCAGAAGGAACCTTTACTTAATAGAATCTTTTTTCATCTTTATTTATGACATCTAACATCTGTTTTCTAACAGACACTTCAAGATATTTCGATTTACTCCCAGACTCAGCTTTTTCCCCAGTATATCTTGCTTATTCTTTCTCTTTTAAGTTTTGTAGATAGAATTTTACATGACTTCTACCTAATTCCAGAATTTGACCTTCATCATGCAAACTATGTGGTGAAGTATGATTTCAAATTAATTCAGAAGATACCAGAAGCAAAAGTTTGTATTTTCTCGAAGATACGATGTATAGAAAAACTGTCACCCAAATGCCGGTGGAAATTCCCTGAGACAGAACTGCATATTAATAATAAAGCTGAACTATAATTGTTTAGGATTAAGACATTTCTTTCATTGCATATACTGCAACTCTGGTGAGAGAAATAAACTGCTGATGTTGGCTGTAGTGGTGGTTAGTGTCACAAAGGTAAGTCTATACATATTTAGTAACATAGAATAAAATCTGACTTCAGTAAGACCTAAATTTCACACAAACAAAAATTAATCTTTAAATATATTTTTGACATCAGCACTTTTCAGTATATAATACAGTATACTCAAAACTTCTGGTATTTCCTAAAGGAGGACAGGGGGTGGGAAATAATTACATGAAGTGAAATATTATATTTTAAAAGATGCATATGTATGTGCCCTCTATTGATGAGGAAAAGGAGCTGTTCTACTTATAATGAGCATTTCAATTATTCTTTTATACTGCAATGTTGAAAGTCATTCCAGTACTAACAAGAATTAATACTGTTTCCTTTGTTCATCACCTGCTTTTATTAAAATATCAATTCAATCTGAAGAGGTGATTAAAGTACATGGAGGGAAACTCTTTTTGATGCAGGTATAGGGGGTTTTGCTTTTTTTTTTTCTCTCCTTTAACAATGTGGCCAATCTGTCATAGCATATAGAACATGATGCTGCAGTTGAAAGTACTCACACTGTTTTTCATTTTATGTTCATTACTGTTTTTTTTTCAGGGACCTGATTTCTTGTAATGCCTATCAAAATCAACACAAATTCATTCATTCAACAGCTACTAGAAGAGGTACACAAATCATGTTAAGTGTGATCTGAGGTTTTTTTTCATTCTTACAAATCTTTCTAAGGTTAGCAGTTATCTTGTCTACCAGGATGTATTTAAAAGTTAAAAGATCTGGCCTGGGTCAGGTGTATACAGCTGTATTCAGAGTTATATATTCTGTGCATAGATTATAGTTTTGGAGAGTTACTGGTTTCTATTAGACATTTACTCACACAATATCCTTTGTGGTCTCCACTGCATTGTAAGATAATATGAATAACTAGCTCGCATATAATAAACATGTGAGCTAAACATACCTTCAAGATGAATTTGGTGAAATTACTAATATTCCTCAATATGTAATTTCTGTCTACAAAACTTTAATAAAGTATTTAGTATAAACAGTATTACAGGTTATTACAGTCTCCAATGACATTTTTGCCACTATAGTGGACAGATATGCATCATGAAGGGATTGAAAGCAGCCCTGCAGAGAAGGACTTGATGCTGGTGGATGAAAAACTGGACATGATCTGGCAGTGTGTGCTTGAAGCCTAGAAATCCAACCAAATGCTGAGCTGCACAAAAAGAGGTGTGACCAGTAGATCAAAGGAGGTGATTCTCCCTTTCAGGTAGGTAATTCTATCCTTCTATTCTGGTCTTGTGAGACCCCACCTGGAGTTCTTTATCCAGTTCTGGGCTCCCAGCAGAAGAAAGACATGAACCTGTTAGAGCGGATCCAGAGGAGGGATGCAAAAATGATCAGATGTCTGGAGCACCTCTCCTGTGAAGACAAGGTGAGAGAGTTGGGCTTGTTCAGCCTTGAGAAGAGGTTGGAGCAGGTCCAGAAAAAAGGCTGGTGAAGGGTCTGCAGAACAAGTCTTAGCAGGGAAGGCTGAGAGAACTGTTTTTTTTTAGTGTGGAGAAGAAAAGGCTCAGGGAAGCTGTCTATAACTGCCTGAAAGGAGGTTGTAAAGAGGCGGGTGTTGATCTCTTCTCCCAGGTAACAAGTAATAAAACAAGAGGTAACAGTCTCAAGCTGCACCAGGAGAGATTTAGACTGGATATTAGGAAAAAAATTCTTCACCAAGAGGGTGGTCAGGCATTGGAACAGGCTTCCCAGGGAAGTGGTGCCATCACTGTCCCTGGAAGTGTTCAGAAAAAACATGTAGATGAGGCCCTTAATGAAATGGTTTAGTGGTGGAGTTGGCAGTTCTGGAGTAATGGTTGGACCTGATGATCTTAAAGGTCTTTTCCAACCTATCTGATTCTATGATTCTAAGGTAGGTTTAGATTACATTTGTCAGAGGTTGCTTGGAGAAGATGAGCATGCTCTATTTCTGGAAGTGTTCAAGGTGAAGTTGGATAGGGCTTTGAATAACCTGATCTGTTGGAAGATACCTGTGACCATTGCAAATGTTGTGGACTAGATGATGTTTAAAAGTCCCTTCCAACCCAACAACTCTTTGATTCTATATTTAAGCAACATATCAAAACCACTACAAAATACCACGCTTTCAGCATTAGCTCAAAGGTTCCATAATTGCTACTCTAAATAAAATAGATTCATTGCATTCATACAGTTACTAAACATAACTCTTTTTTCTGTCATAATAAAGGTTTAATTTTCCCCAGGTGAGCATTACAGAGATTTTTCTCTGACCCTTTCACCCTTTGATCATAGCAAAAGTTTCACAGAAGGTTGCCCTCCGCTTTTCAGCGCTTGGGTTATGACTAAAATGTTTAAGGACACCAATTTTTCATTGAAAGAATGTGCTGTGGTGGCACAATGGAAAAAGTGTTACCTAAGTTAGCACACTGTGGAAATACACATCTCTTTGTGCTCTTCAGCTACACAGTAGAATAAGGGAAATTTCATAAGAGTAAAGTGGAATAGGGTAAGTATGCAAAAATTCCTTGAAAAGATATGGGTATAGCAAAAACACTTGCATACAGCATCCAAAAGAAGCAAAACACATATGATCTAAATTGGGGAAATTTAAGTTATTTACCTTAGAGAGTACAATTTTTGGAAAATTACTGAAATACTTCACAATATTAGAACTTAATCAGATCTTTGTAGAAAGCCTACACAGCTTTTTTTTTTTTCTTCAGAAAATTGTGGAAGGCTTGTCTCTGAATAAGAACTTTTATGAGTCAGTCTAATTCTTTCTCTTTCTTACTCCTATCAAATATCTTTTTCTTTATTAATGCAAAAAAAGTGTCATGAGAAGTTACTAAATAATTTGCCACACAGTCCTAGGAACTCATATTGAAAGCCTTTGCGGTGTTAGTACTGTCTCTAGCCATCTGTCTACCAGTCAACAGTCTGGTTGCCTATCCTGTGTGAGTATATAGCACAAATTCTCCATGATTTACATCTGCTGCTTTTGCCAGACTTCATAAACAGCCCAGGACAGATGCTGTAGAAATCAGCAGCTGGTTAGTTTCCCAGCTTTCTCTTACTGCCCTTTTTCAGCCAAAACAAGGGGAGAGAGTGAGAAAACTTCATTTTGTATACCTATTGCATGTACATGCTTACAAACAGACAATCCAAAGGGAACTACTGCTGAACATATAATCTTCATTACATTTGCTATTAGCCAGTTTCTTTGCTTCTTCTCAGTTTTTGTGGTAAGATTTTAATGCTATTGGTAGTGTAAGTAAGAAAAAGTCAAGACAGGGAACCTAAAGAACATACGAGGATAGAATCAGGAATATGTTTAAATTATTGAATGTGCTGACTATTAAAAATAGCTATTAAAACATCACATACACAAGTAGATTTCCACTAAGTATTGAAAGAGATCAGTTCAAACTTGAAAATTGAACCAGACCCTGTTAATTTTAACAAATAAATATTTCCAGTCTCTCAATTACACGTGTTCTATGTGCCTACTCCTCAGCATGAGCAGTGAATAAATTTTACACAAACAGTTGAATAGCATACTTAAAAAGTAAATGGATATTTCAACACATTTCTAAGATCAGGCTTTTATCTCCAAGAGGAGCTAGGAAGAGAAAATTTCTTAAGGTTCTTCTGTTTTGTCATCTACCATTTACTGTTCCTCTATCAATAAAAATATATTAAACAAACAACCAATAAACCCACACTAAAGTAGAGGAGGAGGAGATGAGGCCTTGTGTTTGGAGGATTTTACTGAAGTTTTTCTACAAATGATTTGTTAATCCAGCTGTTCTGATAGGGTGGCAAGAGTGCAAAATAAAAACAGGCATTTTGTTATTATGTCATGGTATTCTCTGAGTGGAATTATGCAGAGGGACAGTAGTAAATTTGGAAAATACAATAATATTTAAGACCTTTACTGATAAATTAAAACCAAGAATACTGACTTGGTGAAGTGTTTCCAGTTAGACATTGAGATATATCTGGGATTACTAAAACGAACTCCACTTATTCCTATTGGATATTTCTTTCAGTAATTCAGTAGAGTTTCTATAGTGTTAAAAAGTAACATTTTTTAAAAAGAAGTACTTGGAAAACTGGTAAATCACAACACTTGCAGCTTAAATTACCTCTTTGGATGAATGGTATCATCAACAAAGCCTGAGGAGCAAGATGCATTAGCCTGAAGATTGCTGCACAGGAAAACCTTTGGATGTCTCAGTTGGATTAAGTTCCACTAGCAGATAAAAGTGTTGGTATTTTAAATGCTGCAGAGTATCCAGCCTAGCCTCTGTCTGCCACTTGAGAAAGTCAAGGGCCTTGCATTATAGTTAGTAGTCTGACGTGGATAGTCTAAAACATCTGAAAAGAAATTGGAAGTCTAAATTTGCAGAATTGTATCACTTTCAGAGAGACAGATTTTTCTCTTTGATTATTAAGAGGAGATTTACTTACTGCCTGCAGAATGTAGCAGAAAACACTCAAACTCCATAACACTTCTGTTGTTAATAGAAAAAATCGCAGTCCCCGAGGTAACTTTAAAGCATTTTTGTAATAATTTATACAGTGCTGCAGCAGTTCCTATATTATAATGATGTTTAATGGATTATAGTTAGGGAATATCAATCTAATCTAAAATGCATTATGTGTGCACCCTAAACAGGCTTTCAGTACCATTATACAACAGATGTCATGATCTTTCCTGTCACTAATCTTAATGGGATTAATATTTTCTCATTTCCTTCCTGTGGCCACAGTATCTGCAAATTGCAACTCTTAGCATTTCTTTAATTGGGAAATAGTTACTATTTCCTGAATTACATGTGTATGTTCTTTTAACCTATGGGAATTTTAACATAGCATAGGAGCTCTATTTCTTAGCACCCGTGATAAGACCACATATTGGTTACTCTGGCAGTACTCCCTTGAAATTTGTTCAGAATTTTAGAGTAATAGATTTTTGTGAATTACATTAGGCTCAGTGCTCAGCCAACACCCTCCAATTATCTCTCATAGATGGTGCTTTACCTTCAAATGAACTCTATGAAGCCACTAGTAAAAAGGCAGTAGAAACTTAAGGCATCAATTATCCAGCACTACAAAGTGCTTAAATGTAACTTTAATACCTAGATAGATCATTTAGAACTGAAACTTAAAGCACAGTGTGCCAATTGAAGCAAAATGTAGTATAGATTGGGAAGAAAAGGCACTATAGATGATATCAAATGGTCAGAGATTTAGATTAGAAATAAAAGACATACTTACCAGGTAAAGGACACTATGTTTCTGTTGGTGGAAGTGCCTTTTCAAAGACAAATATTTTGGAAGACATGAAGACACCTAAAAGCCCTATATATGGGCAGATATATAGCTACATATCATAAAACTTTAACAGAACAGGGTAATTGCAAAAGCCGGATTATTCCCATTCTCAAATTCATTAGCTCCTCTGGGTACTGCTAAGCAGTGTTAGTAAGCTTCCAGTTCTTCAGAGGAAGAGGAAGGATTTAACCACACCTGAAAGGCTACACAAGCCCTTTGTTGCAGTGCCCCCTTATTCTCTGTTAACTGTAATATAGCAATTATTCTTGTGGATATTTTAAATCATATATTTGTGTGACTGAAAATCTTAACGTGTGTATATTTTTGGGAATATACTTGGGAGCAGTGAGTTGACACAGCAGATACCTGTACTAAGTGAAAGCAGTGAAACCAGAGGGGAAAAGTAATTATCTCCATGTGAAGATAGTCACCTGTGTGTACAGGAACAGAAAATTCAAATGTGCTTTTCGTGAACCTTGGTTAAAAGCGACCACTATTGCTTGAACTTTGCTTCTTCTATCAGTGGTATATTACACATAATACAATGAACAGGGTAGTGCACTGAAAAAGAAGTATGTATTTTCTGTCCAGATAGGTCTCAGTAGGCCATCACTTTACATTTACTTTCTCTTCCCCTGCTGCACAGAATTTACTTTTGGAAAGAGATCTTCTGCATGTCTCAGACAGTAATTGTTTTTGGATCTTCAAAAATATTTTGGACTCTGTCACCATCTCAAAGTAGTTTTGGAGAAAATGTTTATGAACACATGAATAGGTGTTGCTTGTGGTCTAATTTTAGCTAATAAAATATTTGCTTAATATCTACACCGCACATCTCCGTCAGTGAAAATGAACCACTAGACGACATGCAGAAAGTACTCCTATTTTAATTTTACCTAAGCATCTGCTTTAACTGTGCGCTACAAATTTGCATCTTCAGAGGTAGTTTTGTAATGTGGAATTCAGATTACAGGAAAAAAAAAGTTTCCTTGTCAGTTTTGGAAATGAGCTAACAAATTCTGTCTTTCATTATGTTCAGAAAGTCACAGGACTGCAATACCAACCCATAAAAATTCTTGTTGAAAGACTTTGAGGCATGAAGAAATTAACTAAACATGGTTTGACTTCTATCCCTTCAATGGCACATTTTACAGTGTTTTCAGCCATCATGTATTCTTCCTTCTCAAGAGGATAAGACTCCAGGCACTAAACAATATACTCTCCTTTCAAACCTTCTTTACTTGCTAGTCTTTAATATGGGCAGAGAAAACTCTTAGTGCATGCAAAAGGCCTTAGGAAAATAAAATAGGATTAAGCTTCATTAATGTAAGAATAATATCTTTTACATATGAATTCTTGTATTGCATTGTCAAATCCTTGCAGGTACTTTCCATTTAGTGAGCTTGTTACTAACAAGAGATTTGGAAGCACACTGTAAAAGAATCACAATAAGATGCTTACTGTCATTTGAAAGATCGTTTTTTGCAAGGTGTCAGAAGAGAAGTACACATATATTTGCTTAAGAAAGAATAAAAATTGCAAGTGAATTTGACCCTGAATGTAGCACAGGTCCAGGTCAGAATTGCTAACTGGAGACTCACACAGTGTGAAAACAAGGTTACTTTTTTTTTTAAATTGTTGATTGACTGATGTACCTGCTTATCCATTTTATTTTGGGAATTCCTAAGGAAAAGTGACTTATGGAGTTAAATGCAGTATCTTGTATGAGTTATAAGAATTTCACAGCATTATGTTTGTATGTGTTTGGGTGAATTGTAGCTATTGATTGAAAATTCTTTAAAAAACTAGTATGCTGTGGAGAAGGTTTTACATAGAACACTGCAGAAGATTGCTGTTTGACTGAAAACCTAGTTGTTTCCAAAGCTCTCCAGATGATGCTAGTTTAGCTTTGATTTATTCACTGTAAGTGGCTTTGATCAGAACTAAAGTAGTAATAAAAAGCAGAAATCAGGAATCATGATTCTATTAGTCAGAGGAAAAGGAATATTTCTGAACCTGACATTTAAATTAAGTTTTCCAGTCAGTTCAGCAATAAATGTTAATTTTGTAAGGTCTAGATACTTCAGTGATACCAGCTTTGATGACCTAGTTTCTCTCATACTCACTTCTTTTATATTACTATATTGGTGATGTCTATTTTAGATATTCTTGGATGGTACTTATACTATTGTATTTAAAACAAGGGGATTTTTGAAAGTCAAATGAAACTGTCAATGACTTAAAAATACAGGGAAAAATATTATTTCATATTTAAACACATTCAGTTTCTAAACATATAAATTAGAAATACATTATTTAATAAATAACATTTTAAATTTAGGAAATTAGAAAAAATGTTTTGGTGTATTAAGCTGCTAAATAACATTAAGTCACTGAATTCTTTGGGGATAAAGTTATAAGAAAATGAAGATGAAAAAATGGAGCACCACAGTAAGAAGCATTAGATCAGAAGACTGACTTTTACAAATGGATCTTTATCTTCTTTTCCCACAAAAAAGTTAGTAGGGAAGCCATTTGTGTAACAAGAAGTAATGTATAGTTTTAACACATAAAATAATCAAAAGATAAGAGACCAAATAATCTTTATCCTGTGCTAGGCACTAGGTGGGGCATAAAAGAACTTTACCACTATGTTATTTTATGGAATAACTTTCATAACACTGCCTAATTGTGTGGAGTACAAACTGTGTAACAAAGGAGTGCTTGAACACCTAGCACTATAAAAAACCCATATAATTTCTATAAATTGAAAATACTTGCTTGGGCAGCTATCAGAATCCCTGAGGTGAACAAGGAGAATTACTTTGTGACCTTGTTTCTGTCTTGGCCTATAAAGGGCTTTACAATGTATTCACATTAAAATAGTAACTTCCAGTTGTTATTCTGTTGTCACAGGGCACTTAGGCTCAGTAGGTTTCAGCAGTTTTCATAGGTTTGGCAGGCTTTCTGAACTGAAATTGCAAATCCATTTAAGGTTTTCCCATCATTAAACGAGTTAAGTAGAATTTCATTCATTTGTAGGCGTTGATGGGAAATTAAACACATGCAAAAATGGTTGATATAAAAAAAAGAAAGATTATATAGCTCTTAAGGTTAGTTTTACAGAAATAATAATAATAAAAAACCTAAAACATTAATGTTTAAAGTCTTTTGGGTGGCTTGGTTTAACGTTTCAATAACATCAAAGTACACTGTGCTTTACATACAAACAGGTGTTTTGACAGAGGGACTTGGCAAAGTTTAATAATTGTTCATCTTTTAAGCTACTTTCTGAAAAGCCTATATGAATTCAAATTATTAACAACAACAACAAAAGGGAAAGTATTTATTTGATGTAGGTGTCCAGGGTTTGATAGTGTGTTGGGGGTGAGGTGTTGCAGGGTGGCCTCTGTGAGGAGACACAGGAGCTGCCTGATGCTGGACACAGCCAGTTCCACTCAACCCACTGAAGGGATTGGCTGAGCCCCTTTGCCAAGGTGGTGGTCCTTCAGGGAAAACATGTTTAAGAAAGGGCAGAAAATGGCATACAGGCAGTAAGGATCAAATTAAAAATGTGACAAACACTCCTGCAGACACCAAGCTGAGAGAAAGAGGAGGTGTGCCAGATAGGTGCTGGAACAGAGAACCCTGAAGATGCTGGAGGACACCGCCTTGGAGCAGATAGATATGTCCTGAAGGAACTGTGGCCCATGGAGAGTCCTATCTGGAAGATACTTTTTCCTTCCTGTGAGAAGGACCCGTACTGGAGGAGAGCCATGTATGGGGAGGAAGGAGTGGCACAGAATTGTTATGAACTGACCACAACCCCCTTCCCCATCCCTCCAGCACTGACTGGGGAAAGGGAGGTAGAGGAGTCAGGAAGAAAGGAGTGAAGTTGAATCTGGGAGGAAAAGGGATGTGATAGGGGTGAGATGGTTTCATGTTTTCCTTTGTTTCTCACCATCCAACTCTATTTTAGTCGTCAATAAATGAAAATTATTTTCTCCAAAGTGAGTCTGTTTTCCATGTGATGGTAATTGGTAAATGATTTCACTGTTGGCCCATGAGAATTTCCATCTGTTTTTTTCCTGTTTAGCATGAAGACTGAGAGAGCATCTGGGTGGTTGTCTAGTGTCTGGCCAAGGTCAAACCACCATGAAGGGAAAATAAAATTGAAATGGGGAGATTCAGGCTGGGTGTGGGGAAGAAATTTTTTACAATGAGAGTGGTAAAACACTGGCACAGGTTGCCCAGAGGGGTGGTGGATGCGCCATTCCTGCAGACATTCAAGGCCAGGCTGGATGTGTTTCTGGGCAACCTGATCTAGTTGAAGATGTCTCTGCTTATTTCAGGATTTTGAACTAAATGACCTTGAAGGTCCCTTCCAACCCCAACTATTCTGTGATTGTGTGAATATGTGATTCTGCAATGTTGTAAACTCCAGTAATGTTGCATCTTAAAGAGTGCAATATAAGTTTATCTAAACTCAGTAACAAATTGCTTCTTCCACTTTAGTTATAATTGAAGGAAGATATATGATAGCATTCACACAAATTTTATCTATTATAATCAATGTTCAAATGTAAAACATGAAAATATGTTTAATTATATGCCCCAAATTATTGGTTGTTTTATACTATAGGAGGATCTGGAAAGAATTATTGGGAGAGAAATTGCTAGACTACAATCTCAACAAGTCAAAAACTGAAACTCTCTGATGACCATGAGTAAAGTAACAACATCTTTCCATATCTCATAATAGGAACATGATTCTTAGTTTTTAGTACTAAACTTCTGCATCTAAGTATAAAAAGAATCTTACAGATACTAAATAGAATTATGATAATGATTCCTTATGCACTGGGAACAAGTCACGATGTGACAATTTAATAGTCAGCAAGAATAAAGAGGATACATTTTGTCTGTTCTTTCCAATAGATTCTTTTGGAATGAATTTCCAGTCGTGGACTCTTTGAGGACTGTTATACCATAGGAATTTATAGGGATCAATAGCTCACTTGTCCAGTTTATCTAATACTGTAAACACATTGGAAGCAGCAAACTATTAAGAAAGGCATGACTGTACCATTTTCTTTAGTCTTCAGAAGAGACAGCAAAGACAGAATTCACAAAAATAGTTACTCACTAGAGAACTGCATAAGTAAATAAGTAATAAATAGGAAGAAAGGAAAAATCCAGATGGTACATAAGTAGTAAGTAAATTTTTTGTGGCTACCAACTAAAAATATTTGACACATTCATATACCAAAATTTGGGTTATATTTTATCAGGAAAAAATATTGCAAAAAATCAATTTTATTGGAAAAAAAATCTTCTTAATTAAATACAGAATATTCTTTGGAAGAAAAAAATCTGTCATTTAACTTTCTTAGATTTGAATATTTCGCCCAATTGATTTGAACCAAGATATGCTATAGGATAACCATCCTAACTGGATTAAAAGTTAATATTTTTTTCTCTAATCTGTACAACTGAGTGTAATTAATATTCAAAGTAACTAATAAAAAGAAGACAGGTTTATAAGCAGGAACTGAAAATATCTTGTTCCAGAATACCCAACTGACTACAATCAAGAATATTCCTCTGGGATAAGACTGACATGAATTCCTACTCTAAATTACATTCAGAATTGGATTTAGTTCAGCTAATTTTAGGTTTATACAGCATTAGGGTGTGATTCAGCTGCCTGAACACAGGACCTTAAAATAATCTTATGTCATTTTTCTCATTTGAATAATCCTTTAGACACCACTGACTGTAGCAACTAAAAATATTAATTCAGTTGCCCACAGCGGGCACATAGTGTCTTCTTAAATATTACAGACTGTTCTGTCCTGTCCTGCCTCTATCCCAAGCTGTATGGTGGGTTACCATGAGCTTGGTCACTCCCTTTCCTCAGTGGAATGAGGAACAGGAAAAAAAAGAATGAAAAAGCTCATGGGAAGAGATGAAGAAAGGGAGATTGCTCACTGATTACCATTACAGGTAAAAGGAGATAAATACACTTGATTGGTTCAGAGGTGCCAACTCAACTGTGGGGCTCATCTGTGCCTTGAGGTGGGTCTGTTTGAATTGGTTCTTGGAGTTGGCTGGAACTGGCTGTGTCTGGCACAAGGCAGCCCTGGACTCTCCTCACAGAGGTCATCCTGGCAGTCTCTCTACCTCCTGCTAAAACATTGCCATCTACACACGATGCAAAATACTACTACAGAAGGCCAAATTTTCCACAGATACTCAGGATTACAAATGACAGCCCTTTGGGGTATCTTGAATATTCTAGAACATCTCTAAGACTGGACACTACGTAAAGATAACTGAAATAAGCCCTTCATCTCCATCAAATTTAATAGCACTGCTTACATGTAGACTTTTACATTCTAGGTCCCTAAGGTTAAGAAAAATAAATCCCATCCAGAAAGTTTCAGCATTTCTCACTGCTTAATTAGAGCATTGTATCAAAAAAGTCAAGGATGCTGCCAGCAACTATCCTTGAAAACAAAAAATGAACACCGCTAGTGTGCTCCATGACCACTGCCTCACTCTTCTTTCAGAGAATAGTCATAGTTGTCTATCCAGGGCAGTACAGGGAGTACATAGCTCAGGGGCATTAAATCTTACATTGATAAAAGGCTCTAAGCTCTCTGAAGGGACACCTTCTACACATTCTGCTGTTTGAACTATCACCTGGTAACCAGCACTTGTCTCTTTATTGCTTAAATCCTAAAATCAGAAGTACACGTAGTCAATTTATAGTTAGATACATAATATTCATCAAAAAAAAGAGTACTTTCTAAATGGTTAAAACTTGTTCTTTCAAAAAATAACTGAGGAATTAATTGATGTTTTCTCTTGAACTCAGTCTTTAAAATCTCTTCACCTCTGATATTAGCTGCCTAATCTCTCTCTCCATTTGCACTGAGTGTTGCCATTTGAACTGCAGGCCTTAGGAATTGAGAAAAAAAAGAAGATGGAACTATGAACTGAAAAAATTAACATCATTCTTGAGAGGGGAGTAGGAAAATAAATTCATGTTAGGAATTAGGTGTTCAAATTGCCCCAAATTTATGTCACTGGTTTTGATTTACTCCTTAAAGAGTCACAGGCTTGTGTTTGATTTGATCTAATCATTAGATTCCTTCCGTAGGCAGAAACACAAACTTCTTGTGATTCAGTCAACCCACAATGCGAATTACCCTTTGGAGAGGCCTTTCTTGTTTGTCTGGAAAGAAAGGGATGCCTAGCATAAGTAAATTCCACACAAAGTGAGTTAGCTAAGGTCCGGGTTCATTATCTTGAGACACTAAAAGCTTTATCTCAGGAAAAGGTGAGCTCCCTCTTTATGTCAGGTTGCCTGTTTCTCCAAAGAGATCAAAAACTGGGGACGCTTCATTCAAGCATTTGAAATGAGACTATCTATATTTGAGTTCCACCCCTACTGTTTGGGTAAGACATACATACAGTATGACACATTTCTCAACATATTATTAATTTCATATATGTGAAAAAGAATGTACAGTAAGGGGATTGTTCATGAATAGCTTTTAGGAGGCTGGAATATAGTGAGCAGATTGAATGCCAGAAGTCCAGAATGACTTCCTTGGTAAGTCCTTAAAATAACGTAAAATGAACCCAACCATTAATATGCAGGCAGTTCAATGTGTGAAGTACACCATTGTTTGCATTTATCTTCTTACCAAGTATAACAGCTGCCAAACTTTATACCATAGCAGGCTAGATGCTTCACTGTGCACCACAGCTCACCTTTCCAGCTCTGCTGGTACTTTGACAGTTCATCCTACATGTGAAACAACCTCACTGAAGGCAATCACCCAAACTCAGTGAACTGTCTCTGCTCTGACAAGAAGGCTACTACTAATATGAAATTATATCCTGGTGTGCTATGGGAGTACAGACAAGACACTCTGCTCAGTATGTTGCACTGCAGTATGATGCCAGACTGCTATCTGTCCTTTCTCTATGAAACAGAGGATAGGAAGAAGTGAGTTATTCCGCCATAATGAGGTGAATCATACTCTAAATAGAATATACATTCAATTCACCTTTTCCTAGATGAAATATAGTTTTTCTATTTCTTTTTTATTTGATGTCTTCCAACATTTTATGAAATCTGCCAGATGCATGGCCAAAGCAAGAGAGATCAGCCTATAAGTCCAAGCTACACCTGCACAAAGCCTTAGCTAAGTACTGAAAATGATAGAATGATTCAAAGTAACATTAATTCCCAGAGTCTTGGACAATAAAACACACTACTTGTCAGACAGTGATTTGTTACTCTTCTAACCAACTCCACACTGAGAATTTTTAGTTTTCCCTTAAATTTCCACCCAATCCCAGCTTGTTTTCTTTCTGACAGATGGAGATGATGCTAAATTCCCTTTAACCACTTAGAGAGAAATGAAATGCATACATAAGACCTGTCCCAGTATAACTGGTGTGGCCTTCTTAAAATATGGTGTTATTTTTGCTGCTTTTTGTGCTAAAGCTTTGAATTATATTCTATGTAGTACTCACAGTAGTTTCCATTAAATATCTGTATGCTTTATATATAAAGGCAGTAAATTCTGTGTTTTAGAGATGGGGAATGAGGCACAGAGGAATGACTTGGCCAGTGTTATTCAACTTATTCACTACATCAACAGCACAAGCAGAACTCAAGCATAGTATTATACTTCCTACCACAATGGAGGAAGTTGCTTAAGCAAACTGCTTACCTTCCCACAGTCCCATAGCAAAATCATTGTGGGTGGAGGGGGATAGGGAGGGAGAGGGAAGGAAAGGAAAATTTAAAAGTAAATATCAGATTTTGATATATATACATATACCTATATCGAAATAACTCTATCAATAACAGATAACTATTAATTGGAGTTGACCAAAAAAAAAAGTTGTGTTTTGTTGTGTTGTTGGGTTTTGGTAGGGTTTTTTTTCAATCAGTATTACTGCATTGTAATTAAATAATGGTTAGTAATTAAATTCACAGTGGCAAAGAAATTATAATAGCCATTAAAGTTTTTGTTCTTTAAATTACTGTAATATTTGTACAGTATTGTCCTGGGTTCAGCAGTAGCAGTCATTTTTCTCCTCCTTGGTAGCTGGTGCAGTGCTGTGCTTTGACTTTCGGCCTGGGAACAGAGCTCATAACAATGATGTTTTGGTCTGGCCAAGGACTTTGTGAGCCTCATGCTCTGCCAGGGAGGAGGGGAAGCTGGGAGGAAGCAGAGACGGGGTGCCTGACCCAGGCTAGCCAAAGAGGTATTCCATACCACAGCACATCATGATGAGGATGTTACTGAGAATGACCCGGAAGGACATGGGGTCTTCTGGGTCGGACTCGTTTCTTGGCGGGTGGCATTGTATTCTCTTCCCTTGTTATTTTCTCTTATCATTGTTGTCGTTGGTGGTAGTGGTGGTGATTTGTGTTGTACACTGGTTGCTGGACTGTTCTTGTCTCATCCTGTGGGAGTTGCACTCTTTTGATTCTCCTCCCCATCCCTCCAGGAGCAGGGGAGGGGAGAGCCCCTGGGGGTGGGGGGGCCTTGATTGTTCCAGCCCGGCACCACTCACTGGGATTGAGTGAACAAGCTGTCTGGCTAGGGTTTAAACCACAAGTATTATCTTCAGCTCTGCAAACCTTTTTGCTGGGCATTTTTTTGAAAGTTAGTGGAGGTATCTTCACAAAGTGTCATTCAAAAGGAGATGAATGTAGATGGGTAATGAGTAAAGGGATAGAGTTCTGCTTCCAAAGGCTGAAGCTCACAAATATGTTTAAAGAATGCCTGTATTATTTTTTCCAAATTAAAAACAAACAAACAAACCTGAGAAAAAAAAGGCACAGCTATGTTTAACTTCCCTATTTAAAGGGAATTTCAATTTCAATTGGGCAGTAGTTTGTAATAGATTACAAGTAATAATTCTTCCAATTGATGTACTGTAGAAATGACAGCTGGAGATTAAAAGACCATAGAAGAAAGGCACTTTAGGTTCCTTGGATTAGTCTTTTGTTATGTATATTCCTGTAGCTGTCATACCATTTCTAGAAGATAGGTCAGAGAAGTTATGTTGGTTTGAAATAGACGGAAAAAAGTTGATCAGAGAAGTTAAATGACAGTAAGCCATCAGGGTTGCACAGCAGCTGCCTGAGATAAACTAAAAACCATCATATGTGAAACTGCAGAGCTGGTGACCAATGTGTGTGTAACCTATCATTAAAGAAAGCTATAGTGAGCCAAGAGCATTGCTATCATCACTCTCATGAAGGAGTGGCCAATGTAATCTCCAGTTCCATGAATGAGTCTGTGCTTTTTCAAGCAAACTTCAACATGACTAAACATAAATAAATGCAATTCGGAAAAATGATAGCTAAAAATTGCTGAAGAACTCCCATGTGATGATAAAATCAGGTCTGGCAGCTACAACTGGGGGAAGAGATTTTGGACCCCAACAGAGGCAGTACTCTGAAATCAGTCTGCAGTGGCAGAAAACAAACAAAAAAAACCCCATGGGCATCATCAGGAAGGGCATATAGAGAACACAGAAGATAATACTTAACCTTGGTCCAGCTCAAGGCTTGTGAGACAGAACAGAAATGTTGTGAGGTCTCTGCAGACTTTAGTTCCTGGAGTAATAGAATTGTTTAACTTGGAAAAGACCTTTAAGATCAGTCATCCCAAATTGTTGCAGTGTGATGAAATGTATGTTAATGAATTCTAAGATATATTTTGTGTGTTGAACACGTGTATTAGTTGTCTTTCTCATCACTACGGTCGTAAAATTGAGGTTTGGCATTTAAATCCTTCCCTGCATCTTATTTTCTTGGTTTATACTTTTTCTCCATGTCTCCTAATAGCTGTCCAAATGAAAAAACACCTGTATTCCTAGCTTATATTGACTCATTATATTGATTAGCATTACATGATTGTATACGATATGATCATGCACATAATACTGATTTTTCATATATGCATTTATGTTTTCCACACAAAAGCAGTAGCTGAAGGAGTATTTTCATGGAACATAGCTGAAGAGTTTGAATAGCCTGTAGTATGAATTGATTCCCCCACCCTTTTATTTTTATAAGAAGTAGGGAGTTTACACCAGTTTTGACGGATTGCTGTGCTTCAGTAATTTTCCAGTGGTAGTACTGGAAATTGGAAAAAACCAAAACAAAACAGTTTTGAAGTTAGAATATCTTTAAGGGAAGAAAATTTGTAAATTTGTGTCGTGGTTTAAACCCTAGCCAGACAGCTTATTCACTCACTCCCAGTGAGTGGTGCTGGGCTGAAAGCTATCGAGGCCCCCCACCCCAGGGCTCTCCTCTTCCCCACTCCCGGAGGGATGGGTGGAGGATCAAAAGAGTGCAACTCCCACGGGTTGAGACAAGAACAGTCCAGAAACCAATGTACAACACAAATCACCACCGCTACCACCAACGACAACAATGACAAGAGAAAATAACAAGGGAAGAGAATACAATACCACCCACCAAGAAACAAGTCCAACCCTGTGTCCTTCTGGGTAACTCCCAGTTACCCCCCACCACGGGTATGACTTGCTGTGGTATGGAATACCTCTTTGGCTAGCCTGGGTCAGGCTTCCCATCTCTGCTTCCTCCCAGCTTCCCCTCCTCCCTGGCAGAGCATGAGCCTCACAAAGTTCTTGGTCAGGGTAAACATCACTTAGCAACAACCGAAAACATCGGCTTCACCAACACTGTTCCCAGGCAGGAAGTCAAAACACAGTGCTGCACCAGCTACCAAGAAGGAGAAAAATTGACTGCTACTGCTAAACTCTGGATAATTTGCAATTAAAATAAATTCTGCTTTTCTTCTTCAAATATTTCTTAAAATGTTAATTCTAGTTATACTGCAAATATTCATTCATTTTTCCTAGTAAATCTGAGTTTTCATTCAGCGGTTATTTAGGGGTACTGTTAAAAGGACTTTAGATACTTATTTGTGTCACACATGTGAACCATATGCATACCTTTTTCCCCTATATTTGGCCACACAAGTATCTACCTTATAAATCAAATATACTCCAAAATGTACTTTATTCTAGATGAAAATCACCTTTTATGTTTTTAAGTACATAGACTGTGAGGGCTTAAGTAATCAGAATATTATCTCACCTTTTCCTCATGAATAAAAAGTAAAATTTAGTATAAAATAATAAAAAGATTAAAGTGTCCAGAATGGCATGAGTGAACTATGTAATTCTTTCTTTCTACCTCTGCTTTATCCTTTCTTACGAAGAAGCTCTAAGGACTACATTACTGACTGAGTCAGAGCTTGATGTTATGTGGCTGTCTTTTTAAAAATCTCTAACTGAAATTCGTTTGCACTTCTAGTCCCACAATATAGAAAATATGAATCTGTTAATAGCAAATTTATAATAGGTATATTCCATGTTCTTCAACTTGGCTGTAGAAATAATTGCGTATATCTGACAGTTTACACTCCATATTTTTATTTATATTTTTTGAGTAATGAAGTTACATTAAAACAGTTTACTGCTTATGCAAAATTTCCATAATTTGTTATGTGTATCTTTTTTTTATTAGCATCAAGGAACACTATTTACAAGTAAGCACTGTTGCATTTTGTGCTCAGTAAAGGAAAGCAAGCAAACAACAGCATCAAGAAGTAACTAACTCCAGAGTATCAAGAACAGAAAAGTGAGGAAAAGGAGATACAAAAAAAAACAAGCCAGTTCACAGAAACTGGAAAGGTTTTTTTGTTTTGTTTTTTTGTTTGTTTGTTTGTTTTTTTTAATTTTTGGATTTTAAAGGAGTGATGTTATTTTAGATGTTTATAAGATGTTTCCTTCACTGTTAGGGGCATCATAAAAAGAAGATTGTGGATGCTACTTAAAAAACCTGTGAACAGTAACAGTGGAATTACCAGCACAGGAAAGGTCAGCCAAATTTTTATATCCCATGAAGGGGAAGACAGGAAGAACAACATTGTATTCATCTCAGTTCTGTGTGTTATATAAAGAGAGGTCAAAGGAGGGATGTACTGCTATTGTTAGCACTGGTTACTATATGTCAAGTTTCAATTTGTTTCCACAAATTCTGCTAGAAGAAGGAGCTTCCACTCAAATTAATGCAATATTTTGTGTAATTTGAAGTTGCCATACCTCTGTAATAAAGTTAAGGAAAATTGAATGAAATGGCTGCAGAAACTTGTATTTTCTTGTTCTCCCACTGCTAGGACTGCTCAGCAAGAAGGAAAATGTGAGTATGTCAGACCTATTTTCTCATTAGCCTACTGAGAAACAGATGTGAAAGTGTTCAGTTGGTTAATTTTTCAGCCAGCAGGAAGTGTTACTATTCTACTAGGCATAGATAATAACAATGAAAAAAATTAATAACTATAGTTCAGGTCTGTTGCCTAGAAGGTTATCAGTATGCTGGAGTGATCAGCAATACACTTTCACAGGAAACTGATGGAGTAAGCAATTGGGGGTTATTTTATTGCAGTAAATTGATCTTAAGAAAAATCGAATTTAAAAGAATAACTTTTTTTTTCTCAACAGATATTAGATGATGTCCTATCCTGATTAATGGTGCCATTCACATGTGTTACTGTCATAACAGACAAAAAAGGAGGCATTTTCATGCAAATAAGTCACTTCAACAGGGACTTAAGTACCTTAGTACTTATTTGAGAAGATCACGAAGAAGATTTTAAAAATGGTTTCTAATTTTTATGTTACATGTCTACACTGATTTCTACTAAATAGCTAAAACCAGAAATATGTTTTGTTTTGAAGTGTATAATTTTATTATAAATTTAAAGGTTTGACAAATGTTTTCAGGACACGTCTGCACATTTGGAAATTTTTCATGAGGAGGGTCACAAAAGCAGTTATAGGAAACAGCAGAATATGTTGGAGTCTCCAGATAGAGAGATGAGCAGGAACTGGTGGAAAATTTTATCAGGTTCATAACATCCAGCTTTCTTTGTGCTTAATTAAAGAATTAGGGGGGAAGAGGAATAAATCTTAATGCACGCCAGTGTCTCACCGCAATAAGTTCAGGACAAGGCCAGGGCGTGTACTCAGAACAGACCAGAGAGCCTGAAGCTATGCAAAGACAGTAGCAGGGAAATATGCCTGATTTATCAGTTCCAAAGGTCAATATGACTATTTGTTTATTTTGAAATAGTTTGGAGTCACAAATGAATCTGAAAACAGATTGTTCTGTTAAATTAAGTACAGCAATGAGCCTTTTCATAGCTTGAAAATGAAGAGTGCTGAGAATAACAGTGTGCAGCAATTACATAAGACAGTACTTCAAAGCATGTTATAAACATTTCATCTACTTCTAGAACTGCTTCTACATTCTCTACCAACATTAAAAAAAAAACCACAACAAAAACAACTGTATCTGTAAAATTATATATTTTCAATTTGCTCATCTATTAAATGTTGCTGAAACAACAATACCTAATACAAAAGAAAAAATAAATTATTCAAAAAAAGTAAAATAAAACCCACTTCCTTAGTCAGCTACATTGAACATTTTATTATTTTATTTTATTTTATTTTATTTTATTTTATGGTCAAGAAACTCAGATTTTACTGGCCAGCTATGTAAGTGCATTGTAAAATTAAGGATCTGCTATTTAGGAAAGGTGAACTGTAAAATACTAAATGCACTAAAGCACACAGTAATATTCTTTGGGTAATTGATCCAGGGCCATTATTCTTATGTAATCAACTTCACAATTATAAGGCAACCAGATATAAGCTAAGAATAAATCTGGAGAAGCTATATAATGAGCAAACAATTTGCCTTTAAATTTTACTTGTGGTAATATTTTAAAATGTTTCAAAAGAAAAAAGAGGACCTGGAAAATTGAAAGCATAAGTACTATGTTAGAAAAAAACCAAAGGTATGCAGTTAACTTACAGGTAACTATTTAGTTTTCTCTAAGTAAAAAAAATTGATCGATGCTGGAGATTAGACCTGTGCTTTTGTACTAGTTGTAAATTTAAATTTTTAACTTAATATTTGTAATTATATTCCTTTCTAAATATATTCAAGGCTACATGCACAAGTGATATGAAACTGTATGACTACAGTTTAGTGGAGCAATACAAGCTTGGTACTCAGCATCTTGCACAAAATTCTGAATTGACTGTCATTGTCGGAATTAAATATGAGGTTTAGTTTTTAACCATCCTTTACTTGGATTTCATAAACAAACTTTTTAGGTTGTGTTTTTTTTTTTTTTTATATAGGTTTCTGTTTGCTTCTAACCATAATTCATTTTCCTGATTGCTTTCCATAGCTGTTGTTTTTTTAATTAAATACCTAGCTAAGTAATCATGATGATCTAGTTAAGATGTTCTAGTTAATCTCTATAGTAGTAGTTTTCTTTATAAAGATATTTTATGTAAGAAAACTTTAGTCATTTGTAGGGTCTTGTGGATCCTGATCTCTACTTCTTCCAATTTAATCTTCCTCACAGGCTATTTTTGCTTTTGGGCATCTCAAACTACTGAAGTAATTTACAGTTTCTGTTTTCTTGTCTTCAAAGACCAGCAATTGTATTCTCACAGCAAAATGCCCTTTCTGTTACAACAGTAGTTTCCTGGGCTTTTGCAACTCTAGCTTTGGTAAAAAAATTAACAAGGATTCAGTGTTTAGTTTTATTTTTATATCCATCAAGCTTCAAAATTTCTTAGATCTGAAACGAGCTTTAAATTACAGTAATAAGTTAAAAAATATTGCATTTAAAATGAACATTAATATAATTTAATGACTTTTTTGATGCAGTATAATACAAGAATGGTTGACAACTGTCCAAACATGCTTCTATTTCCACACAGAAAACCCACAGAATAAAGGAAGTGAATAGCATTCCATAGAAGAATTCTGGAGAATTTCAAGTCTGTATTATGGGTTAGTTCATAGAACAGAGCACTTCTTCTGCCAAAAAATCTAATGTTCCTGCAGTGTGATTGAGTGGGTGTCCAGGACTGGGACAAGCACAGCATTATGTAAACATTAATTAGCTCTTGGGTTGCCTTTTGGTCTGAACTGGCTTGTCCAACAAGACCCAATGTAATTCTAGAGATGTATCACTGCAAGCATAACTTTCAAATGGCAACGCTAGTGAAACTACACTTGATGTTGGATTCTTCATGTTACAAAATCTTTAAAACTGTCTTCCAATAATATCACAACAGTTATGTCCTTAGGGTCTTAACCTAATCCAAAATTCATTTGCCACATACCAGGAGATAAAGGCAATTCCATTTTTCAGGATTTTAGCCAAATAAACTGAGTCCTGAAACACTCGTAGACACAAAGTAAGTATGCTTGAACTGTTGTGTAATAAGTGTATTAGGGCCTGGAAGTCTCCCTTATAAATGTTATGTATTACAAATTTTGACAACTGTAATAAGTATATTAGGGCTTGGGAGTCCTCTTTGTAAATATTATGTATTACAAATTTAGGTAACCTGCTTTAAAGTGGTCTGTTTTAACCCCAAATGGCAACTAAGCACTGGCAAGTAAGTACTAGCAACTAAGGACAGAGCAAGATAGCAATATGGATCTAGACTCATTAATGCATTCTCCTATGAGAACTACTTTTATATCATTCTTTGACATAAGAAAAATGTTTACATTTTAAGGATAGAAACTCTGTAACAAAAATGCTGAAAAACACAGAGAATTAGAAAGGATAACTGTTTCTTGAAGCAAAATGTATTCACTTAAAATTATCAGAAGCATTCCCACATTATTCTTCCTTTTTTTTCTGACAGCAGAGGTATCTAGCCATACTTAAAGAAAAAAAAAAAAAAGAATTAAAGGCTTTCATTGTATCAGGTACTTCTCTGTGTCATACACATCATTCTGCATGTGTACAGATGGTTTCCCTGTAGTAAAAAAATAAAAAGTATATGAAAAGCAGCATAACTTCTGAAATACATCATTCATTACCCCATTATTTCCCATCCCATTATTTCCCATCCCACTAATCCATCATTATTTCCCCCCATTGATTATGAAAATTAAATATTGGTATAAAATTCTGTTTCCCTAAGTTGCACTTACATGAACTCTCCTACTGACATTATTTGGTCTTAAACTAGAAACAACATGGAATATGAACATATATGTGATCACATCTTTAGGCTAAAATTCTCAGTTTATTAGTTTCTACACACTATTTAAATCCTCTAGTTTTCTGATAAATAAAGAAATAGAATCATAGAGTTATAGAATGGTTTGGGTTGGAAGGGACCTGAAAGACCATCTAGTGCCTTCATTCATGTTTTTTATTTCATATTAAAGGTTTGGGGGGGGGTTCAGGACAGTGCACAAAATAATTAAAATCCATTAGATATTATTCCATTTTCCTTGCAGTAGTGCAGTGTAGAGTGTTACATAATATGAAGACTTTATACAAAGCATTAAAGGAAGCTGATATGGATAATAGTTTCAAAATGTCAATTAACAGTAGTAGCACAGTTATCGTAAACTTAGAAGAAATTACATCGCAATGTACATGTATGTAAAGCTGTGAACCTATGATTGCATTTCTATGGAAAACCTTGTACTTAACCTAGAAGGGACCTAAAGATATAAAAATTCAGAAGCAGTAATACTCAGATCAGAATGGCACAGTATCCTATGGTGTTTTCTTCACTGTGTAGACCAGATTGGCTTCACATTCAGCTAGTGTGATTCTGATGAGACTTCTAATCTGAAACCGCATGAAGTGGGGCAAGATTTACTAATCATCTTAGTTTTCAGAATGTTTTACAGACAATTTCTGTATTACTAAAATACATTGTCTCTTCCATAGACTTTCATATGAAAATCACTCTGGCTTCAGATATTAACAATTCAATGAGAGCATGATTTTCATCTGCATAAAATTATTCACAGTATTCATTTTTACTTCATCTTAAATAGCTGTTATTTAGAAAGGAAATTATCTGAAATTCCAAAAGTATGTCTTGAATTTAATATTCTAGACTTACAAAGATGAATTATGAAAAAAACGAAACATGAGAGAGCATTAATTTAACATATATATTATCAAATTACAGAGTTGTTTCCATAAATCTCTTCTGCTTGAGCCAAAAAATGGAAAAAAAAAAAAAAATTAGAACTTTTTGATATATGTTACTATCATTTTAATTATGTTAGTGTCAGCTTTCATAAGATGTTAATAAACGCTTGTATTTATATAGTACCTTTATAAGAATCCATTTATTCACAATGTTTAAGATTTAAATCCAATGTAAAAAACTCTCTGTTGTGTAGAACAGATAATATGCAGAGTAATAGAAGAAAATTACTGGCTGAAATTACTGCAGGGATTTTACATTTGTGTGCAATTACCTCATTATTTATGCCACAAATTTCAAAAAAATTCCAGATGCTCCCTAGCTGGACTTCAACTCATTGGGATATCAGGCTAGCACACTGAAAGAAATCAGATCAAAAGCATCCCAGATGTTGTAAGGTGTGAAATATTCCTTTAGCTGGGGTCAGCAACTCCAGCTGTATCCTCTCCCAAATTCTTGTGCTCTCCTAGCCTACTTGCATAAGGCCCAGAGTGAGACAAAGAGAAATTTGTCCAGCAATAGCCAAAACACTGGTTTGTTATCAACACTGGTGTAGCCACAAGGCCAAAACACAGCACCATACATTGCTCTGAAGAAAGTCAACCCCATCCCAGGCAGACCCAGTACAGTCAAGTTGAGCTAAAATGAGATGAAAATGCAAGCATGAATCACACAGAGCCAAGAGAGTTTGCTCTGTATACTGGTTTTGGCTGGAATAGACCCAATTTTCTTCACAGTAGCTGGTATGAGACTGTTTTGGATTTGTGCTGAAAACACTGCTGATAACACAGGGATGTTTTAGTTATTGCTGAGTGGTGCTCAGATAGAGTCAAGGCCTTTTCTGCTCCTCACCCCACCTACCAGCGAGTAGGTTGGGAGTATACAAGGAGCTGTGAGGGGACACATCATGGACAGCTGACCCCAACTGACCCAAGGGAAACCCAGACTATATGGTGTCATTCTCAGCCTGTAAATATGTGGGAAGAAGAAGGGAGGGGATGTTTGGAGTAATGACTTTTGTCTTCCCAAGTAACTGTTACATGTGGTGGAGCCCTCCTTGCCTGGAGGTGGCTGAACACCTGTCTGATGATGGCAAGTGGTGAATTAATTCTGTATTTTACTTTGCTTGTGTGTGTGGCTTTCACTTTACCTATTAAACTGTCTTTATCTCAACTCATGTTTTCTCCCATTTACTCTTCCTAGTCAATCCCCTATCCTGCTGAGGAGGGAGTGAGGTTTGGCTGTGTGGTGCTTCCTCACCAGCTGGGGTTAATCCACAACACTATGACAAGCGTTTTAGTTGCATGTATAGACTAAAGTAGTTTTGTAGAGTTTTCTTATTACTCTAGGGAGAGGCAACACCAAGGGAAGAGCCATCATAGCCTTGTCACGAAAGTGAGTGATTTGGGGTGGCTCAAAGAATGACTATCAAAGTTATTAGCAAGAGCAATTTTAATATGAATATATAAAAATGGGACTTAACAGAATTCAGTGTCAAAGTTCACTTTATTATTATGTGGATGAAACATATAAAGCACATCGAGGTAAAATTGAGCTGAAATGTTTGATGCAGAGATGGAAGGCACAAAGGGTAAGTAGAAACCCTTCCACTGAGTCACAAGGTTCATAATAGAACTCTGCTTTCTAAACTCCTGAAGGAGTCTAGGTGCAGCCAGGTCTAGTCTTAGTCTCAGACATGGTCAACGGTATATATTTAAAGGGTTACAAGTGTGCCAATTCACCACAGAGGGGATTTTTACATGGCTTTTATGTAGCAGCAGTCTATAGTTTTAACATGGATCTTAACTCTTAAAAAATGAGTCAACAAGATTTACTACACTTGTTATAACAATTTATACACAAACACACTTGCACACATAACAGACAGAAAGATGTATAAATAAAAACATATAAAGACCTATGTCCTGGGTTCAGCAGTAGCAGTCATGTTTCTCCTCCTTGGTAGCTGGTGCAGTGCAGTGTTTTGACTTTCAGCTCTGGAACAGAGCTGATAGCGATGTTTTGGTTTGGCCAAGGACTTTGTGAGCCTCATGCTCTGCCAGGGAGGAGGGGGAGCTGTGAGGAAGCAGGGACAGGGCGCCTGACCCGGGCTAGCCGGGGAGGTATTCCATACCACAGCACGTCATGCCTGGGGTGAGGGGTAACTGGGAGTTACCCGGAAGGACACGGGCTTCCGGGTGGAACTCGTTTTCTTGGCCGGTGGTATCGTATTCTCTTCCCTTGTTATTTTCCCTTATCATTGTTGTAGTTGATAGTAGCGGTGGTGATTTGTGTACATTGGTTGCTGGACTGTTCTTGTCTCAACCCGTGGGAGTTGCATTTTTTCGATCCTCCTCCCCGTTCCTCCGGGAGTGGGGGAGAACCCCGGTGGGGGGGGGGACACGGACCTCGATTGTTGTCAGCTCGGCACCACTCACTGGGAGTGAGTGAACAAGTTACCTGACTGGGTTTAAACCACGACAACCTATTAAAAATTCTGCTGTAGTTCAGTGAAATATTCATGTCAAATGTCTCTGAATTTCTGTATGATCATGGGTTGAGCCTCGAGAAGTGGGGGGACTTCAGCCCAGGTTCCATCTTTTGATGACAGTCCTCTTGATTATGGCAGACTTGAAAGTTTGTGATCTCTGAGATGTGTCCCACTCAGAGGGAGATGCTGGTCACCACCCTCTGTGGTCCAGGAGGGCTCAAAGGGCCCTGCTCAGGATCACTATTTATAGGGTTGGAAAATCATTTGCTTTAGACATTAGTAAATTTCCATCCTAGTCACAACCCAAGCCAGTAATTACTAGAAATTTTTCAAAACTCCAGTAACAATGGTACCATTCCACTTGGGCTATGATCAAGGGAAGGAATGTTCTGAGACTGAGTCATCATGGGATGACTGATTATCCCTGTTCTCACTTTCCACCTTAGCCAGGTGATGGGAGTCCCTAGTATGATCAGTGCCTCCCTCCTTAGCCATGCAAGCGTTCCTGGTATACTCATTACACAACTCATCAGACAAGTCCCAAGGCCTGACAGGAATTTCTTGATTTGTAAAGTAGTCCAGAGGATGAGGGGGAGGTGAGGTGCACCATCACAAGCCCACATATAACTAATGTTATGGCTTATCTTCTGAAGTTGAGTATCTTTCTTCTTTTATTATACAGGTAATCTAATAGAAGAATTCATCTCAGCTGACACAGTCAGCTAAGCTCCTTATGCTTTCTTTAAAGTCAGTGGGAAAAAAAAATAAAACACTGCCACAAAGAGAGAACCCTGTTTGTCTTAGATGCTATTTAAAGAAGAGATGATCACGTCCTGGAATAATTTGTTTAACTGCTATATAATATTTAACTATGAGAATTTAAACTTACACAATTACTTTGTATACATTTGAAATTAGAAGAAATTATTCCCACTCTAGGTAATTACTATAGACTTTATTTAAATTTCAGATAGTTATGAAGCCCCAGTGTTCCTGCTTGTTCAGAATAATAACTCAGTCTAAATAACTGATGAATTCACAGAAGAAAATCCCAGGTTGGTAGTATTATATTTGAAATATAATGACTTGACTTTACAGTAACTGAAGCCCCTGTTTAAGTGTGAAGGATCATCCATAAATTCTGAAAACACATGCATGCATTTTCACAAGATTTTTTTGTCATAGCCAACTTCCCTATAAAAAATTAATGTTGCTTTCCATATAAGGTATTTTTCAAACTTTTTATGAACGTATACATGGATAAAACCTTGACCATGTCAAACCAATGGGATTTGTGCCTCTGACTTCTGAAAATCTGTATAATCTGCATAAATGTGAGAAAATCAATCAATACAAAAGAGATCTACTGGGGGGGGGGAGGAGGGGAGAGAAATACTTATAAAGTATAAATCATATCTGATCATCTTGACTCTCTGTTTTAACAAGGCTTTTGACACCATCTCCCACGGCATGCTTGTGTCAGCGGTGGTACATTATGGACCGAGTGGGTGAGCACTCAGATAAGAAATGGTTGGATGATCCGGCTCAGAAGGTTGTGGTTAATGGATTATTCTTCATACCTGGAGTCACTCAGAGGAGTAGTGGGTCTGCACACACGGGTCTGTACTGATAGGCTGGAGGAATGATGTGATATTCAACTACTGAAAGTCAAAAAGGACAAATGCTTAGTCCTCTGGGAAATTAGACCACGGAATTTTTACAGGTTGGAGGACTGGGGGACAGGTGCGAGGTCAGAAGAAAACTGCTGTGGCCCTGGGGGCAGTAAGCTGAAAATGATCTGAAATGATCTGAAAGCAGGGATAGCCAACAGCATCTGAGACTGTCTTAACCAGATAACAGCCAGATCAAGGGAAGTGATGATCATCCTCTACTCAGCGCTCACTAAACTGCATCTATAATAAAGCACACAACTTTGGGCCTGCTGAGTACAGAAAGGTCATATATAAACTGGAGCAAATTCAGCAGAGGGCTATCAGGATGGTCAGGGCTGGTGCATTTGTCAAGAAGTTCACAGACAGTGGCTCATTCAGCCTGAAAAACAGACAGCTTCAAGAAGCAGCTCCCCAGTAACTACAGAGAGATGATAGAGGGGATTAATCCAGGTTTTTCACAGCCGTGTGTAGAGGAGACAGGAATAAGTTGAAACAAGAGACAGACTGGGTATAAGAAGAAGGTTTTTTTTTCCCTAAGAGGAAAGGCAGCAGATCATGTAGCTCACAGAGATTGTGCTGTCTCCAACTTTGGAGGTTTTCTAGACCTGACTGGTTAAAGCCCTGACTAAGTCAGTTTAATCTAAGAGCTGAACCTGCTTTGAGCAAGAGTTTAGCCTAGATCTCTTCTAACCCAAATTATCTTATTATCCTGCAAAATACTTTTATTTGCTCCTTTAGGCACAGCTCTTAATAGAGTTTCTCTGGAGATCTTTTTAACAGCAGCCAGAGGAAATATTTATGTATGCTTAATTACTAGAATTTTCTACTTCTCCTTAGAGAGAGACTATAAAATATTGAGAGACAGAAGCTGTTATATCTCTGTATTGTGTAAAAGTTGTTACAACGAACATCATTATTTCTCTTCAACTGAATTACTTGCTAAATAGGTTACCCTTGAGAATATCTGATTTTATTTTTTTTTTTTTACAATGTTTGATGGAGGTTTTTTTGTATATTTTTGCTTATAATAGTCCAAAACCAACCAAAGCTATCAATGAAGTTAAAACTTGCCCAGACTATGGTTTTATACCATTACTTTTCTGTAAATTTCAGTATTATGTTTTGAGAATTCAAATTTGAGAATTTTTGAATTGGAGAATTCAACTCCTTTCAATGTGAAATAGATTACTACTTAGTACCCATGTTTTAGGTAACTCACCTTATAAGTTACCAGCTTAGTATGAGTAGTTGTAATCTTGCTACATATATTGCAGTTGCCTAAAATTAGCCGAGATGATTGCAATTTCAATACTGTTCTGTTCTGGAAATTTTAGCAACTTTGCAACTTTGCAAAACACACAGCTCAGTGTCAAAATTAGGAAATACTTTAAGATGAATTTCAGAGAGTTTCTAGTTCTATTGAAAGATGGATCTGATCTTGGGAAAAAAAGGGAATTGAGGAGTTTGAGTAACCTTACAAAGTACTGTAGGTAGAAAAGTTTGAAAAAGATAATGTGAAAGATAACATTTACTCAAGAATCTCCTCTGTCACAAATAATCTAATTTCCCTCGTGAGAGTTATTTTGTGTGAGGCATTTGCAGCACTCCTGAAATTAAAACTAAGCGAGGACAATTATTTCTTATAATATGCAGCATCCAGTACAATGATGCGCTGTTTGAAAGTTCATTCTGTTTGTAGCACATGACAAATAATAATAATTATAAATTAGTAGCTTTATCATAAGATATTCTGCAAGCAGTTTTGTTGTTGTTTTAATAAAATACACGATATACCTTTATGAAGACTAGGAGCTTGCACAGGATTTCTTAGGAAAATTTTAACATATTTTACTAATATTGAACTGGTATCTAAGGAAAATTAGGAAACAAGTAAACAATAACACAAATTTGAAAAGTCTACCCATTTTCTAAACATAAGTGCATCTTTCATCTTTCACACTAAATTCGGAACTTCTTTTTTCTGACTAAAAGTCTTGCAAGCCATTAGTCTGCTTCGTACAATAATTATGTTAGATATATATCAGATGAAAACTAAAAAGCTGAAAATATGTTTTGTCTCCACTTTTGCTATTTATATTCACATTATTATAATTAAAGTATAAAAGCCAGACTTAGATTTTATTGCTTTTGCTAGTATGTGTTAAAATTTTAAAATGTGGTTTTGCCAATCCTAATATGCAACCTACATCACAGCAATGTAATAACTGCACTTCTTGAGCTTAACATCATTAATGAGGGTAATAAAAACATTTCATGCGTATCTTTTGATTTTAATGACACAAGCCTAACCAATCAGCATTGTGAAAACATCAGCATTAAATATCATGTAATTAGATAAACTATTTATATTTTCTTACAGCTTTGAACTGTTATCAGGCAGTTAAATTGTATTTTCATGTAAATTTATACAGCTTCAATAGTTTTAGTATGTTAACTTGTTTAAGGCTTGTGAAAAAAATTAGCGAAGACTGGGAAACTGGATATTGTGAAACCTGGCTGTTTTTTTTGTGAGGAGCTGAGGTAAAACAGCTTCCCGTTTATTTATATCAACTCTCATTTAGCTATAATACATACCAACCTTAAGAAAAACTGAGATAATTGCTAAGGTATCTTAAACAAAAGATATATTGTATTTTTGCTCAAAAAGTGTTACTGAAGGGTATTCCACCCACAACTCCTTATACATAAACCATTTGAAAAATATAAATAGTGCACAGGATTTTAGATTAGCTACAGAAAAAAAGATAGTTCAACATTCTTACATGGATTCCATAGATTACTATTAGGTTATTCTAATTCTGAGACTAATTTCCCTAAGACATGTACAAATAATGAAATAAGGATTCTTATTCATGCAACTGTCCAATATATTACTCTATTATTTAAAAGAGAATTAATTTTTAGAATAAATCTATGGTTGTACAAGAAAAAGAGCTTTGAAGCAGAAATATCTGACAGATGAATCCCACTAAAAATATTTAAGAAAGTTATTATGAAATCACTTAGAATCACAGTTGGCAGACTTAACAACTATGGAAAGCTGAATAAGTTTTAAACTCATAAGTCTGAGTAAGAAGCAATGAGAAGTGGATGGTATAACATGGAATAAAAAGAACTTAATTGAAAATCTTTTAAAATATTACTTTTATTACCTAAGTCCCTTGGCTTTGGCTCTTAAATGCGACATCAATTTGATTGTTTGTCATTCCAATGTATATGAAAAATTTCTAATATATTAATTCCTTGCTTGTGTTTAAGTTCCTTGTTCTTTGAGAATTTTTTTTTCCCCAAAGGTGAAAAGTCATGATTATATGCATATAGTCAGAGCTGCATATTATCATTATTACTTCTAGTGTATATATCAGACCTTTCACCCCTAGCTACAGGCTGAATATTTGAACACAACATTAGTGCATGTTGTAAATATAAAACAAAACAAACTTGTGGTTGAAGACTGTCCTTTTATGAAGGGTTTTGTGTGCATCTTGGTTAGCTTTTTATTTTGCTATCTAGCTTGCTTATACTTCCCTTCCTTATAATGCATCTGTTAGTGGAGTTATCCTTTCATATCTAGTGGGAAAGTTAGCAAAAGTAAAGCTAGTGTTTTAAAAAAACCAAATTCCTAAAGAAATAGAGGGGATTTTGTTTGCTTGTTTTCGATTTTTTTTTCCCTTTCCTCAAATAGTTGTCTGGTCAGACTCTTGAGACCTTCTTACAGCCATCACCATACCCTTCATATTAATGAGTTGACCTGACAATTGTAACAATATATACTACAAAATGCTCTTTTATTTACAGTGACTGTTGATAATTAACTGAACAATTGATTCTTTTGGCCAAATAGTTATTATTATGCACAGGGTTCTCATTGAATTATTTATGGTAGCTCATTTTGTTAATACAAAAAATATTAATGATCCTTTCATACACTGAAAAAAAAGACAAAACTATATAATAAGTGATGGACTCTCAAGTAATTTTTTCTGTCCTAATTACAGTTCTAAGGCTATATGTAATAAACTACAAAGGTCCTAAGAGGATTAGAACAAAGCTGAAATGTCAAAAAAAAATAATTAAAAACTTTCCCATATGAAAACCTGAAAATTTTTAGAAGGTGATTTAATCTGTTGGGGCATAATTCACAAAATCTTCTTTAATGTCAGAACTGGACAGATATAGTGTTCTATCTATGACTAGATCTCCTAAGGGTCTTTACAATTAAAAATGCACACAGGCAGACATAGGCATATGTAATCATCCTCTAGCTCTTGGTTAGTGACATCTTAGCATCTGACATAACCGATAGCAAGTATCAAACTTATTTACTTAAATTTATTGTACATCTGTATTTTCCATTGTCCAATAATAATATATGATATTGAAAATGTGATTGTTCCCACAAGATAAGCTACATAAAAATTTTAAACATTAAATATACAGTTTGATTACTACCACCTATCATTTTGACCGATAACATATGTTAAATCAGGTTTGAACTTGTAATAGTAATTGGTAACTGATTTTGATGATAGGAATATACAAAAGAAAACAACGACTTTGTATCCCCTATTAGCACTACCATCCACTTTATTTTTAGAAATAACATAATACTTTCTTGTTAAACACGAAAAAAATGAATTAAGTAAGAGAGTTTGGGACTTCATGTTCTTTTTTTCTTCTTTAAAAATTATTATTACCAAATCAGAATAGAAGTGTATTTTAAACACTTTGCACAGCCATCATATTTCCTTATCCTTGAAGCACCACTGGTATGATATCTGTAAGTAATTCTGAGGCAGGTGCAGTGTTAGTTTTTATAGCTAGTGATTATAAAAGTAAATGGATCTAACCTCGTAACTGATTTCATGGAATTGAAGACAGTGGTGGCTGCTGAATATAAATCCTGCTGACACAACTACCGAATTTTAAAGGATTGAGCTCAGAAAACTTAATATTCACAAAGAGAAGTCTCAGCATGTGACTGTTTCTTTACAAATGGTGAAACTCATCCAAGCAAGCTGCATTAGTTATGAAGAGTAGTTTTACAAATGACTGTGCCATGTTACTTCCAATATACTCCCTAGGGGAAACAACCAACATGACTTGTAGTTTAAATAGAATCAAGTAAAGACTGAGGCTAAGTGAGTCTGATTTAATCATACTTATCTCTCAAAAATAATAAAACTGTATTAAATGTTCCTTTCTTTACCCTTGCATTTGTACATTGATTCATCTGAATATTTCACAATGCAAAAAAGTCAAGCAAAGGACAGTACTACATCATCTTTGGCCTGTGTTTCAAAGAATGAAAGAACTGAAAGGCTGTAACTTACCATCAAGACCTGTACTTTTCTCCATTCATGTTCCCTACCAAAGTCAAAGGCCAAAGAGTGAAAATACATTTTTAATTTAATTTTAAAACTATACAGCCTAATAAAGTCAGTGAAGTGCATACAAATCACATTACCCAATGCTTCTAGAAGCTTTAACTCATTTTGCCTTACAGTTAAAGAAAAATGCATGCTTATCATAGGAGTAATAAACATAGGTAATTATGCATAATTATAGAGATTAAGTTCAATTTATATAATAATCATATTCAAAAGTCTTTTGAGGTTTTTGGTGGCACTAATAAAGACCAAGGTAACTCAAGGTAGCAAGGATTCTTATGATTATAGGCAAAAATGTGATTTTAGATCTGGGTGGTTTGAATGTTTTGATGTGCTTCAACAGTATTAAGTTTTAAAGCAAATATTTCTTTTTGATGTAGAACTTTTAATATTTCCCTATAGCATCACCTTAGGTCAGAAGAGTATTTTTTCATATCATACAGAAACACTCTGCTAGGCATATTGAAAGAGGGTTTGGTTTTAGTTTTGCATGTCTGCATCTCAGTAATTTGTACTTTTGTTAGTTCTGCTATGCTAAAAACAAAATTTAGAATCTTGTTCCACCTAAATTCCCTTATGTTGTTGCATATACCTTATTTCAATTAACTTAAAATATTTCACATCTTATTTTATTAATAAAAAAAGCTTAAATTACAAAAATACAAATCAATACAATGAATATTTTCATGTGATATTCTGCAGAAATTGGTCAAGAGTTATAAAAATCTATGGAGAATATAAATATCACTCAACTTTCAGTTATGTAATTTCACATACATCCAAAATTGTCTAATTTTATTTGTTAAGCAAGAACTTTATTATAGCAATATATGCAATGTTTTAAATGAATAGACTTGTGCTAGAATAAGTGAAATCCTATGCTAACATTTATTTTCAGAATCCCTAAAGACAGTATCTCACCTACAGAAGACTCGGGCTTCAAGGGTAGCTTGGAAGGTAGGCAGGGTCAAATTAAATTATATGACTGCAACTGATGTCGACAAATAAATATGCATTCAGGGCAGCTGGAGGCAGTAGTTCTGCAGTTTATTAAAATAAAGAACCAGATTTAACATGCATTAGCAAAAAATACAAAAATGAGATTAAAAAATAAATGGAAAAAGTATACATTATTATGCTTGACTGGAAGAAGTTTTGATGTTCATGTAATTATGACTCACTTGATGGATAGATTGTGCTCCTTAAGGCTGCTTGACAGGAAGAAGTTTTGATGTTCATGTAATTATGACTCACTTGATGGATAGATTGTGCTCCTTAAGGCTGCATACCTATAAACTGAAAGGAAACTTGAAGTTCTACTAAAGGAGAATTCACTCACCACTACCAACACCAACAAAAGAGTAGGGAACCCTTTATTCACTAAGACAAAATATTTATTTGCTAATCTGGTCAGAACTGTATCCCATGGCTACACATTTAGAATCCAAATGGCTTGGTCCATTGAACTTTCTGAAGTTTGCTCTTTCGCAAAGCAACTTTAATTGACAGTTCAGAGGTAGTTTTGATACTACCCTTGATTGAAAGTTTAAACTTTTGCAATCACAAGGCCTTACAACTTTTTCAGTAAAGAGAAAACTATTCTATTACTGTTGCAATACAGAAGATGTAGCACTAGCCATGAGCCTATTCTTCCCATTGCTTAGTCAAATTCTAGAGATCTCAAAATACAAGTTGTAGCGAAATTTACTTTGTTATCTAGCTGGTTAGGAAACTGAAGTGTTGGCATTTATCAGGTATTAGAAAGAAAAGAGGAAAAAAAGATTATGTCATTGTTTTCAACTACCTATATGCATAAATATTTCCATTTTAAGTTAAAAATGAAACATGAATTTTCATAGAAACTGCAAATTTCAGGGAAAAAGAAATTCTTCAGCATAAATCAAAATATGCTCAAGTTTAGATGATTAACTGTATTTAATTTTATATTTATGCATACATAAGTACATATCTATGTACAACTTTATAAAGTTTTTGTGTATATTTGCACATATGTAATTTGATACATGTCTTAAAGTATCTTATCTGTAATTGTATATGGATGTGTCAGGGATCTCTGTTTATATATATAATTTTTAATTACATAAGACCTGATATATTCTTGTGAGATATTTAGATTGGACCAAGAGGAAAAAAAAAACAAACTATGAAGCTTTTATTTATCTGTCTTCTCTGTATCAAATTTGTCTAAGAGTGTTAGCATTTCTTACAGTTATATGACAATGATACAGTTAGTATCATACAGGCTCATATGATACAGGTGAGATTAAAATGTTTTACACATTTAGCTACAGTTATAAGAAGGTATTTGATTTGGCATCTTTGTGTATTTATCTATATTTAGAAGTACAATGTGACACTGCCCTGTTGTTTTTGAAGCTAAACCCAAAAATAATTCCAGACATGAACACATTTGCCACTACAGAACATCAAGGCCATAATATATATGTTAGTATAAACAAAGGCATTATTGATACCAATATTTACAATGGCACATAATTAAAAAGAGTCCTAGAATCAGTATGTTCACATCTGAATTTACTTAATCTTGGTCACTAGAGAACTGAACTACAAAACTTTGAGACTGACTTCTTCTAGTACAAGTATGCATAATTTATCTTTTACTAATATGATCACTAATATAATGAAGAGTTAAAAAACAAACAAACAAAAAAAAACAACCAACCAACCAAAAATAAAATACAACAAACAAAAACAACACCACCCCCCACCCCCCACCCCAAACCAAAAACACTGCTTACTTATTTGCCAGTAACATTGGGGTTGATTGCTAGAAAAATATTTCCCTCTGCATTCATTCCCTTATGGATTTCTCTTGATGCCACACCTATTTCAGAAGACCATCACCAGGAGATTACAGCTTCTCCCTAACCACTGAAAAAGCATAATTCAGAAAGGGTCCCAGGTGGGATGTTAGTGATCATCCTGAGTACAATTCAGCCATTGTATGTTTCAGCAGATGGTTATGTCAGTGTGCAGTGAGTCATGAAATTTCCACTGTGAGTTTTTTGCTGCTCCTTCTTCAGAAACAGGTCAAACTATCAGATACAGCAGTCAAACGTTCTAGTTACTTACAGTAAGAAGAATAATGATTATGATTGCTTGAAACAAATTCCTCTCATTGAAATCATTTATTGCTTGACCTTGACCTTCAGGATTATTTTTCTATCTATTGTCATAACTGTGTTAATATTTTCAGGTGTTTACTTGTAAATGTGTAACATACAACATCTTGGAAGTTATTATAAAATTATTATAAAATTTACTTAACTATATTCTGAATGTTAGCCAAGTCTAATTACCATCAGATGTACCATTTTTCATTTTGGAAGTAGCTATGCAAATTACATAAGGAAATAGTCATAAAGGTAAGAAGAATATTCGATTAGACGAACATTGCTTTGCACTAGCAATAGAAAATAATGTCATGGTTTGAGGTTTTTCATTTAGCCAAGATGTGGTTAGAAGCAGTGGTTTTATACCATGTGAAAATGAACCTGTGTACCCAGTTTCGTTTTTCTTACTTAATTTAGAGATAATTGGGATACTTACTACCTTGCCTTTTTCCAGGTTTAATAATGTCATTGTTTGAAATTAAGGAACAAATTTAAGAATGAGAAAAAGCTTCTGCCACATTGCTATTGTAAAACTGAAACTAAAACCCCTACATAGCAGCTGAACACCATACATAATAGGTCTTGAAAGACAGAAACATGTAGAAGTCATTTATCAGGCAGAAAGATGCAAACTAAATTGAGTGTAAATTCACTGCTGATATTGAGGTATGATATTGAATTTGTATATTTCTTTTATCCACTAATTCATAGTGTACTGATACAAAGAAAAAATAGAAATTAAGTGAAGATAAATACCACAAATGAGGGAAAAGCAAGAAACAGTATTAAGAGTACATTAATTTATTTGTACTCAGTGATGTTATGCATTGAATAAATCTGTTAAGAGCCAATGTTTTGTTAAGTGAAAATTTTATTTTCTTCTTCATACAGGTAATAAACATTTTTTATACATATGACAGAAAGCTTTGCCACCATTATGATCCCCTCATGACAGAAAAAGACTGTGCCATAGTGACACAGTGATAAAGTGTGAAAAGGATTGTAAAAGTCTGACTGCATTCAGCAATTTTTTATGAAATATTAAGTAGTCATATGCAGAAAATTGCCTGGTCTGGTGCTACTGTTGCTAGTGTGTTGTCTTGCATATTTTTCAGTAAAAGCCAAGGGGCATTCTGTTTCTGCTCCTAAAATTTTTTATCACTTGGTATGCCATTGCTGCCTGTTTTCAGGTAAGAGCTCAAAAGAGTTGACTGGTAAATTAGACTCAATCATGCATGCCTTTAGGGTAGGGTGCCCTTGAAGCACTTTCTTGGGTCATCATGGCTCTTAAAGAACTCCAGTTAAAAAGTACAGGACCTTTTTTTTTTTTTTTTTTAGAGTGTGTGTTCTTCATCCATCCAAACCGTCATTTCTATCAGTCGAAATGTTAAAGAGTCTTGAGGGATGATGAGTATAAAAAATGCTTGCATTGCATCCTGAAATATAGCAATACAGCTATTTTAGATGAGTAACAGACTCAAGATCCCCAGGCTAGAGTTCTGTGTGGGTTTTCATGGGCTACTAAAAGCCAGGTGTTAATGATAGCAATGTACAATTTAGAACAAGCTGCGATAGTACTAAACAGGAACTAAAAAGCTGAGTGAAGATGTAGGAAAACTTTACCTTTCCAGCCTGTAATACGGAGACTACTGGTGAAATCAGGCTGTAAAGCAGTAAAAATGAGATTATAATGACTACAGATATTTTTTAGAATTTATTTACCTTTTCTGGTAAATGTATTATGACTCAGTGACTCAGTTGTACATTTGAGATATGTTGGTTATTTCAGCTTTTTCCCCAGTTGCAGAATAGCGGCTGTTTTAAATATATCTAGTATCTTTGCGGGTTCATTACAAGGTTATTGTAACTGAGTCAAATTAGTATATTTTAGTTCAACAATGTGAAATGTCTGTAATACCTTATTAGCTCTGTGCATCAGTGGCTGTTAACAGCTCACTCACTATTGTGAAAGACAAATGGATAAATTATGCTCTAGCTTGATGTACAATGACTTTTAATTGTGCTCGAAGAAAACTAGCCTGGTTGGGCTATTAGACACAAACAGCTATTTCTCTACAATTGTAAAAAGTAGCTATAAAATATTGTGAGTAGAAGAAGAGACAAACTGATGAATATTGCATTACTAAATCCAGCATGAATATTGTTTCCTGCAGTATCTCTTGTAGAAGATTAGTCTGTGAGATTTGAAAGATTCCCCGGAATATTAATCTTTCAAACTTGACGATGTTGGAGACAGTGCTTGGAAATTATCAGACTGCAAATTCTTATGCCTTGAAAGTGATCCAAATATAATCACTGTCTTTCAATAGAAAATGCACTGAAAAACAGGGTTAGATCTCTTTCATGTTTGATTACTAAAGTAATCTTTCTGATTAGCATGTCGTAGAGGTGCTATTCTGATATTCTGAGCAGAACTGTACATTAAACTGCAGTGGTTTATTCCCACAGAGGAAAGCATGTATTAAGAACTTTGGGGGATATTCCTTTCTTCTACATTTATTTCACAGTTATGCTCTCAGTTAACTTATAATAAACTTAAAAGCTACCTGATTATTGTTCATAAGACCTTAGCCATCTTCAGGCCAGGTAAGTTTAGACAGAAAGACAGATTAATCTTTTCTTTTTTGACAGATCTCCATTCTTTAGTCTCTGTGGGTCATGGGGCAAGCTCAAGAATTGTAATTCTGATGTTCATCAGTACAGATCGATAACCTTAGCTCTGTTTCAGACCACTCCAACTTGCTGTCTTGAAGAGAAATATCTTCTAGAAAGAGTAAATGTAATCAATGTGAATGAAAGCCAGCTGATATAAAGTGGTCTCAAGGCCAGGGTTCGGTCCAAGGCAATATTTATCAAGAAGTATAGAAGTAGCCTATATATTCCAGTAAAAAATGTTGATGCAGGGAGACTGTCATGACCTAAACAATTACATGGCCTACAGCTGTATAGAGATTGAAACTGTGAGCTCTAAGGATTCTGTAATATACAGGATATAGTGGCTTTATCCCCTAAATTTCTCTATTTTATTACAGATTACCACAAACAGAACACAAATCACCAATAGCAAATATAATACCACAAAAATCACCACTAACAAGTATACATAGGACTAATAAAGAGAATCTTTCTTTCAAGTTATTACAAATTACTATCAGCAATCAATAATACAGCATCAATCATTATTATAGTATCAAACAATATTATAGCAGCAACCAATAACAGCAACAACCAAATAAGTATATACTTTTACAAGCTACTACAAGGTTATTGTTAATGAAGCATATTTAACTATATAACAGCAGATACATTTCAGATAGGTTACTATTCTGGTTTCAACTGTAGCAGTTATTTTTCTTCCTAGTAGCTGTTACAGTGCTGTGTTTTGGCTTTAATCTGAGAGCAGTGCTGATAACACACTGATATTTTAGCTGTTCCTCAGCAGCATTTACCCTGATCAATGACTTTTCAGTCTCTCCTGATCTGCCAGCGAGTAGGGGCAAAAAGAAGCCAAGACAAAGCAGAGACTGGACACCTGACCCAAACTAGCCAAAGGGGTATTCCATACCACAGCACGTTATGTCCCCTATATAAACTAGAGTTACCTGGAATGGACTGCTTGGGTTGGAGTGGGTATCAGTCGGCGGGTGGTGAGCAGTTTTATTGTGCGTCACTTGTGTTTATTGGTTTATTGTGGATTTTTTTTTTGTTTTCAGTTTTATATCTCTCTTCTTGTTATTCCCCATATTAATATTATATTTTACTTCATTTTAATTATAAACTGTTTCTATCTAAACCCATAGGTTTTACATTCTTTTGATTCTTCTCCCCATTCTTCCTGGGGTGGGTGTAAGGAGGAGTGCGAGTGATTGGCTGTGAGTGCTTTGTTGCCAGCTGGGTTTAAACCACAACAATTACTTATATGAATGTACAATACCAGTGTCAAGCCTCTGCAAGGCTTCTTGTCACTCAAAAGAGTCAACACTTCCCAGTTTGGTGTCATCAGTAAACTTGATAGCATAGCATTCAACTCTTTCATCCAGATCATCAATAAATGTCTTGAACAGACTGGCCCTAGAATTGAACCTTGAGGAACACTACTGGTGACAGGTTTCTAGCCAGATGTAGCCCCATTCATTACAACCCTCCGAGCTCTGCTGTTTAGCCAGTTCTTCAGGAAGTGCACTGTGACCAGGTCTTCCCACAGTTAGACTTGTCCAGAAGGATGCTGTGTGGGATGGTATCAAAAGCCTTACTAAAATCTGGAAAAACTACATCCACTGCCTTCCATTCATCCATTAAGCAGGTGGTCTTGTCATAGAAGGATATCAGATTAGTTAAACAAGACTTTCCTTTTGTGAACCCATGTTATGGGAATGGACTACATCATAGGCCACATATGAGGTGCATTTCTTTCTGGAATGCTAACTAAGGAAAGCAGGATACTCCATGGAGCTTAAAATAATATAAGATTCATATACTTAAGCACCAAATCTCATAACAAAAAAGATTGGGTTGTATTTTTAGATTAAAAACCTTGAGGCAATGTCTACAAGGAGATGCATACATGTGAGCTAGATTTCTACGCCTCTTTTACATTTAAATCAGTTCTAGGTCTTGATTGGACTATACAGTAGTATTTATTTAGTGTAATTTCACATGCCAAAGTGTAATCAGAACATATGTTGAAGACTGATATATATATCTGGACTTAGAGTTCTGAGAGCCAATAGGCATTAGAGGCTCCATGGTGACTAATATGATGGTAAGCACAAACAGTTAGGAAACTGTATCTTGCCTTTTATGTCTTTTAGTCTCAGCTGAAGAGATCTCCAAGCTTTTCTGGTTACCCCTCTCTTTGAGATCCTTCTTCTGAACCTTCCTGTAACTCATCTGATAACTATTAGGTTAGGGTTATAGTTCAAAACAGCAATTAGAGCAAGATCATAGCCCAAACTTATCCCTAGCTAGATGTCTGTGTTATCATCTAATGTAAGATTAATGCCTTATCTACTTCAAAAATACTATTGTCCTTTCAAAACGTTTTCAAAAGGCACTTTGAATGAGATATTGTATTATGTCTATGGCAGCGGGGTTGGAGCTACTTGATCTTTAAGCTCCCTTCCAATCCAAACCATTCTATGATTCTATTCAGTTTAGTGACTTATTTATGGACCTCAAATAGTTGATAGACTGCTACGTTTGACAATTGGTTGGGGACACTGAATAGCCAGTTGACTACTTGTTATGGATCTGCAAAATACAGCTAGGAAGGCCGAGCTGAATTTACATTGACATAGAGGGAGTCTGATTCCTCTAAAAAGTTGAAATCTCTTGTAGTTAAAATTAATTATATTTATATTCAAAAATTATTTTGACATCACAAGACTGGGAAAAACAGAGTGTGACAATTCTTCAGTGACCTAACAATTAAATTCTCAAAAGCAGAAAGTTAATAGACTTTAAAATTACTTCTAATTAGAGTTTTCATAAACCCTAGGAAACATAATACAGATAGAGAAACTGAAAAACATAGAAACATCAAAGAAAAACATGCAAATTTCAAACAGAGTTTGTTTTTTTTTCACAGAAGTTGTATTATTCTTTATAAAACTGTTCTACAGAGACATGTCAATGAAAATAAGACTTTGTCCTAGAGCTAAATCAACAAGTTCCTTTAAAACTATACAAATCAAGTGGTTATTTTTGGATTAAAAAAAATCCCATTTACTTTACAAGTAAATTTATTTATGAAATACAATCAGAATTTTAAATACTTACTTATACTTTAGAAAGAAACAGAGTTGTTGTGCAGCTTTTCTGATAGTAGTTATTTATGTTTCAGCTGCAGCTCTCTCTATTTTGAAGTTGATTGACTACTACTAATTTGATGTGAGAGTATATTAATAAACAAAAATTATTTTTAAAATCTACTGTTATTAATAGACCATCATTATCTATAGGCAGGCATCTAGTAGTTTTGGACAAAGTAATAGAGAAAACTTTATGTGCTTTCCTTTTTTTATTTTTTTCCCCTTTTAATATTTAATGCAAGTCATCATGGATTAAAAGTCATATAATGCTGGCTAAATGACCAGCCAACACACTCAAAAAAAAGCATGAGGTTTTGCAGTGTCAGAGAATCAAATTTCCTCACTTTCTTTCTAGTGTTCTCTGCAATGAATTACAATTACTAGTTACATTAAAAACTTCATAGAATGTCCTAGGATGAAACACTCAGACAAGATTTTTAAATAGTGCATTATTCTACCAACCACGTGATACTAGGTAAATACGCACACCCAAACTATGTTTAATTTATTCATTAAATCTGTGTCAAAGATGCTGCAGATTTAAGACCAAACCAAAATCAACCCAAAACTATTGAATTCCACCAAATTCTATTTCGGTGCTTGCTTCTCCTGACTGAATTATCAGCACAGCAACACCAAATTAAGCCAAAATTACAAATATAATATGAAATGGATAGCTTTAAATACTAATAAAAAACTATTACATCTGAATATTCATGGGTATAATTACATCTGTGAACTATGAAGTATCATCAAGCTAACTGTACTATAAAAAAAAACATAATGATTCCCTCATGAGTTACACATTCAGCCATCTAGTTCCAGGTCCTTCCATCCTTCATCATTAAGCTATCAGTTATCTGCCACTGCATGTCTATGAACATCAGATTCTAAATTATTATTTAACTTCTATCAAAGGAAACAAATAACTGAAAATACATTTTTAACTCCTAGTATCCTCTACAGATATAAAGAGCAGACTGGAAAAGACATCATTAGGAATTGACAATTTCTCATTAAGATTAATAAAACCACAAAACTGTTTGTCTCCTTTTCCTTGTCTTGCTCATTTTTTGGTTTCAATTACAAAGTCCCAAATATTGATTAATCTGACTGAGAAAATGAGATTACAGTTACTATTCTTGCATCATGCAAATTAATGCACTTGAAAATCTTGATGAAATGAAGATTTAGCCACAACTAGGATTATAATGAGCCTAGACAAAGACAGTACTGAGTTTGACTTTCTTTCATACTGTTATTTCAATTTAAGTAAAATTAATAGAACTACATGCAAGGTACACTCAGATACATATAAAATAATTCTTTTTTTACATATTTTTTTCCATAAAAAAAGCAGCTCTGAAACTAGTCCAAACACAGATCATTAATACTATTAATGGAGTTAAAAACTCACAGGCATGAATTCCTGAAAACCTTAACAATCTTTTAAAGTAGATCTGGCTTTAAAGGTATTTTCTGGGGATGTATGCATAATATGTTTAATTTTGTCATATTACTTACACAAGAAGAGCAAAATGCTCAAGCCTATAATTGTGTTGTACTTTCATAATGGCACTACTAGTGATGCTATTCTGATTTATGCATGTTAAGAATCTAGTCTTTGAGTTTCAATTTTTCTTCTAGCTCATAATAGGCAAAAATAATCAATATTTACACTTAATATTGAAACTACTTCAGATGTTGCTTTTACAAATAAAAGATTTCAACCCAGTAATTTTGTATGTTATAATTTGTCATCAAATTTCGTCATCATTAAAGATCTAAAAAGTGAAAGGAGTAGATGGGATCTGTCAGGGTTCGACTGGATAAAACCCAGTGTTGGAAATATTTTTGATCGTGATTCCCAAAATCCAAAACAACTACCACTTGTAAACTAATATTAAAGATAGCTTTGACTACAAATGCCAGTATTATCTGACTTGAGAATTTTGTACATGTCTGCAAAATAGCCAGTATTTCTACAAAATCACAGAATCATAGAATGTTTTGAGTTGGAAGGGACCTTAAAGATCATTTATTTCCAATCCCTTTGCCATAAGGAGTTGGATACCTTCCACCAGGCCAGGTTGCTCAAAGTCTTATCCAGTCTTGCAGTAAAGAAATTCCTCCTTTTATCTATCTAAACCTTCCATCTTTCAGTTTAAAGCCACTACCCCTTGCCCTGTCACTACATAGCCTTGTAAAAAGTCCTCTCCAGATTTCTTGCCCTTGTTAGGGGGGAGGTTGCTCTAAGGTCTCCCTTGAGCCTTCTCCAGGCTGAACAACCGTCTCAGCCTGTCGTCACAGGAGAGGTGCTCCAGCCCCCGATCATCTTCGTGGCACTTCTCTGGACTCACTCAAACAGGTCCATGTCCTTCTTATGTTGGGGGCCCCAGAGCTGGATGCAGTACTCCAGGTAGGGTCCAATGAGGGCAGACCTGCTAGTCATGCAGCCCAAATGTACCATAACAGTTCATGGAATACATTGACTATTTTTAGAGAAGTCTGACCCTTGGGCATCAAAATTGGTACTTTGTATACTGTGAAACTGCTAGTTCAGCTGCAGTATAATGTTTCTCCTCACTGACTTCAAGATCTCTTCTATGTCACTGGATTGAGAAATTTGAAGCGTTATTTTCTCACTCCAGCTCTTGAGCTACATGGTCAACCAAAAAAACATGCTCATGACAGCATGAGAGGACCGTCTCAGAGGCATCTTCAGAATAAGATAGTGTCCTGGGTTCAGCAGTAGCAGTCATTTTTCTCCTTCTTGGTAGCTGGTGCAGTGAAGTGTTTTGACTTTTGGCTTGGGAACAGAGCTGATAACAATGATGTTTTGGTTTGGCCAAGAACTTTGTGAGCCTCATGCTCTACCTCCCTCTGCCAGGGAGGAGGTGAAGCCAGGACGAAGCAGAGACAGGACACCTGACCCAAGCTATCTAAAGAGGTATTCCATACCACAGCACGTCATGCCCAGGAGGTAATGGAGAGTTACCCGGAAGGGCTAGGACTGCAGGGTTGGGCTGGGCGGAGCAAGTTATCAGTCAGCTGGTGGTGAGGTGTTGTATTCTCTTCCCTTGTTATTTCCTTTATCATTATTATTATTGGTGGTAGCAGTAGTGATTTGTGTTATACCTTAATTACTAAACTGTTCTTATCTCAACCTGTGGGAGTTGCATTCTTTTGATTCTCCTCTCCGTCCCTCCGGAAGTAGGGGGAGGGAAAGAAGGGGGGGAAGTGAGTGAACGAGTTACCTGACTGGGTTTAAACCATGACAGATAGGAATGATGCAACTATATTAAAATAGGCAAGAGTCATCCTTAATAAACAATGTGCAAAATGGAACTGAAGAAAGTTTGATAAATATGTACAAAATATGCTTCATAGAACTTTGCAACTATGTAAATAAAGCTGTATATGTAATTGTGTGATTGTTTGTGATTGTGGAGTCTTCATCTGTAAAAATATTCAGAATACATCATATTACAGTCCTGAGCAACCTGGTCTAGTTGACCTTGCTTGAACTTCCAGGGTCAAGCATTCTGTAACAAAGCTATACAAAATATAAAAATTACTTACTGTTTTAGATAAAGTGGCCCTATACTTTTTAATATGTTTATGCTTATACACTTACTCTTTGATAATAGATTTCCCTGGACAAGCAAAAAAATTTTAGTTGCAACTTGAAGACTGTTTTTTGTTGTAAAGTTAAATCACTGCTAAAAACACAAAATCAGATTGAAAGACTGAAAGACTGAGGTAGAATAGGTTAACACCCGATTTTCATAACTATTTTAACCTTTTCTCATAGCACTATTCTTGAACTTAGCAGAAGGCTACATAACAAGACACTTCCTATTTTTTTTTTTTTTAATTTTTGAAATAAAACACACTAATACATCACCCATACAAAAAAATCTTGTACATCTTTCACTTTCCTTTAAAAGTATGGACGTAACAATATATAGTCTTTATCAATTAAGAAAATAAATGCCGACAAGATTCATGGATAGATAAAATGTAAACTTTCTGTCAGGACTAAATTTTGCCCTCTGTTTGACCAGGGCATATTCTATTGAACTGGTTCCAAAGAAACAGTGAGACATTTGTATCTTTATTACTCTTGCTATTATTACTTATTATTACTATTTTTAACACAATTGTTATTATTAGTTTCAGTGTTAAAGAACTAGAAATGCATAAAAATATGATTTGAATCTCAAGAATATATATATTATGTAGCCTAAATCGCTTTCAAAATATTACAGAATTTGCACTGTTTTTTCATAGAATAGAAGCAGATGTTTTCATAGGATATAGTGAATACTCCTCTGTAAGAAGTCTTGTTTCAATCTCTCTGTTTTTGTTCTACACTTTCTTCCTGTTTCCTGTCAACATTAGCAGTCTTGTTTTCAAACCGTATCTCCTCCTACCAAGATCTAGAGGCTCATGCAGAGCTTACATCTGAGAATTAAAATTCTGTAATGATTAATCCATTATGCTTTGCTGTAGTTTTGCTTTGATTCAAAATTTATCAGAAAACAGTGCTCTTGGTGTTAGTCTAAAGTGTTAAGTCATAAGAGACACATTTTCCTTCTGAATTGCATTTTATGAGTATGTATATGATAAATTCTTCCACATTTTTCATCTTCACAAGTGCCAAGCCTAGTATCCCTCTAGCAAACAGAATATATCAGTTTCTCAATTGTATCAAAATCTGGAATGTTCTCATGTCAAAATTTTATTACTAAAAAAACATAAGCTTCATGGTCATGTTATGCTTTCCAATAACTGAATTCCTGTTTAGCATTGCTACTTTTCTAAACAATGTTAAAGTATAAATTAAACTTCCCTTCATACTTTTATCCAATAGACTTTCAAAGGTGTCTGCTTAGAAATAATTCTAAATACTCATGGTGCCTTTAATTAAGAAAGTGTGACTTGTAATTTTAAAGTAAATTATTCAAAAATGTTAAGAGAAGTAGTCTTCTCAAATCTTCTGTAACAATATACATTGATTACAATCCTTCATCTTGCTTCAGGAATGCTCTCTGTGAATTAAAAATATAACACACCTGTGTTGAAGAAAGGTGAACATCTCCTCTCTTCCCTCCCCAACTCCAAGCTATCTTCACTTGAATTACTCTTTAAATTCCATTTATTTTAGCAAACTTTCTTTTTTTTCTTCTTCTTCTTCTTTTTGCTTATTACATTTCTTGAGGATACATGAGGTACATGTGGGATTTATTTCTAAACAGAACCTGAAAGTGAATTAACTGTGTTTAAAATACTTGTACTAGCTCAAATGCATATGTCTTGCATGGCTGATCTGCATGTATGTAGGAAAGTACGCTGTGTTGTACTTAAAGCATATGCATATATATGAAGGACTCAGCATTGCATGTAATATAAAGTGTCCAGTCCATGAGCCCGTGAAGTTTCCAGTACCATCTTGGACCTTAAAATTGCCCTGTTTTGTTTTGTTATTTTTTTTTCCCTCAACCCATTGTTTCTCAGCTTAATAAGCTCAGTTATCTAAAATTATGTCTTATCTAAAATTATCTCTTGTTATCAGCCCATAGGACTGAATGTTAGGGATGAACAATTCTGAAAAAGAAAAAGGTTAACTTATTGTTCATAATTAAATGGACCATTTGTATCAATACTTTTTACAAGTTAGTCTTCCACCTTTTGATTTTTGTCCTTTTTTAAGGCAAGGACATCATGGTGTTTTCCCTCAGTTTCATTTGTTCAGAATTACTTTATAGTGATCATTGCTTTATTCCCCACCAGCCATTCTTTGTAATGTTTTATACTGGTTTTTTTAGTTGTTTTTCTTTTTTTTTTTAAATCTGGTTTGAAGTAACTTATAATTTGTATTCTCTGATGAACAGAATTTGAAGTATTCCTACCAATATTAATTGCACATGAAATAGAATTTAATTTCTCTGATAGTTTGTATATGTAAGACTCAATTACTATGAACATCTATGGAAAAGAAAAACAGGAGAGGCAGAAAGCTAGCCAAGGCAAATGCATTTAGAAAAAAGAGTCATAAAAAGAATTATGTATTCACATTTTTTAACATTATTCTCTCACTGCAGCTTCCCAAGAAGCCAATACACTACTAGTCTTTCCACTGATTCCAAGTAACATTTTTCAAAGTCATTTCTACTTTGCTATGCAACCCAGTTCAGTCTATTGAGCCAATAAAAATAATGTGTTGGTATGAATAAGAGTAAAACCATTTTCCCATTTTGTGATTGTGACTAGAAATTCAGCAAAAAGACACAAGCACATCTGTCAGAAAAACCTCTTATTTATTTTTGGAACTATCATTATTTTGAATATTTCATTTGAAAGTGCCAGTGTAGAAAAGGAGTAGCAGATTCTTTGTCATTTAAATTTAATGAGGTTTAGAATTCTATGGAATTAAACTTTTTTGTTAGTTTTGTTATCTTGTTTCCTGGGTGTGAACTATGCAGCTGGGTAGGATTTTCTTTGGTTTTTTCTAGTAGATATTGTTCAATTAAGTATGGCAGCATGATACTAGGTATTACAATGACCTCTTATTTTATTAGTGTCATAATTGTTGTTACAGAAAAAAAAATGGATTAATGGTAGCCCAGTTCCATGTGTACTCTTGTAAACACAGTGTAGAAACCTAACAGTACAATATTTGGAGTGCCCCTCCAACAATATTAAAATTCTCTACAGACAGTAAAATTCCATAATCTTTCCCCATTATTATTGTAAATTCCTAATATTCTTAGGTTTTTGGCCATACCACTTCACTCATCTTTATTATTATATTGAATAACTGAACTTGAGGAACATTCTCAATGGCTACAGAATATTCTAAATGTTACATTATTTCATAATGTCAGATTATTTCATGTGAAACATGCTGAAACTGCTGTCAAACTGACTTTATCTTCTAGAAAATTAAGCTTCATTATCTCACACAATGCAGACTTCTTATAAAAGCAGCAAAGCAAATCTAGTTGGTAGTTGTCAGGAGATAATCACCCCCTTGGGAATTATAGATAGAATTTAGACTCTGCTAAATCTCATGGTTTCTAAAGCCGTAGGGATATGATTATATTATGATAAAAATACCACATTACTTTTTTTTTTTTTCAATGACAGACTACCTGAAGTCATCTGGTTGAAATACCTCAAAAGTACATGTCTTTATGCTGTTAAATCTGAAGTTTCAAAAAACCACATGAGAGAATATCCACTATTCATCTACAGAATTCTAAAACTTTGTAAACTGTTACGAGAAAGTATCAAAGTACGAGGTTTTTGTAAGAATATATTATGTTAAGATTATACAAAGAAATTAAACAAGACCAATACATTGCAATAATCATAAGAATGCAAACAGTACTGATAACAACAATAACATCTAAATAAAACTGTCGGAATCAGAAGCAACATTATTTATTTTGCTTGTTTCTTTGTTTTTAAAGCCCTAAACATACATTAACTAATTCCAAGATCAGTGTTAGTTTTGACTCTGAGCTGAGCAGAATACAGTAACAAGAAAACTGAAATGTGACATTCTGCTAGTATCTTTCTGACTGTGTCTCTGTAAACAATACTCCTCATTGTATTACATTGAAATTTAAACTTCAAAAATACCCAGCTATAGATTTGGTTTAACATTTGATGAATATACTGAAGAAAATCCTGAGATAATTTAGTGATTGCTCACTTTAGCAGAAGATGGAGTACTCAGGGAAGAAGAAAGAAACTTTTCTCCCTCTTTGTGGAAATGAAACCCTGGGTTTTTCATTTTATTTAATTGCAATAATATTTGAAATGTACGAATAATGTTTCTTTTGAGCATCTGTTAAACAACACATGAAAGGTCTTCAAAATGAAAGTTACCAGTAGAGGAATAGACAGGGTTTTTTAACAGCCTGTGGGGCAAAACAGTGAGCCTTCAGGGCCTGAAACCACATTCTCTTTTTTCCAAGAAACTTGAACCTTAAGACTACAAATTATTGTGGCCTTATTGCACAGTAGCTGTATGTCTTAACTGTAACAACTGAACACCAGTTAAAAATATCTAAACTAGCTTTTAACTCTGTTTTCTATCAGAAGTACATAGTAGTGTAGTGCTACAGCCAAAGCAATTTGTCTGCTGATAGAAATCTTTGAGGTAAATTAGGAGTAAAGACAGAATATTAAGCCAAAGACATTAAGCTAAACATTCTTAGTCTATTGTTAGTTTCATTGTAGTGATGAATTCTAGTTGTTATAGACAAACCTTTAGTACAAATAAAGTTAACTTGTATTTGTATGTAGTGGAGAGATTCCAACAGAAAGAAAATGAGTTTACCCTATAGCTTTGAGATCAGAACAGTCTTTCTGTTTTGAAAGTCCAGGTCAAATTTAGGTGAGGGTAAGCTAAACATTATAGACATCTAAACAAATTTGTTGAAAAATAAATGCATTATCATGAAAACTAGATTCCTAGGATCCCTTTATATGTTTACTAGAAAAACAGTGGGGAAGTAATGTTTCATTCACTTATTACTCATTCCTTATGCTTTACTTGAGATTTGGCACCTTTCTTTTCAGAGAGGTCAATCTGTGTCCTTCCCATCATGGGAGAATTACCTCACCTGAAGGGACCTGAGTGTGCTAATGGGCTGTAACGGCTGGGCCCTCCCTCTCCTCCGTCCTCCCTACCCATGGCCCAGGATTCTATTTTAGTTCCTCAGACTGTCAGGTATCTTCCCCACAGTTGCTGCAGCACAGCCAGCCTCCAGCTTCCCACAGGCCTCGATGTAACTCCGCCAAGCCAGGCCTGCCTGCTTCCCAGCCCAGCCTCTGCTCATATCCATAGGCCTGCCTGGCCAGCCCAGGGATGTGCCTGTGACAATGCTTCCCCTCCCCAGTCCTGACCCTGATCCCCATCTGTGGGCTGCTGTCTTCACCTCTCCTGGGCCTGGGCAGATCCCAGCAGATTTGCCTGTTACCCTGGGCTGGGAGATGTCTAAGCAGGGACAGTTACAGCAGGTTGCTCAGGACCATATCCCAAACATGGTTTGAATACCTCCAAGTATGGAGACTTCACAGCCACTTTGGGCAACCTGTTCCAGTGTTAGATCCTCATAGTAAAAAGTTTTTTACTATTACAGAAGAATTTTGTGTTTTGTTATTTTTTTTCATTGTGCTCCAATTGCCTTTAGTCCTGTCAGTGAGCAGCAGTGAAAAGAGTCTGGCTGGGTCTTTTTGTGAACATTGAGAAGGTCCCATAGAGACTTCCCTCTTCCAGTCTGAATAATCACATCTTTTTCAGCCTCTGCTGCTATATATGTTGCTCCCGTTATTTAATCATCACAATGATACTGAAGTCTGGTCTTAAGGAAAGTGTTTATGGGGTTGTAATGGGTTTCTGAATATTTTCTGAAGTTTTAAGTCCAAATTCTGCTATGAAGACTACAGGTTTCTGGATTATGTCTGTTTTGACAGGCAAGTTTAATTCAGCATTAAGATACAAAACTGCTTAAAAACCAAGAAATCCAAGTGGTATAGCATCCTTTTCTCTCTCTCTTTTTTTTTTTTCTTTTTTCCTAACAATATTATAAACAGGATCGAAACTTCTTAAGGAACCTACAAAGTGAACTGCTGTTAAAGTTTATAAATTGATGAGTTTCCCTATATCTGATTGTCGTGGTTTAAAACCCAGTCGGGTAACTCGTTCACTCACTCCCCCCCTTCTTTCCCTCCCCCTACTCCCGGAGGGATGGAGAGGAGAATCAAAAGAATGCAACTCCCACGGGTTGAGATAAAAATAGTTTAGTAACTAAGGTATAACACAAATCACTACTGCTACTACCAATGATAATAATGATAAAGGAAATAACAAGGGAAGAGAATACAACACCTCACCACCAGCCCCCCCAGCACAACCAAGCACCGACCGATACCTCCTCCAACCCTGCAGTCCCCCAGCCCTTCCGGCTAACTCCCAGTTACCTCCTGGGCATGACGTGCTGTGGTATGGAATACCTCTTTGGTCAGTTTGGGTCAGGTGTCCTGTCTCTGCTTCCTCCTGGCTTCCCCTCCTCCCTGGCAGAGCATGAGGCTCACAAAGTCGTTGGCCAAACAAAAACATCCTTGTTATCAGCTCTGTTCCCGAGCCAAAAGTCAAAACACTGCACTGCATCAGCTACCAAGGAGAAAAATGACTGCTACTGCTGAACCCAGGACACTGATAAAGTGCTAAATACTAGATCAGCAGTGTTTTCTGGTGAAAGATGAATCTTGAGTCTTCATAACAAGAGGTGGGGAGCAGGAGAATGAAGTAGCATCAGATGAAACAATGAGACTTTAAAAGTGCAGTCATGTGACTCAAGCAATAACATGATAAATGAAAAAATCTAATAAAGAACTAGAAACTCTACCAGACAGGCTATGTGAAGTTAGCCTCTTAAGAAGTTTTTTTATGCTAAATGAAATTTGGCAAGACATGCAATAAATGCTGATGTTTTCAACACTGAAGACATTTCAGTAATGGTTTTATTAAAAGAAAATCCAAAAGAAAAGAAATCTAGTCAAAAGTCTAGAAAGCTATTCAGCTAACGAAGTATAGAGGTCTAAATTGTTATTTCAGCTTGTCTACCTGCATCTTCTATAGAAATACTGAAGGCTTAATAACTTTCTTTAGGAACCCTAAAGCTTAAATGAAGTTGGGGAAAAAAATCACAGTAACAGTGCTACAGATATAGCGTGTACATGATTTAATGTAATATATACATTGTAGGACATTCTACCTGAAACATTAAGAAAATAATTTGGCTTTGACATTGCAAAATTTATCTAGATAAACTGATTGACAGGAATATGAAGTGTCTATGGAAGGCTCTGGAACAGTCAGGGTACCAGTCTATTCATGGGAGGTGGTAAGTGATTTGCATCACTTGTTGTGATTTATTTTCTGTCGATGTGGGAGTCGTGGACAACGCAGAGACGATCAATGTGATCAAGCGATTGCCATTTATTGAGCATCAGACATGATCTTTTATACAAAAATCTACACATTGGTTACACGCTGAGTGGTTAACATGCCTTGCCAACAAGCTTCTGATTGGGTTTTACACAAAGTTGCTTAATACAAGTTACAACAGTTATCTATGTTTAGCACTAACCTCAACATCTATACACTGCAGTTTTACATCCTGTTTTTTGTTCTCAACATCTGTTCTTAACATCCCTAACATTGCAATTTCATCGCTAACGCTGCAATTTCATTTCCTCCACTGCTATCTCTGGCTAACCTCCCCTCTGGCCTAGTATTTTTCCACTTACAAAGAAGCTCTTCTTATGCTGAGAAGCCCGACTCATGCTAACTAAATCCATACAACAATTCCCCCTTTTTGTTTTTGGTCCGGGCGCGTTAGTCAGTATCTTCATATAGCGCAGTGATCTCTTTATATTTGGTGCCAAGTCCCAATTCAATGTGTGACTGTTGAACAAACCAAGCCTTCAGAATGAACCTCATATGCAAAGCTTTCCCACATGCAAAAATTCCACAGCCAATAAGCAGTAACACCAACAACGTGATTAACAATTGTGCTAAGCTATACAGTAAAGGTCGCGGCCAGCTGCTAAATCCCAACTGAGCTAGCCAGTCGTCTAAACCTTGTTCGACTTTAATCGTAGTTACATATTCTTGTATTCGCTGCAACCACTTCTGAATAGATTGTGAATGATCAGTTATATTAAAACAACACATGCCTTCAAAATCATTACAGCCGTGCCCATGAGCTAATAATAAGAAATCAATAGCCGCGCAATTCTGCAATATAGCCTTACGACTACTATCTATATCATTCATAAGGTCTGTTAAAACTGAAGATGTAAGATTGGCTTGTTTCCCAACCCAACAAGCAAGCTTTTGCATATTAGCATTAGCAATAGTTGCTGCACACCGGGGACAAAAAATACTTGTTAAGAGATTTTCAACTCTACCCAAAAGCTTTACAGAGTCCTGACAGGTGCTCTCCAGCTTAGTAAGAAATCTAGAAGATCGCACCAAAGAGATACCGGTGGAGCTACAAGACTAAGGCGTCCCAGATAACATGGTCCACCAAGAGGATGTTTTGGGATACCTTGCCAGGCACGATCCCCACAAATCAAAAAAACTCCCTTAGGCAAAGCTAACGACATGCTTGGAAAAAGTTTATACTGGCCAAACTCCTCTAGACCTACAGCTCCCCCACATCAGGTTTGAGCCTCAGAAGCATCCTGTATCCATCCTGTATCCCATAAATACCTGATCCAGATACATTTGTCCACACATCAAGTGGATAACACAGTATGCCGATATGAGAACTTACACACCTTGTTTTAGTTGGGGTATCAATTATATTAGCGCTAAAGCCAAAGCACAAACCATCTTAGTTCTGTTTATGGATCCTTCCTGTGGATCCCACAGTAAAGTTTTATTCAAATGCTGAATCAAAATAATGGACATCCAAGCTAGTGTCTGGTTTGCAATATTACCAGGGATATAACCTCACACCAAATCTGTTTGTTGGCCTGGCAGGCTGTCTGATTTCTGTGACACCAGCTATCAGACGCACTAGCCTTGTCTCCTTCCTGCTGCAATATGGTTCGGTTAGCTAATGGAATGTTACTTATATATCCCACAAATCTTTCTGGCTCCAAAAAAGGTATTCCAATTAAACAGGTGCGAAACAGATCAGATCAGACACGGCTGTTAAAGACACACAAAAACTAGAAGTGCTGGTTCTGTTCGCCCATGTTACCCATATGTTGTCTTGAGGCAATGCCATGCTTAAGAGTGGGTCTTCCAGACCTGTTGCTACAGCACTCATCCAAGCAATTAAAGTGAGCAGCCTCGCCGATCTGGCTTGACCCATCGGCTGGGTACCCATAGTGGTCCGGAATCTGTGGAAACACAAACATAGCCCCTTCTAGTCATTATGACTTCAACTGGGCCCTTCCATTCCCCTGTCCGCAGATCTCTATAAACCACTCGAGCACCATTCACCTTAACACATCCTGCGGCTAAGGCATTGCTATGTACCACGATAGGTGGCTCTGTCCTATCCCCTGTCAACCGCAAAAAATTTAAGACATAGACAACTTTTGCAATTCATTCAGCTGGTGGGAGAGGTGCTCCCCCTTTTTGTTTTTGCAAAAGCTCCTTAAGAGTTTCATGAGCATGCTCCACGATAGCCTGACCAGTTGGAGAGTGAGGGATTCCTGTGACATGATGAATACCCCATTGATTACAAAAAGTCTGAAACTTACAGGAGACATATATAGGCCCATTATCCATTTTAATTTGAAGAGGGACCCCTAAGGCTGCAATGGCAGAGTGCATGTGTCGAATGATGTGACGAGCTGCTTCACCCATTTGGATGGTAGCCCAAAGTGCTAGTGAAAAGGTATCAATAGAGACATGGACATATTTGAGTCTACCAAATTCAGGGACATGTGTAACATCCATTTGCCATAACTGAAGGGCCATAAGGCCTCGAGGGTTTACCCTTAGGCCTATACCGAGACCACTATGTTGACAAGCTGGACAAGACTGGACTATGCCCTGCGCATCCGTTACAGAAATGCCAAATTGTTGAACAAGCATTTTTGCAGATTGATGGAAAAAATCATGGGGAAAACGTGCTTGCTCAAATAAATTAGGTGTGGGACCTGTCCATACAGGAGCAGTGACAAGTTTGTCTGCATGGTTATTCCCTATGCTAAGACCACCACAACTCTGGTGACTACGGATGTGTGTGATGAAATACGACTGGGTTCGCTGATTAATGACCTGTAACAATTGTAACAAGGTTTTTTGTAATATTGACTGCTCAAGACGTTGAACAACTCCCACAACATAAAGAGAATCTGATGCAACATTAAGAGGTTCTGTTTGCCACTTTAAAAAGACCCAAGCCACAGCCTTCAGTTCTAAAGTCTGAAGGGAATCGCCAGGTTCTCCTTCAATGAATTGTTTTTTCCAACCATTGTTAGTGTGCCAGGTTGCAACAGCAGTTTTAGACTTCTTGCCTGCATCGGTAAAAACAGTACACCCTTGTCCGGGTCCTCAGACCTTTTAGGACATTCTTCCCAGTGTTGTCCTGATAATAGTGGCAAGATATTTTCTTTCGGGAAGACACTGGTCACCTTTCCTGCAAAATCTGTCATAGCAATTTGATATTCTGTTGAAAAATGTTCAAGCCACTGCAAATAACTAGAAACAACAGGTAAAATTATCTCATAGGGGTCATGACCTGAGATATCAATTATTCTATTTCTCCCTTTCATGATCGAGCAAATAACTCTGGTCTGGTAATTACTGTCTTGTGAGGCTGGTATGACAAAAAGATCCACTCAAGGATTCTCAGTGACTCAGCTTGAAATTGAACTACTAAAGCTGAAGGGTGCTGTCTATCCCCTCCAGAATTTATGATCATCAAAGCGACTGGCTGGTCTGCTAAACACCTGGAGGCATAACCAGCAGCAATTTTTTGGGATATACAATCCAAGGCCTGACTTTGCTCACTGGTTAGCTGTTGCTTGGCTTCTGCCTTGTGTTCTTGGCCTAATAGAGGCATCAATGGTGCAAGATTATCATTTGTGATACCACAGACATGTCGAACCCACTGAATATCTCCCATGAGTTTCTGCACATCAGTGAGTGTGTTAATTTTTGAAGAGATTGTTACCTTTCGGGGTCAAATACAGCCACCTGAAATGACCCAACCCAAATAGCTCCATGGAGCAATTTGTTGGATCATTTCTGGGGGAATACATAACCCTTTGACAGATAAGGTGGTTTGCAGGTCATCCAATAAGTCACCAGGAATACTCTTTCCTGCTATTAAGATATCATCCATATAATGATAACGATCAACTCTCGATATCTTCGTCTGACTGGCTCCAATGTCCATGCAACATATACCTGACAAATGGTAGGGGAATTTTTCATCCCTTGGGGTAACACTGTCCAATGATAGCATTTTGCAGGAGCCTGCTTGTTCACGCTAGGTACTGTGAAAGCAAATTTTTCACAATCCTCTGGATGCAGACGGATGGTGAAAAAACAATCCTTCAAGTCAATAATTAACAATTCCCAATTCTCAGGGAGCATCGCAGGTGATGGTAGCCCTGGCTGCAATGCTCCCATTTCCTGCATGACAGCATTTATGGCTCGGAGATGCAAAAGTCTCCATTTCCCTGACTTCTTTGGGATAGTGAAAATTGGAGTGTTCCATGGGCGTGTAGACGGCACGATATGTCCTGCCTGAAGCTGTTCCTGTACTAATTCTTCTATTATTTGCGGCCTTTCTAGTTTAAGCGGCCACTGATCTACCCAAACTGGTTTTTCAGTCAACCAAGTTAGTTTCAGTATATGTGGTTGATCTTCAGTGACCGCCCCTAAAAAGGTGACGTAATCAATTTTGTATGGAGCTGACTCAAGACATCTCTCCCTATCAGTGCTACAGGAAGGTGCAAAACATAAGGTTTGACTGTGGCAAGGGTTCCATCTGCAAAAGCACAATTGACTACTTCTTGACTAATGAAAGTCTGTTGACAGCCTCCCACTCCCATGACTCCAGTAGGAGCCTGTACCAATGGCCAAGAGGGAGGCCAAAGATGCATTGGAACAACAGTGACATCCGCTCTGGTATCTAAAATCGCTGTGATCTTAATAGTCTGCCCATTTTTGTGTGATAAGATCACAACCTCAGTTGGTTTCCCTCTGGTAATATCCATAACAAATAAAACATTTGGTTGCCCTGTTGATCCAAAGCCTCCATGGCCTCTGTCCTGTGTCCCCCTCCTGGGTATCTTTGCTTCAAATGGAATTAGCTGAGCTATTTTTTCCCCTGCTGGTATTGAAATTGGTGGTGTTAATGTATAAACCATTATTTTAATATTACCTTGGAAATCCACATCAATTAATCCTGGGACTACAGAGATACCCTGATGGGAGACAGAGGATCGCCCAATCAATAAGGCACTAAATCCATACCTCAATGGTCCCCATAATTGTGACTCTATCAAATGCACTTGAGAGTCACTCAGTGTAACAGTTGCTGCGGTTGCCACATCCACTCCAGCACTGCCGATGGTTGCTGAGGCAATGCGGTCCAGGCACCCTTCATTTGTGTCGGAGCGCGAGGGCAAGCGCTCGCTCTGCCGTTTCCTGTCCCTTTACACTCCTGCATGTTGTGAGTTAGTTTATTACAGCGCACACACCATTTTGTACTACACTGATTAACTGGCTGATTCCTATTCTGTGCCCTACATTGAGAACGAAGATGCCCTGACTTCTCATAGTTATAGCATTTTCATTGTCTCTTTCCTTTCCCTTTTCCTTGTACAAGTGGATGAACCACAGCCACTACAGCCTCCGCCATATAGGCTGCCTTTTGTTTATGACCCATTTGCTCAACAGCTTCCAGCATCTGAGCTACTGAAGTACCTCTAGGCAATGTATTCAAAAGTTGTTTCACCTGATCCTTAGCCCCATCAAATGCAATCATATCCAGTAATTTTGCCTTCATATCATCACTTATATCTGGGCTGCCTTGCAATGCAGCAAATAACCAGTCAATAAATTGTGGATAAGATTCTTCAGGTCCCTGTTTTAGAGACCAAAAACCAGGAGTTGCCTTGTCATTTGGAAGAGAAAGCCAGGCTCTCAGACCCAATTCTTGGGAGTGGGTCAAGACCCGACCAGGAAGCTGTGCTTGATTTTGTGGATTGGTATATTGGCCTCGACCCAAGTAAGCATCTGCTGGTACCCCAAACAGTGGGTCTCCTTGTTGACGGGATTGATTCGCTTCTCCCATACAAGCCAGCTCCCATTTATTCAAAAACAAAAGTTGCAAGTTAGGGGGAAGCAATGTTTGAACTATCATTTTGACATCATACGGGGTTAAGATACATGGAGAGAAAATATGAGCAAGAATCGATTGAGTATACGGCACTTTTAACCCATAGGTTGTTACTGCATGACAGGCCTCCTTTACAATTTTTAAATCAAACGCTTCCCAGTCCTTTCTCCCCTGCACATTATCAAAAACAGGGAAAAGAGAAGGACCTTCAGAAAACTCCCCAGTTACCACCGCGTTCTCAATCACCCCTCACCACTTTCAGGCTGGATTAACACCCCCCGTGCTCCCATCACCCCCCTGTGAAGGTGGCGCAGTTGGTGCAGCAGTCTCTTGGATCTCAAGAGCGTTGAGTTTTTTCAAAAGCTGCTGCAACTGGGCGTCTCTCAGACCCACAGACACCTGTCGATGGAGTGAACAAATGGATTCATCCTCTGAGCCGTCATCGGAATAGGGAAGAGGAGGATACAGGTCTGGCTCTGCCTCAGGTGAGTCTGGATCTGATTCCAACTCAGACTCTGGGTTGTCCTCGTTTCCTGCACCAGCAACGTTCTGCATATCTTTGGCATTCTGCACGCTCGCATCGAGTTTTTGGGGTTTTCGGGCTCGTTCGTCCTTTTTAGAAAAGTCAGTCACAGTCCTTTTCGGGACACTCTGCAGTACTACAGGAGGTGCAAAGGCCATTGCAGAGGCACCCTCTGGGGCCGTAGCCATCAGCATGGACGCAACTGCAGTCCTTTCTGATTTTACATCTCTTAGAGTGTCTATGACTAACCTCCACAATGTGGAGTTCTTCTGAGCCTCTTTGGACCCTTTACTAATTTCGTCCCACAGCACTTGACCAATCCGGTCCCATTCTGGAGCCTCAAATGCATCTTGTACCGAGGGCAAAAAGCCACGATCACAGGACCATTTTAACAGCCTCTGGAGGGCGGCACTATCATATTGCAAGCCTCTCTTAAAGAGAATGTGTTGAAGGAGCTTCACCACCGCCTGTTCCTCTTTGGATAGCGAGTGCCCCATCTCCTCCCCGGCCACTCACCTGATCAGGGCGAGATTCCCAAAGTTCTGCAGATATCTGACTTCCAGCGCCGGGGCAGCGCTGCTCTTGGCCGGCTCACCATCCCCTCTTGTCCCGTCAGTCCTTCCACCTCAGCTCTGCAAGGTACCGATCTGAGGGTCCCTGTTCGGGCACCACTTGTCGACGCAGGAGTCATGGACAACACAGAGACGATCAATGTGATCAAGCGATTGCCATTTATTGAGCATCAGACATGACCTTTTATACAAAAATCCACACATTGATTACACGCTGAGTGGTTAACATGCCTTGCCAACAAGCTTCTGATTGGGTTTTACACAAAGTTGCTTAATACAAGTTACAACAGTTACCTATGTTTAGCACTAGCTTCAACATCTATACACTGCAGTTTTACATCCTGTTTTTTGTTCTCAACATCTGTTCTTAACATCCCTAACATTGCAATTTTGTCGCTAACGTTGCAATTTCATTTCCTCCACTGCTATCTCTGGCTAACCTCCCCACTGGCCTAGTATTTTTCCACTTACAGAGAAGCTCTACTTCTACTAACTGAAGCTCTACTTAGGCTAACTGAGAAGCCCCACTCATGCTAACTAAATCCATACAACAATTTTCTTCTATCTTCTACCACTTCTCTCACTAACTTTTTTTTTTTTAATCTTGATCTGCAGATTTTCTTGCTTTTATTCTTTCTTCTTCACCCATCCTACTCGGGGTGATGGGGGAAAGTTAATAAGCAGCTTTGTGGTGCCTAGCTGCACTTTGGGGTTAGCCCACAACAGCTGTGAACCTGGATGAGATTCATTTATTGCACAAAGACTTAGCAATCTTTAATTTCTTGAAAGTTGTGGAAGTGGCAAGAAATTCAACTTTATAGTCTGCAATCAGGCCTCTGTCACACTCTTTCTCTACCTGTGCTATTTTAGTCTGCTGTTTGGCCTCGTGTTGTAGCAAGATATGCTCTGCAGATTATAAAACCTTAAGGAGGCAGTGATTTAAGCAAAACACAGGAATTCTTTGAATTAAACTGATTATGAACTACAATAGCTCTTCAAGGAAAGCACACATTTTAGTGGCAAATTCTTCACCATAGCTTGCAAGTGCAGCACAATATTGCCATAACAATTAAAGTTATATTCCTTATTTCTAATATAAATGAGTCTATTTTTAGCTTTCAGTCACTGACCTTATTATACATCAGCCAATTACTCTTAAATGACAGGATACTTGTTACAGAAAGTCCTATTCCAAGTCAGCGTGGGTCAAGCAGAGCTTCAGGTTTAAAAATAACAGTACAATCAGTTATCATTTTAATTTCCTTACTTTTACTTGCTCTTCTCTGTTTCCAAATTTTTGAAGTATATTAGAATATTTGCCACAGTACTCATCAAAATTTATTATCAGTCTGAATGTGTGACTTAATATTTGGCCTCATTAATTGGTATTGATCACTGGTTTAACAATTGGTATCTCTAATATTATCAAACATTCCCATTTGTTATTTACCACACTTTCATTTTTGATTCCACTTTTTCGATTTTGTTTGTCAAAAATTGTATGATTTCTTGCATATCTTCTATACTCTGCTCTCATGAGACCTCATCTGGAGTATTGTGTACAGTTCTGGTGTCCTCAACATAAAAAGGACATGGAACTGTTGGAACAAGTCCAGAGAAGGGCCACGAGGATGATCAAGGGGCTAGGGCACCTCCCATATGAAGATAGGCTGAGAAAGCTGGGGCTTTTCAGCCTCGAGAAAAGAAGGCTGCATGGAGACCTCATAGCAGCCTTCCAGCATCTGAAAGGGGGCCTATAAGGATGCTGGTGGGGGATCCTTCATTAGGGACTGAAGTGATAGGACAAGGGGTAACGGGTTAAAACTTAAACAAAGGAAGTTTAGGTTGCATATAAGGAGGAAGTTCTTTACTGTAAGGGTGGTGAGGCAGTGGAATGGGTTGTCCAGGGAGGTTGTGAATGCTCCATCCCTGGCAGTGTTCAAGGCAAGGTTGGACAGAACCTTGGGTGACATAGTTTAGTGTGATGTGTCCCTGCCCAAGGCAGGGGGGTTGGAACTAGATGATCTTCAGGTCCTCTCCAACCCTAACTATTCTATCTTTCTATATTGCTGATACTAGCATAAGAGCAGAATCAGGTCAAGCATCAGTCCCTATTATGCACATGCTGTTATCTATGGATTATCCTAGTTTTGACACCAATGGTGAGTCAGTTTTCACTCCATTTAATATTTACCATACTCATACTATTCTAGTCTCTTTATTCAAGTGTTCCAAAACACTAAATCATATTCATGCCTCACAGCATCTACTTATAGTGCATCTTCACTATTATTTATAGGAAATTCTCATAATATCTCATTTAAAAAGCAAATAAATTTATTTTCCTTACATGTATCTGAGCTGTATTTTCTTTTTAAGTCATTCTGATTCCATATTTTAAATTGTTATTAAATTCCTCTCTAATGTTGCCCTATAGAATATTGATTTTGCTCTGGTTATGACCAGAGAGGAATCCCAACTGCTTACACTTAACTTGTTAATATCAAACTATTTTTAGCTTTCTCATAAGCATAATATTAGGCCTATAAGCAAGTTCAGGATGAAAGCAAAGGTACCTTTAGCTGTCATTGTCTTATTTTGAGGTACTTCAATGAAAACCTTGAGGTTTGATTTATATTTAAGAAACTAAAAAAGGTGTTACTCATCTGAGTCCTCCATAAATTTTTCTTGCTCTGTCATCTCTTACGGTAGTCATATCATGAGCAAAACATAATATGCATGCTTACAGGAAAAGTATTGTGCATAGTTTTAAAAGAATTAGAATAAGCATAGCACCTTTGATTTTTATCATTCTACTGAGATTTACATGGCATGCTTAAATTGTCATAGGACATGGGTCAGGCTGTAATGAGTAGTTTTTTTGCTCCATAGCCACCTTTAAGTCATGTATATGTACAATGGAATTTTCTTAGTAGTAACAACATGATTGAAAACAAGCTCAGGCTTAACTGTATATGCAGAATTCAATGCACTATATTTTAAAAGAGTAGTACAACCCTTCAGATAGAAGATCAGGATAATTGTAAAAGTTCTTATGTAGCTTTATATTCAGAATTAGTTTGGAAAGTAAACGCAGTAACTAAGTTTCATGTGCGTTAGATTTATACTCTTTATGTAATTTAACTATTATTTCAACACTCTGTGTATTGAGGAAGGTTGTCTATCTCCAGACAAACCTTAGTCCAATTTTGCAGTATTATTAATTTATAAAAGTCTGTCGCTGTTAACACCACATATAATTTCATTCAGTTGCTATAGAGATCTCTACAGGGACACAAAAAAATAGAGAGGCAAAATTAATCTGCCTTATAGTCTAGTTGCCTAGAGTGCACCCCCTATAGGGAGAGTGCAATAATTAAGTCTTGTTTACTGCTGGTTCCAATAAACCTTTGTTGTTACTGATTATATCATTGTTTGATTGATTTGTCAGGTGTGGAAAACAACAAAATTAATTGCCTTAATCTTTATGAGCAAATAACGTGCATTATGAGCTGCAACAGAGAATTCTTCTTGAATGGCTGGAGCTTTTCTATTTGTTCCTCATTTTATTTCCCATTGTATCAGTGAACTCATTTTGAGATAGGAGAAATTGCTTCTAACCACAAATTTGGATTTTTTATATGATCACTGCAATAGAGAGAACAAAAGGATTTGTTCTTAATGTAACACTTCCTTGTTACAAAATAACAGCAGGAAAGAAAATGCTTTTCATCACCAAGAAAGGCGTTTAAGAAAAAGGGTGGGATACATTTTACACTGTATTAAATTCCAACTGGTGGTAATAAATGAATCAAGGAAGATAACATGATTTTCACAATCTATTTTATTGCTTCATTAGAAGTATTTTACTTGCATATTTAATAGAAGAAAGGATATAGATTATGTACCTCAGGAAGCTTTTTTTTTTTATGCTCAACTATTATTTGTAATATGAACTTTATTACCATATAAATATTTGATTCAGACAATATGGGTGGATATATTATTAGTTTATTTATTTAAGGCATACATACTTTTCAGGGATTTGTACAAGGTGTGACGATTAAAAGTACCTGGAATGCACATTAAACAAAAAGACAATACTGTTTTCTGAGATGTAATTATAGTTGGGTTATTAGATAGCAACAATGGGTAATGTTATGTTTAACCAAGTAAAATCTGTTATGTTGTGTACAATATATTCTGTAGATAATACATTGAGTTTTTTACTCTTCGGTAAACACAATTATGCCTTTCCACTACATAATAGTCAGGAAAAGCAGTATATGTGTGGCTGTGGGTGAATCAGTTTATTAGATTTTGCTCACCTTGACATGCTTGATCACAAACACATTTGTATCCTATATTGTCTGCTGTTGCTGTTGCAGCACTTTAGGGTCAAAGATATGTTCTGGATTTTCACAAGAAGCTCTCAAAGGTGACAAAAATAAATTCCAGCATTTATAAACACAAAATTGTAACTGGTCACTTGGTCACAAAAAACACATCAACAAGTGGTGGTAAGTTAAAAGGAAAATTATATGATAAGGTACCTCCTGTTAGGATACTTCAAAAGCTAGAATTGTGAATTTAAACAGGAGTAGAGATTATGCTTTTGTTATACAGGATCTCAATTTAGAAAAAACAGTATGCTACACTAATACTCCCACAAAGAACTCTATTTCATAAGTTGCTTTCAGCATCAGTTCAAAATATGCAAGCTACTATGAAGAAAATTAACTCAATCCCAGCTAAACCCAGTACACTAGAAAACCAGAAAAAAAGTTGATTTTACCATAGAGTTATTTTATCAGTTGCTGTATCTCAACAGATACCCCCCACTTCCAGTAAAGTATAAAAGAAGCAGAAGGTAAGCCTTATTTTGTACTGTTTAATAGCTAGCTTAAGTAAAATGTGTTTGGCAATGGACATTTAGCTTGGCTAAAAAATGAGAAAAGATTTCTGGCCTATGGATTCCAAATATTGACTTCACTGGTTACTTCAGGCTCTCTTCAATTATATTCTTGTGCCCTTTTAATATGAAACTACAGCACAGCTCTAGTCAGATCAGTATGCATAATACAGATCTCAGTGAAACCAGACTGAAATACTAGATAAAACTAGAGGTAAGAGATTTTGGAATCCAGAAGAACAGAAAAATATTGCTCTTTTGACAGAATGACAAATTTAGTTTTCCAAGGATCAGTAACTGTTAACATCACTTTCTATCAGTAAAAGACTATGTTTATGCCAGTGGTAGAACTAATAGATGTGGTTTTTGTTAAAGACTAGAAAATAAATTAAAAAAATATGTTTAGGCCAATCCAAAAGATTCTATTTTGTATTTTCCAAAAGTGCCAGCTGAAAACAAAAGTGGATAACACAGCATGTTGGGTTTACTGTTCCCTTTTATATACCATGGGAGCACTAGTCCATTCAGGAGACCAAGTTTTAAGTAATCTGTTCCTTGAAGGGGTCTAAATCCATACTTGCTAGAGAATCTTCAGTACACAGGGTTCCAGGATATCTTGTGCTTGATGTTTCCTGTCAACTGTTCTACTGTTTATAAATACTATGTTATCCTTTGTAACATAATCTATGGGATATAAAAATCAATGCAAGATGACAGAAGCAGAATGGTTGAGGTTGGAAGGGACCACTGCAGGTCATCTAGTCCAATCTCTCTGCTTAGGTAGAGTCACCTAGAACATGCTACTCAGCATTATGTCCAAACAGCTCTTGAATATTTCCAGGGAAGGAGACTCTACAACTTCTCTGGCAAACCAATTCCAAAGATCAGTCACCCTCACAGTAAAGTTCTTCCTCATTTTCAGGTACAGCTCTCTGGATCTTATGCCCATTGCCTCTCATTTGATAAGTTCAGAGAAGGCCTTCTATGATGAGGCTACAGAACTGATGGACAGGAGTAGAGCAGTTGATGTCATCTACCTGGACTTGTGCAAAACATTCAACACTGTCCCACACAACATCCTTGTCTCTAAATTGCAGAGACATCAATTTGATGGATGGACCACTCGGTGGATAAAGAACTGGCTGGATGTCCGCGCACAAAGAGTTGTGGTCAGTGGCTGAGTGTCCAGCTGGAGACCAGTAACGAGTGGTGTCCCTCAGGGATCGGTGTTGGGACCTGTCTTGTTTAACATCTTCATCGCTGATATAGACAGTGGGATTGAGTGCACCCTCAGCAAGTTTGCCGATGACACCAAGCTGTGTGGTTTGCTTGATACCCTGGAGGGAAGAAATGTCATCCAGAGGGACCTTGACACACTTGTGAGGTGGGTTGATGCCAACCTCATGAAGTTTAACCATGCCAAGTGCAAGGTCCTACACATGGGTTGGGGCAATCCCAGGCACAGCTACAGGTTGGGCAGAGAAGAGATTCAAAGCAACCTTGAGGAGGAGGACTTGGGGGTGCTGTTTGATGAGAAAATGAACATGAGCCGGCAGTGTGCACTTGCAGCCCAGAAAGCCAACCATATCCTGAGCTGCATCAAAAGGAGCGTGACCAGAAGGTCGAAGGAAGTAATCCTGCCCCTCTGCTCTTGTGAGACCTCACTTGGAGTATTGTGTGCAGTTCTGGTGTCCTCAACATAAAAGGGACATGGAACTGTTGGAACAAGTGCAGAGAAGGGCCACGAGGATGATCAGGGGACTGGAGCACCTCCCATATGAAGATAGGTTGAGAAAGTTGGGGCTGTTCAGCCTGGAGAAGAGAAGGCTGTGTGGAGACCTCATAGCAGCCTTCCAGTATCTGAAGGTGGCCTATAGGGATGCTGGGGAAGGACTCTTCATTAGCGACTGTAGTGATAGGACAAGGAGTAACCTTCAACAGGGGAAGTTTAGATTGAATAGAAGGAGGAAATTCTTTCCTGTTAGGGTGGTGAGGCACTGGAATAGATTGCCCAGGGAGGTTGTGAATGCTCCATCCCTGACGGTGTTCAAGTCCAGGTTGGACAAAGCCTTGGGTGATATGATTTAGTGTGAGGTGTCCCTGCCCACGGCAGGGGGGTTGGAACGTGATGATCTTAAGATCCTTTCCAACCCTGACATATTCTATGATTCTATGATTCTATTTCTGTAACTGAACGAGGTCTTGTTCTGTCTCCTCAATTCTTTGACACTTAGGAGTTTTTTTCAAGGTGGGTGTGGATTTACTTACTGTCCTGGGTTCAAACCATGACACTTACAAATTTTAAAACCTTATACAATTAATTTTTTTTGTTGTTGTTGTTGTTTTGTTCTCTTTATCTTATTTTATGGAAAATTGATTATTTTTATGTCTATACAAAAAACATATTTGTCATAAGGAATGACACCATATTTACAGACTACATACGATACTGAATAGTAGTAATAATGATGATAACAGTAATGGCTAAAAGCAAAGTCTGTCAAAAGTGAATCTGACACAACTCAGTATATTTTCATTCATAACTGTAACTTACTGTATGGAATAAAATCACATTTCTCATTAGCAATAAAATGCAAGGATTTTTTGCTTAAAGGCTGTTTTGTTCTGTGTTATTTTCTGCTCTGCAAACACTTTTTTTTGCATAACACAAGTTCTATTCTTGAAATTTCCATTGCTTAAAAGAGAGCTTTAGCTTTGTGAGGAATGACCAGCATCCCTCCACTATTCTAACCAAGCTTCAGTATTTTGTTGTACTGCTACTCTACTGATTTGAAGTGCCCTCAAATTGGAGTTGTGTGCCAAGTTCACTGAAACACATTTTGGAAATATCTTCTGGGTTTTGAAAACTATGATTTCAAATATGCATCCCACAATATAGCTGAAAACATTGTCATTAGACTTTTATTATACTTTTTATGCGAGCCAACTCATAACACAGTGCTCTTCAGTGTTAATTTTGGGTTTTTTCCCCTCTAAATATACATCCCACAAAAGGCACTAGAATAAATTACACACAAACTTTCTACAGTTTGCTTAGACTGATTTTAAAACCATAAGAAAATACGAAAATGCTAATGAAATAAGCTGCTGGGCTCTGATAAGTGACTCAGAGCAACTTCAAACATTTCTATTAACGTAAATCTCTGTACTTCTCACTGTTAATGTGTGCTATCTATTCAGACATTGCAATATGGTGCCCTTTTGTCCCATGGCATGTAGTACTACCCTTTATATTTTCTTTTTCTGGTAGTAACAATAGAAACTAGGAGCTAAAAGTTGCATTAGCAAGCAATTATGTTATCTTCTGACGATGCAGAAGTGGTATATATATGTATATAGATATACTCATTGTGTCAATGAGTATTTGGTGGTTTAAAGCACCAAATGCTATTTGCATCAGATTATTTTATAATTACTAATTAGAGATTAGTGTCTAAAAAATGACCAACACAAACCTAGAGGGACAAAAACAACAGAGAGAAGTAGTAAATTAATGGTATAAACTGAAACAGCTGACTCTAAAAACAAATGATGAAAATTTAAACACTTTTCAGTCTATTCAACTGAAATGAAACAAACAAATAAATAAAAATTTACCCTATATCTCCTTTGTAAAAAATCATTGCATTATACTGAATACTGCAGTAACATCTGTTCTGCTGTATAATTCAAATCCACTGACAGATAAGAGAAATGAGCATTATGAATATGGAAGTCCTGCAGAATCCTTGTGGAGTATTGCTGGAAAGTCATCTTATTGAAGATCTCTTTCTGCAAAGCTCAGCTCTTACATTCATGGGGGTTCCTCTGTCTGGTTTTCTATGTTTGCTGTCACTTACCTGACAGTTACAGTGGCCAGCACATGATTATTGTGATGTTGAGCTTGGGTATATATACATAATATATAAACTCTTAATGAGCCACTGGATCCATGCTTTGTTAGGCTTGTACTTACAAAAATGTAAATTTAATACCTACTTATTTTAAAGGTTTCCTGGTTTATATGGAAATGTATTAATCAGCTTCCAAGCTAAACTACTTGCATTATACACTGAAGATTAGAATGGTAATTTGACTATTTAAAGACAGCAATTCTGTTACAGGAAATTACAATAGATTTGTTAGGAGAATAGGCAAAGTGATTACAGCAGCCAAAACCAGTAAACGCTGAACAGGAATATTTACAGGAGGGGTTTGTTTGGTCTTTGTTAAATGACTAGTGGTGAGTTTATTCTCTCCTTCGTACAGGAGCAGTTAACTCCAAATTCTTCAAATGGAGAATCAGAATCAGTCCTACTCTTCTAAAGGAAAATTGATTCTTATGTGGAAATAACATTTTGAATTGTGACTAGACTGGCTACAATTATTTTCAAACTGATCTGCTTTTGCTCGTTGTTTTCATACTTATAAGGAAAGCCATCTAGCTGTTCTTATACAGAGGGTAATTGTCAGACTTCTTTTATTTTTCTTTTTTTTTTTTTGACATATAACTACCCTCCTCTTTCCCAAATTTCTTTTTCTTGGATAATCTTAGATTTTCTCTCAAATGGTCAAATGGTTAAATGGAGATAAGTGTATGTATTAGTTAAATGTACTTAATCTCCATCTGGACTTGTTATTTTTGTGTTCAAACTCACTTCCCTTTTGCAGCTTCCTTTTAGGTCAACAGCAAGCTGGCAAAATCTTATTTTGATCTCAACAATCCATATTAAATCTTAATATTAGTTCTTAATTTTCTTTTAAGGCAATTTTTTTTAAATTTGTGCATGATGTGACTCAACCCCCTTGTTGATGTTATAAACTGTCATTAAATGACTCCATTATATTTGAAAAGTCATGGCAGTGAGGCAAAGTCCCCAGCAAGTGGGATAAGGGAAATACCACACCAATTTATAAAAAGGAGGACCCTGGGAACTACTGACCAGCATCACCTTGTGTCCGGAAAGATCATGGAACAGATTGTGCTGAAAGATATTGGTAGATCAGTCAATTTAAATCTCCATGTCTCTGATCACTTTTCCTGTCCGTCTCTTCACATACGCCATGTTTCTCCTCTGCTCAGAATTTCAAATGAACTCTCATCTTTCTTTGTATACTGGCATTAATATTTCTCTAGCCCTACTGGAACAGATAATTTGATATAATCCTAAGAGTATGTTTCTGTCTGGTGATTTCCCTTATGTTTCTTGGTGGTTTACCATTATCTGTGATTGCCTGCTACACCTAGAAAAGAAATCACAACTTCAGTAATATTGCCAGTGCGATTCACCTAACCAACATCAGATGTTCATATTCGTGAGAATAAGTTAGTGTTCCTAGTAAAATCTTCAAAGCATGATTCATCTCATTTTGAACTGACATGAACTTGTCCCTGAAAATGTCTATTTTCAGGGGCAGTACAGAAAGAGTACCAAAAAAATTTAAACTAGACTCCTGTAGTTGTCTGGATTGCAGATATCTGAAGTAAGATGAGCTGAAACTCACCTTTTGATGCTATATATTCTGTTGCTTAATTAGGTGGTTTGTCCTTTCAATATTGCACTTTTAATTTGGTGAGATGTTGTCCTAGAGTTATATTGCAAATGGAAAAATACAGAAGTTTGCAGTGTGCACTTTCATTGTAACTTTTCTGTAGCACATTGTTGAAGGTAACCAAGCTATTTGATCTTTCTTTCCAATAGTCATATGAATACAGCAGATATAAAATTACTTCAAATGCCACCAACATCTACAGCTTAACCTGCTCTGTTTTGATTCTGTCCAGTTAAGATCCAGGAAATGCCAAAGCCTAACATTTCTGACAGCTCTTTAACACAGTGTATATTCTTTATGATCAAACATGAATTCTGTGCAAATAGATAGGAAATTGTGCAGTACTAGCTGTTAGCTGCTTTGGCTATGCATTTGCAATTCAACTAGAAAATAAAAGAAATATATGACTTGTAGCTCAAGAAATGTTAACATTGTCAGACCTGATTTTATTTTACAGAACAACTCACTGCAATTCCCACTATAAACAGTGATAGGCAGACTTCTACCTAAAAGAAGTTTAACAGTATGGATTTCTTAAATTACTAACTTTGAGGTACTTAACTTTATTACTGTAGTTATACATTTAACAGAGATATGTTTTCAGGTGTAATGTCCCAAATGTATTCTATACCTTATCAACAGATGTGCCCATAAAATGTTGCCCTGGGTTCAGCTGTAGCAGTCATTTTTCTCCTTAGTAGCTGGTTCAGTGCTGAGCTTTCAACTTTAGTCTGAGAACAAACATGTAATCTCTGTTCTATCCATACTTAGAAGTTGGATTCTGAGAATAGGACAAGGCTGCTTTGCCTTAGGTCTTTTCTGTGAGTTTTGTATCTTTCTGTTATTTTGGAGAGCACTACCTTCTTCCTAGAAAAGGGTTTAAAAATATTCCATGGTGTTCTCTGGACTGGTATCCTAGGCTTGGTATATGAACCATGTCTACCAAGAAATATGTCCAATCACCTGTAATTCCAAAGTAGACTGCCTATGTATAATGCATGACTTAGTTCATCAGGCAACCTTTGAATACCTACAATGAAATCATTGGAAGATGGTTGTGTCTCGTTAATGGCAATAAGTCATTAAAGTGGGAGAGAAGGACACAATATAGAGAGACCAATCGGGTGAGTCAGCGGTTTTGGAACGCTGATAAAAGACTTGGATACAAACTGACCACTGCTTTTTTTTTTTTTTTTAGCAGTCAGTTCATTGCATTGCACTTCATATGCTAGTTGTTCATAGTTGTTGCTATAGTTTCAAGTTTTCTCCATAGGCAATTTGGCATTTAACTGTGAAATTTATTTCTAGATAGACATGGCATCTGAAAAGTAGGTAGTTTGCTCCCAACAGGTAAAAAGTTAGATCCTGTTTTGGATTTATTCCTTAGGTTTTTATTTGACTTCAACAAAAATCAAACAGGAAGTTCAAGGTCAAACAACTTAGTCCCAGAAATATTTTTCTCACTCTCACCATCTAAATTGAGCTGGAGTCTGTGAGATAAATCACTTTCACAGCTAACTGGGAGAAGTTTATTCTCTATCTAGTTTACCAAAACTAGAAAGCTTCTGAAACAAAAGAGTTTGTTATTACACTCCCAAATGAGATTTGCTTATTTTGCATCACTGTCACACTACTGGCATTTTGTGTGTGATACATGGTTGCTCCTAGAACTCCTCTTTGCTGTATTGAATCCTACCTACATACTTCTGCATCTTACTACTTAAAGTCTTTTCTTTCTCCACTGATTTTTCCTGCATGCATTATTGGTATGAAAATACAGCTAAAACAAAAAATAAAAAGTACACCTCCCACTTAACCTTGCTTTGCAGCCTGAGGTAGAAAATAAAACCAATTGATGCTACGTCACTAAGGATATGTCCCATGGGGTAGAATGTTGGCTTTAATCACTAAATAGTAAACAATGGAAAAATGTTATGCTTCTCCAAGAATTCAGAGGAGCTTCATCAAGATTTATTCTTCATAATAAGTTTAATTTTACTTGATATTTGACTAATTCATTCCTTCTAGTTAATTAGGAAGTGTGTAAAATACTTTGAAGATCAATATCACTACAGATCTTTGCAGCTCAAGCTATCATTTGATTTCAAATTATTCAATCAGTTGATTTATTTATCTTTTTCTTTACTCTGTTAAATGCACACACAACCCACTACCACTGAATGGCTCTCCATATATTTTTTTACTGTGTAATTAGCTGGAACACTGAAACATTATAATCCTGATTTTTAGAAGCCTGACTTGGTTAAAGGAATTGCTTTTGTTTAGAAGTTAAAAATATATCTCTGTTCCAGATTATGAGAAAGAGTGTGTTGTAGATTTTGCTTGGAAATTTTGCTATGTTTTGTGGGTATTTTGGCTTTGGGTTTTGGTTGTGTTTTTTTTTCGTGGTAATCTGATGTATTTTTAAAATATTCAGCAAAAACAAAGAAACTTCAACTATGAAATATATTCTGTTTAAATTATTAAAAAAAAACCTTAATCACTATGTAGCTTAGTCTCCTGGGAATAAAAATAATGCCAGTTCTGCTCATTACTGTTTGTCACAGACTAATATATTCATTACATTTCAAAAAGAGGTTGCAAAAAAATGCTATCTATATAGTGTTTTTCCATGGATTATGTGGATGCTGCCCTACAGGTTCTGTGTTTTGTACAAGAGTAGGAAGTAGAGTGAAGAAGGAAAGTATGAGATTTTTAGTAGGAACAAGAGAAGCTAAAGAGAAAAAAAAAGTTATTGTAGTGTAAAACAGAAGAAAGTGGAACCGTGATGTTTTTTATAATAATATTTCACATTTTATTCACACTAGCATGTGCCATGTCCTGTGCACAGACACAAACCACAGATCTCCTGGTATTTAGTTCATTATGCTTGTGCTATTAATTTTTGTTTAGCATAAATGTTGTTCAATGTAAGCTGACTTACAAGCTGATGAGAAGCAAAAAGACCCAACAACCATGAATATAGAAAATTCTCTTGTTTAATCCCCCATGACCGTATAGCCAAAGGACAGCAGGATTTTAATCTATTTGTTATTCTCATTATTTTTTTGCATTTTATACATGGGTTTATAATTAGAAGAAAACTGACAGGATAAGATGAGACCTATTGCATATATTTAGCACAATTTCATAATTCTGTGCACATCTGACAGAAGAAGGAACAGTGGCATCAATAGCAGCAACAAGATGAAAAAATACAAAATGAAAAAAAGGGTTTGATCCTTAAGGTCCCTTCCAGCCTGCTTTCTATGACCATCTTTCACCAGGGGCTGATGATTAGTCAATAGCCCAAAGATAAATTTGGTCCACTGATACTTTGCTAAATGGAAGTGTAGTACAGAAGAATTCAGTTCTGTACTGAATGTGCACAGTGTCCTGTGTCTATGAGCATCGAATTCCCCTGCCATGGTTTCTAATCTGTCCTGTGACTTTCAGTGTCTGGTGATTCTTATTCATGAAAGAATATAATAGAACAGTCTCTGTAACAAGGAACCAGCTTTTCTAGGCTCTTAGAAACAAACCTTCTGGTGTTGCAAACTCTAAACATACACTTTTATTATAAATAAAGAGTATGAGGTATTGTACTGCTCCAAAAGACATGGGATTTCTTTTTGTGTTACCTTGCTTGTTTTGGTTTGGGACTTTGTTTGTTTGTTTTTTTAAAAATACTGCATGTATATCCATACCAAAGAATCTCCCTAGATATATATTGTGGTGGAAGGACATTCATAAAAATCTAAAACTACTTGAGCAAGATAGGTTTCAAATAATTTTTACAATTTCTATTAATACTTCTGTTAATGGACCTGAAAAAATCCTCAAGGGATATATTAGCAAATTTTTCTGATGACATAATATTAAAGTAATTTAAAATACAAAGGACAGTAAAAGTATTATGGAGAAAGAATTACTTGACTTTGTAGTAACTTAAGTTATAGAAATGCCATCTAAGACAGTACTAAAAAGATTAAGATCATGTGGGAATGGATTAAGAATAAAAGTTTTTTCCTGTTTATTGAGGAGGACAAGGAGATATTTGAAAATTCTGAAAGGCAAGATTATACATTATCATAATGTATGCTCTTTTGCATGTGGGCATGAGGAAACTTTGCACATAGTTCAATACATCCAAGTACAGGCTCCTAGTAATTCCTAATACGAGCCAGTCATAACTGCTTTTTCTCAGCCCAAACTGAAGCATGGAATAATGTGTTTCTCCTCACTGCAAGGATTATTAGCTCAGGAAGTATGTCTTACCAAATATAGATATATTTTTTTTGTTATTGTTTAGAACTAGCTTGTATCTAGTAGGAGACAGTGATGCATGGTGGTTTATTTACATCTTCTTTCAGAAGGTTATATTTTGTTGGTCTTTTATGGATACCTATAAATCATCAATTTAATGTGGTAATAAACATATCTATGTAGTTTGTGGTGCAGCAGTCAGCATTTTCAATAGGTATAAGAAAATATAAATGACAGTACAGAAAGCATTAAAATACTGCATATAATTTTGATCAACTGCATTAAAGAAAGAGGAATTGTTCAAACTGGAACAAGGCTTAGATGATTATTATGCAAATGGAGAAACTATGCTGAAGCCGGTCAGCAGATTTTAGAGGTTCTTCACTTCTCACTATGACTTATAGCATACTAAAGTCATAGGAGTGCATGATTTCAGGTACTATTGTAATTTCAAGTAGTATCAGGTTTGTGTGCCTTATTTAAAACTGACTCTCACAGAGATATGCAATCATATCAACAGTGCTCAATATCCATAAAATGAAAATGGTGGGTGTTTAGAGGCCAAGTTAGAATATTCAAATAAGTAGAAATGGATCCATGTAGAAATGTTTTCCATGGGAAAATTTCAAAAGATGTTATAAATAAAAAGAAATGTGAAAAATGTTGGTTTTTTTTTAAACAAAAAGATGTCTTCCATGTTCAGTTAACATTTTTCTTCAGTTACAGAAGTTTCATCAAATAAAACTTCTGAGATTTGAAATGAATAATAATTTCTCTGCCATAAGCATCTACAACAAGCAAAAATGCAGCCTGTCTGTTGCAGACCAAGAACACTGGGGAACTGTTTTTTTCAGTGGAAGATAAAGCTGAAGCAGAGCATCAATTGATTCAAAAAGCAGAAAATTCATCTTCTCTTTTAGAAGGGAAGAGGTGCAGTAGCAAAGGATGCAAACACTGGTGTTTGTGCTTGCCTGTAGATACAGACAGCAGGAGAATTCTCTCTGCTGAAGTAATGAATAATTAAAACATGCTTAGAACCTAGGATAAAAAGTGGCAGGGTGCTATCAGAAGAGCTGTTGGAGGCAACAAAAATGGCATCCTGTTGGCTATTAATGTGGAGGCATGAGTAATGCTGTCTCTTAAAACAAGAAAACTGAGAGCACCTAAGTGGAAGACTTTATCTTCTGACAGTTATTACAAGAGAGTAATAAAGTAACATGATGTTAGTTAGCAAGTTGTTACCTTCCCATTGCCACAGTGATTCAGAATAACTGATGCTCCATTGAGATAGAATAGATGATCTATTGCTGTTTCATAACCTTTTTATTACAATCTTATAATTTGTGATTTTTTTCCCAGTGAGAATTAAAAAAATATAAAAGAGATTTTTTTTTCTACCTTTATATTGATTGTGATGCATGAGGCAGATATTTTTAACACATAAGGAGTTGTAGCTATTAAGCAGAATCAATAGGCAAACATCAGCTAAGTCAGATAGTTGACTTACTTCTCTGACGAATCAGCTGCCTATCCTGAAATACTTGTCTTCTATATGTTGTAACTCATAGTTCTATGAAGATTCCAAAGTTGAGCCAAATTTCAGTTCCTGTAGCTGTTTGTCCGCCCCATACTTCCCCAGCTTCTACAAGACTGATGCAAGGAATGGTCTCAAAAGCCTTCTTGAAGTTGAGATTGGCCTTCTGCTGTCTCTTTCTCTACATAGACCATCATTTAACAGTAGAAGGCATTCAGTTTGGTCAAGAAGGGTCAGCCTTGGTAAATATGACCATCATTCATTTGAGAGGACTCTGAGAGGACATGCTTCATGCCCTAAGGACTGAGGTGAGGTTGAATGGTTCTTGAGTTCCTCATTTAAAATTGATTCAGCATGATTAATTTTCTGAGCTGTTGGTGACAACTCCTGAATAGTGATTTTTCATAAATGAATGACAGCAGTAGTCCAATTCCATCAGCCAGTTCTTTCAACACCCTGAGGTGAATTAAATGATCAAATACTCATCAAAATTAAACTTCTTAGAGATGATGTACAAACCTTTTAAATTCCATATCTGCTGTCTATTAGTTTCTTTTTTTTCATTTTATTTCACAAAAAAATCTGTATTTCCTATTAGCAGGCAATGTCCAGACACTTCCTGGGAAGTAGGGCCTTAGTACATGTAGCAGTTGCTTCAGAAGACAAACACTTTAATAATGACTGTCCCGTCCCCCCCTCTCCTCTTTTCTCCTCTGTTTTAGCATGATGTCATATGATATTAGTAGACTTGGCAGTGTCAGGTTTATTGTTGGTATCAACCATATCAATTGTTCCAGTTATATTCTCTCCCAACATCTTGCCCACTCCCAGACTACTTGCCTTGGTGAGGACTGGGGAGGAGGTGAGCTGGGTATACACTGTACAGGCACTGCTCAGTAATAGCCAGAACACCGGTGTGTTGCCAACATCATTCTAGCTACCAATACAAAGCACAGAACCATATGGGCTGCTATGGGAAAATTTAATTCCAGTAGCCAGATCCAATATGGATGGAATTATAGAATCGTGGTATGGTTTGGGTTGGAGGGGACCTGAAAGAGTCTTCAATCCTTACCTGCTGCTTTTCATTAGATCCTTGGTCACAAGAATCCAACTCTTGTTAGAAACACAACCTTCAGATTTTTAGCTCTCTAGACACCCCAGGGTTGACGCAATTTCTTTAGTGATCTTAGAGCCAAAGGTAATCTGTTGAGATATGTCCGGCAGTTTAGACTGCCCAGTTAATGAACTTTCAAGTTCAGGTGAGAAATATGTCACGCCTCAAGTCTGAGCAAGGTCAACATTAGTTTAAGGAAAGCTTCATAGAGAATCTGCACAGGTTTTGGTGAAAAATATTTTTTGAGAAAAAAATATTCTAGTTTTAGCAGAATCCAGTATAGCTCCTGGACACTGTTTCCACCAGTTTTTTGCTTTTACCATCATAGGTGGATTTTTATAGTATTATTCCTTTTGTATATTATTTGAATGTGTACCTCAAAGTATAGAACTTGTAAATTCTGTCTGTGAAGTAGATAATGAGTGTTTCTTAGCTCATAAAATCTTCTTTAGTGTTTATTTTCCTTTCCTTTTTTTTTTTTTTTTTTTGCCTTATTGATTATCATTAACATATGAGAGGGAAAGTTTTCAGGTCATCACATTCCAGGCAACCTCAAATTTAAAAGTTTTCCATACTGTAGTCTGGAGAAAAAATAAACGGTATAGGTGTATCTTTTAGTGCTAATCCAGAGAAGTAACTTCTCTATTAAAGTAATTTTTCAAAAAGGTTAGCTCTCGGGATGTGGAAACAGCAATTATTATTATTACCCAGGACTATTTTTCAGCTAAATAAGTATGGTAGGGAAATGTTCAAAGAAAGGAAGCTATACGCATTAAAAAAGAATTTTTTAAGTGTCTATCTCTTTGAATACTTCCCTGTGGACAGCTCTTGAAAGATTGTAATTATGAGAGTGGATTTAATTTTGAAATGCACAAAGTGTCTGTCGTGGTTTAAACCCAGTCAGGTAACATGTTCACTCACTCCCAGTGAGGGCTGCCGAGCTGACAACAATCGAGGTCCGTGTCCGTCTCACCCCCCCCCCCCCCCCCCCCCCGCACTGGGGCTCTCCCCTTCCCCGCTCCCGGAGGAACGGGGAGGAGGATCGAGAGAGTGCAACTCCTACGGGTTGAGACAAGAACAGTCCAGCAACAAATCACCACCACTACTATCAACTACAACAATGATAAGGGAAAATAACAAGGGAAGAGAATACGATACCACCGGCCAAGAAAGCGAGTTCCACCCGGAAGCCCCTGTCCTTCCGGGTAACTCCCAGTTACCCCCCCACCACGGCCATGATGTGCTGTGGTATGAAATACCTCCCCGGCTAGCCCGGGTCAGGCGCCCCGTCTCTGCTTCCTCACAGCTTCCCCTCCTCCCTGGCAGAGCAGGAGCCTCACAGAGTCCTTGGTCAGGGTAAACATCACTTAGCAACAATCGAAAACATCGGCTTCACCAACACTGTTCTCAAGCTAGAAGTCAAAACACAGCACTGCACCAGTTAACACAAAGGAAAAACATGACTGCTACTGCTGAACCCAGGACATTATCCACCCCTTATTCCATACCATTCACGTCGTGCTCAGATCCCACATTTTCAATACACCATCGCTCTCCCACATATATACATCCATATACATACAGACCAAGAGGAGAAAATCATTTTCTTAGTGCATGGACCAATCCCTATAATGCTGCCGAGTCCATTCGGTCCATGATGTTCAAAGTTCATTCTCTGTTGGGATGATGGCTGGAGGGAAGTCAGGGCCAGTCGCTGGTGACCTGGAGACATCTAGTTGATGGGCTATAAAAGCATTACACAGCAGGCAACAGCATACAATTGAGTTCACTGGCTGTTTTCCCCTAAAATCAAATCCCCTTGAGGTATACATCGGACTTCCCCATCTTCCCGCATTACCCACCAAGTATATCCAGGTCCCTGAGCAAAAGCAATCCCACGAGTGGGTTTGCCTTTACCTGAAGCAGGAATAACCCAGACTGTCTTCCCCAGCAAATTCTTCATATGCACCACGGGAACTTTGTCCCCCTCTACAATATGTAAAAGTTCTGACTGGGCTGGGCCAGCCCTGTTGGCAGATCCTCTGGTGTTGACCAACCAGGTGGCCTTTGGTAAATGTGTATCCCAATGCTTGAAAGTTCCCCCACCCATCGCTCTCAGTGTAGTTTTTAACAGCCCATTGTACCGTTCGATTTTCCCAGAGGCTGGTGCATGGTAGGGGATGTGATATACCCACTCAATGCCATGCTCTTTGGCCCAAATATCTATAAGGTTATTCTGGAAATGAGTCCCATTGTCTGACTCAATTCTCTCTGGGGTGCCGTGTCGCCACAAAATCTGTTTCTCAAGGCCCAGGATGGTGTTCCGGGCAGTGGCATGGGGCACAGCGTATGTTTCCAGCCACCCGGTGGTTGCTTCCACCATGGTAAGCACACGGTGCTTGCCTTGGCGGGTTGGTGGCAGTGTGATATAGTCAATCTGCCAGGCCTCCCCATATTTATACTTCAACCATCGTCCTCCATACCAAAGAGGCTTTAACCGCTTGGCTTGTTTAATTGCAGCACATGTTTCACACTCATGAATAACCTGGGCAATAGTGTCCATTGTTAAGTCCACCCCTCGGTCACGGGCCCATCTATATGCTGCATCTCTGCCCTGATGGCCTGAAGTGTCATGGGCCCACCGGGCTGTCCTGGGTTCAGCAGTAGCAGTCATGTTTCTCCTCCTTGGTAGCTGGTGCAGTGCAGTGTTTTGACTTTCGGCTCGGGAACAGAGCTGATAGAGATGTTTTGGTTTGGCCAAGGACTTTGTGAGCCTCATGCTCTGCCAGGGAGGAGAGGAAGCTGGGAGGAAGCAGAGACAGGACACCTGACCCAAACTGACCAAAGAGCTATTCCATACCACAGCACGTCATGCCCAGGATGCAACTGGGAGTTACCCGGAAGGGCGGGGAGACTGCTGGGTTGGAGGAGGTATCGGTCGGAGCTTGGTCGGGCTTGGGGGGCGAGTTATCGATCAGCGGGTGGTGAGGTGTTGTATTCTGTTCCCTTGTTATTTCCTTTATCATTATTATCATTGGTGGTAGCAGTAGTGATTTGTGTTATACCTTAGTTACTAAACTGTTCTTATCTCAACCCGTGGGAGTTGCATTCTTTTGATTCTCCTCTCCGTCCCTCCGAGAGCAGGGGGAGGGCAAGAAAGGGGGGGAAGTGAGCAAACGAATTACCTGACTGGGTTTAAACCGTGACAGTTCTTTTTTGGCGCCCAACGTGGGGCACGAAGGGTTGAGATAACGACAGATTTGACTGGATTAATAGTCATTCGTCACAATGCTGATTTATTGGCTCTCAGAGTTGTTCTTCTTGATCTCACAGCTTCAGACCATTGTAACTTACGTAGAGCCGGTATTTGCTGTGATAGTGTTTATCAAGTGTGGGGCCTGGGCTAAGGTTCTTGTCTCACTGTGCTTTATGGCAATGGCTTGTAATACGGGTGGGCTCCAGCAGCAGGGCGGGACGGACGTGGCGGTGGACTTGTACCTGGCCGTCCGGCTGCTCTTCACCGTCCTGGCCCTCGCCCTACTCTCCATCTTCGTGAGGCTGCGGGGAGCCGAGGGGGAGCGGCCCCGGGAGCCGGCGGCTGCTGAAGCGGCTCAGGAGAGCGGCCCCGGGGACCAAGCGGCGGCGGGAGCGGGGCCGGAGGCCGCCAGGGGACGGCTGCCGGTGGAGGAGGTCGGGGCGGTCGAGGAGCAGAAGGAAGCGGCTGCCGAGCAGCGGGATAAGGCGGCGGAGGAGCCGAGCCCCGCGGAGGAGCCCAGCCCCGCGACGGCCGAGAGCATTCCCCGGCAGCCACCCGCCGAGCCCCAGGAGGATGCAGGAGACCACGCAGCATTTCCCAGCAAGGCAGAGGAGGAAGAGCTGGACTCAGGAAAAGAGAAGCCGGTGGTGGGAGAGCCGGCAAGCACAGCAGCTACACCAGCCCCAGTGACAAGTACAGCAGCATCGTTTGAGAGTTCTGAAGGCTCTGAATGGCCTTTGGGTATCCTTGGGACCTGCCTGCTGATTGTGATGGGGATTCAGCATGTTGGCACACATACAGAGTGTGTTCTACCCACCACCATTTTGTCTGATCTCAAAAGTTAAGCAGAGTCAGGTTTGGGTCTTGTCTGGGGTTAGACAACAATATAGGGGGACCAAGAGATTTTCCCCAAGGCTGGACAGTCATGAGTGGCAGGGTGTGTGGGACAGTATGGGCAAGTATCTAGTCCACTGGGCCCCTCCAGTGCTTTGGAAGCGTCGGAGATGGAAGGCAGCTGTATGGAGTCCCCAGCAACAAGCTGCAGAAACTGCTTAAGGGGACAGTGAATTATTTTGACCCTGGTGGGCCCATGGCACTTCAGGCCATCAGAGCAGAGATGCAACATAGAGATGGACTCATGATCGAGGGGTGGACATAGCAATGGACACTATTGCCCAGATTATTCACGAGTGTGAACACTGCACACAGTCTCTCCTGCTCTGGAAGGCTGTTACAAGAGATGGATCCTGACATGGACCAGATGGACGCAGCAGCTTTATAGGGACTGGTCCATGCACTAAGATAAGAGTGCACCGAGATAAGAGTGATGGTATATTGAAAATGTGGGATCTGAGCATGACGTGAATGGTATGGAATAAGGGGTGGATAATGTCCTGGGTTCAGCAGTAGCAGTCATGTTTCTCCTCCTTGGTAGCTGGTGCAGTGCAGTGTTTTGACTTTCGGCTCGGGAACAGAGCTGATAGAGATGTTTTGGTTTGGCCAAGGACTTTGTGAGCCTCATGCTCTGCCAGGGAGGAGGGGAAGCTGGGAGGAAGCAGAGACAGGACACCTGACCCAAACTGACCAAAGAGCTATTCCATACCACAGCACGTCATGCCCAGGATGTAACTGGGAGTTACCCGGAAGGGCGGGGAGACTGCTGGGTTGGAGGAGGTATCGGTCGGAGCTTGGTCAGGCTTGAGGGGCGAGTTATCGATCAGCGGGTGGTGAGGTGTTGTATTCTGTTCCCTTGTTATTTCCTTTATCATTATTATCATTGGTGGTAGCAGTAGTGATTTGTGTTATACCTTAGTTACTAAACTGTTCTTATCTCAACCCGTGGGAGTTGCATTCTTTTGATTCTCCTCTCCATCCCTCCGAGAGCAGGGGGAGGGCAAGAAAGGGGGGGAAGTGAGCGAACGAATTACCTGACTGGGTTTAAACCACGACACAGGCCAAAAATAATTCACCTTTATGTTGCCAATCTAAGTCCATCTGAGCCACTTCAGTCTTAGCCACTTTATCCACCTGTTGGTTGTTCTGGTGTTCCTCAGTGGCCCGACTCTTGGGTACATGGGCATCTACATGACGTACCTTCACCACCAGGTTCTGCACCCTGGCAGCAATATCTTTCCACAGTGCAGCAGCCCAGATGGGTTTACCTCTGCGTTGCCAGTTGCTCTGCTTCCATTGCTTCAACCACCCCCACAGGGCATTTGTCACCATCCATGAGTCAGTATAGAGATAAAGTACTGGCCACTTTTCTCGTTCAGCAATGTCCAGGGCCAGCTGGATGGCTTTCACCTCAGCAAATTGACTCGATTCACCCTCTCCTTCAGCAGTTTCTGCAACTTGTCGTCCAGGACTCCATACAGCTGCCTTCCATCTCCAATGCTTTCCCACAATATGGCAAGAGCCATCAGTAAACAAGGCATACTGCTTTTCACTTTCTGATAGTTTATTATATGGTGGGGCCTCTTCAGCGCGCATCACCTCCTCCTCTGGTGACATTCCGAAATCTTTGCCCTCTGGCCCGTCCATGATGACTTCTAGAATGCCTGGACGACTGGGATTTCCTGTTCGAGTTCGTTGTGTAATTAGTCCAGCCCATTTACTCCATGTAGCATCAGTTGCACGATGTGTAGAGGAGACCCTGCCTTTGAACATCCAGCCCAGCACGGGCAGCCGGGGTGCCAGGAGGAGCTGTGCTTCAGTGCCAATCACTTCCGAAGCAGCTCGAACCCCTTCATAGGCTGCCGGTATCTCTTTCTCAGTTGGGGTATAGCTGGCCTCAGATCCTTTATATCCCCGACTCCAAAAGCCGAGGGGTCGACCTCAAGTCTCCCCTGGAGCTTTCTGCCAGAGGCTCCAGGTAGGACCGTTCTCCCCAGCTGCAGTGTACAGCACATTTTTTACATCTGGTCCGGTCCGGACTGGTCCAAGGGCTACTGCATGAACTATCTCGCGTTTAATGTGCTCAAAGGCTTGTTGCTGCTCAGGGCCCCATTTAAAATCATTCTTCTTCCGGGTCACATGATAGAGAGGGCTTACAATCGAACTGTAATTTGGGATGTGCATTCTCCAGAACCCCACAGCACCCAAGAAAGCTTGCGTTTCTTTCTTATTAGTTGGTGGAGACATTGCTGTTATCTTGTTGATCACATCTGTGGGGATCTGTCTACGTCCATCTTGCCATTTTATTCCCAAAAATTGAATCTCCTGTGCAGGTCCCTTGACCTTACTCCGTTTTATGGCAAAACCGGCTTTCAGCAGGATTTGGATTATTTTCCTCCCTTTCTCAAAGACTTCTTCCGCTGTATCGCCCCACACAGTAATGTCATCAATGTATTGCAGGTGTTCTGGAGCTTGCCCCTGTTCCAGTGCAGTCTGGATCAGTCCATGGCAAATGGTAGGGCTGTGTTTCCACCCCTGGGGCAGTCGGTTCCAAGTGAACTGGACACCCCTCCAAGTAGAAGCAAACTGTGGCCTGCACTCTGCTGCCAAAGGAATTGAGAAAAATGCATTGGCAATATCAATCGTGGCATACCACTTGGCTGCCTTTGACTCTAGTTCATACTGAAGTTCTAGCATGTCCGGTACGGCAGCACTCAATGGTGGTGTGACTTCATTCAGGCCATGACAGTCTACTGTTAGTCTCCATTCTCCATTAGACTTTCGCACTGGCCATATGGGGCTATTGAAGGGTGAGCGGGTCCTGCTGATCACCCCCTGACTCTCCAGTCTACGGATCAGCTGATGGATAGGAATCAGGGAGTCTCGGTTGGTGTGATATTGCCGCCGGTGCACTGTTGTGGTCGCAATTGGCACTTGTTGTTCTTCAACTTTCAGTAACCCCACAGCAGAGGGATCTTCTGAAAGACCAGGCAAGGTGGACAGCTGCTCAATTTCCTCAGTCTCCAAAGCAGCAATACCAAAAGCCCACATCGTCCCTCAATTGTTCGAGGTCCTGGGACAGTTTTTTCACAGCTGAGATGATGGAAGGGGTGAGATTGTCTTCAAACTCTTGGAGTTTATGAACCAGTTCATCCACTGTTAGTGGTACTATGTCATTCCAGGTCACTGTTGCCAATGAATGGGCATATGATGACGGTGCATTCCGTGTAAGTTTTCGCCACATGGGTCGTGTACATTCAACTTCATCTGGATCTATAGGTGTATCCCCGTTATTCGGCTTGATGTGATAGATCATCTCTACGATGGCCGATTCCCTCAGAGACTGGATGCCTTTGTCTATAGTAGTCCACTTGGCCGAACGACTCGTAACATCGTCCTTGTACGGAAACCTTTCTTTCACAGCTGCCAAGAGCCTCCTCCAAAGGCTGAGAGACTTTTTCGCTCTTGCAATTGCTTTGTCAATTCCCCCTTCTCTAGCAAGTGATCCCAGCTGCTTGGCTTCTGTACCTTCTAGTTCGTGACCATCGGCCCCATTGTCCCAGCATCGGAGTAACCAGGTGATGACGTGCTCCCCTGGTTGACGGGTAAAATCTTTTCGCATATTCTGCAGCTCGGTTGAGGTCCGAGGTCGAGAAGTTACCTCTTCTTCTTCTTCTTCGTCATGGGATGATGACTCCTGATCAGATTCTGGACCGGGTGGTGAATTCATTGGTTCTTCATCTCGCTTCACCCTTTTTGCCTCCTTTTTGCTTGTTCTCTTGCGTACAGGGGCAACTGATATTGGTACGAATTGGTCCTCTGGTTTGGCTGCAGTAATTATCACTGTGGTTTGAGTAGCAACTGTACTTGTTGCTGGGGGTGGTGCAGCTGCTGTGCTTGGAGCTGGGGTAACCGCGCTGTCTGTTGCAGTTGAAGTTTGAGCAGCTGCTGTACTTGCCACTGGGGTAGCTGCGCAGTTCATTGCAGCCAAAGTTTGAGTAGCGACTGTCGCTTTGCCCTCAAATCCGCTGACATTCTTTTCCTTTTGAAGGTGCTGGATAGTGTTGAACAAGGCCCTGTAAGCATAGGCCAAGCCCCAGCACGTTGCCGTGATTTGTCCATCTCTGGTATGGCCAGAATGACCACACACCTCATTTAAGTGTTTTACTAATTCTTCTGGATTTTGCAGTTGTTCGGTAGTGAAATTCCAAAGTACTGGAGGGGCCCACTGACCTAGATACTTGCCCATACTATCCCACACACCCTGCCACTCATGGCTGTCCAGCCTCAGGGAAAATCTCTCGGTCCTCCTACATCGTCGTTTGACCCCAGACAAGACCCAAACCTGAATCTGCTTAACTCTTGAAATCAGTAGTGGGCAAAACACACTCTGTATGCGTGTTAGCATGGTGATTCCCATCACCATCAGCAAACAAGTCTCAACAGCATTAAAAGGCCATTCAAAAAATTCAAAACTCTCAAATGTAAATGGTCTGGGGGGACAACTAGGAGGGTAAAAGGATGTCTCCTTCACAGGTTGAGCACCTGAGAAGGAGAAAAAAGATGTGTAATTGCTAAGCACCTCCATCATATACCTCCCAAAGTATAAAGGTGGTGACCACACTGGGAACATAAGCCAGATCAGTTTCATGATCAATGATTCTATTGTATTACAAGTCATTACCATAAAGTACAATGGGACAAAAACCTTAGCCCAAGCCCCACACTTGAAAAACACTAATACAGCAAATACCGGATGGACGTAAGATATGATATACTGAAACTGTGAGATCAAGAGGAAAAACCTTGAGAGCCAATAAATCAGCATTGTGACGAGTGACTATCAATCCAGTCAGATCTGTTCTTATCTCAACCCCTCGTGCCCCACGTTGGGCGCCAAAAAGAACTGTCGTGGTTTAAACCCAGTCAGGTAACTTGTTCACTCACTCCCAGTGAGTGCTGCCGAGCTGACAACAATCAAGGTCCGTGTCCGTCTCACCCCCCCCCCCCCCCCCCCGCACCGGGGCTCTCCCCTTCCCCGCTCTTGGGGGAACGGGGAGGAGGATCGAGAGAGTGCAACTCCTACGGGTTGAGGCAAGAACAGTCCAGCAACAAATCACCACCGCTACTATCAGCTAAAACAATGATAAGGGAAAATAACAAGGGAAGAGAATACGATACCACTGGCCAAGAAAGTGAGTTCCACCCGGAAGCCCCTGTCCTTCCGGGTAACTCCCAGTTACCCCCCCACCACGGCCATGACGTGCTGTGGTATGAAATACCTCCCCAGCTAGCCCGGGTCAGGCGCCCCGTCTCTGCTTCCTCACAGCTTCCCCTCCTCCCTGGCAGAGCATGAGCCTCACAGAGTCCTTGGTCAGGGTAAACATCACTTAGCAACAACCGAAAACGTCGGCTTCACCAACACTGTTCTCAAGCTAGAAGTCAAAACACAGCACTGCACCAGTTAACACAAAGGAAAAACATGACTGCTACTGCTGAACCCAGGACAGTGTCTTAATATTATTATCACTTAGAATCATAGAATCGTTAGGGTTGGAAAGGACCTTAAGATCATATAGTTCCAACCCCCCTGCTGTGGGCAGGGACACCTTACGCTAAATCATATCACCCAAGGCCTCGTCCAGCCTGGCCTTAAACACTGCCAGGGATGGATCATTCACAACCTCCCTGGGCAACCTATTCCAGTGCCTCACCACCCTAACAGGAAAGAATTTCCTCCTTATCTCCAACCTAAACTTCCCTTGTTTAAGTTTGAACCCGTTACCCCTTGTCCTGTCACTACAGTCTCTAATGAAGAGTCCCTCTCCAGCATCCCTAGAGGCCCCCTTCAGATACTGGAAGGCTGCTATGAGGTCTCCCGGCAGCCTTCTCTTCTCCAGGCTGAACAGCCCCAACTTCCTCAGCCTGTCTTCATACGGGAAGTGCTCCAGTCCCCTGATCATCCTCGTGGCCCTTCTCTGCACTTGTTCCAACAGTTCCATGTCCTTTTTATGTTGAGGACACCAGAACTGCACACAATACTCCAGGTGAGGTCTCACATGAGCAGAGTAGAGGGGCAGGATCACCTCCTTTGTCCTGCTGGTCACGCTCCTTTTCATGCAGCCCAGGATATGGTTGACACCCCCAAGTCCTTCTCCACATGGCTGCTCTGAATCTTTTCTCTGCCCAACCTGTAACTGTGCCTGGGATTGCTCCGACCCAGGTGTAGGACCTTGCACTTGGCATGGTTGCCAACTTCATAAGGTTGGCATCAGCCCACCTCACAAGTGTGTCAAGGTCCCTCTGGATGGCATTCCTTCCCTCCAGTGTATCAACCGAACCACACAGCTTGGTGTCATCGGCAAACTTGCTGAGGGCGCACTCAATACCACCGTCCATGTCAGCCACAAAGATGTTAAGACCGGTCCCAACATCGATCCCTGAGGGACTCCACTCGTTACTGGTCTCTAGTAACTTGTTATTACTTCATGTTACCATCAATAATGCGCTTCAGTATTTCACTTTCATAATCAAAACATCATTATTTTTTACAGATGTGTTCTTGTAAAATAAGTATCTTGAAAGTTTATATGGTTGAGCTATGTCAGCGTATGGCAAAATGTGTCTTGTTCTTTGAGAACACGTGTCTGTTCATTGTCTAGCTCTTGATCAAATGGTCCTATCTTTGCAAACTGTCATTTGCAGTAGATTTACAACTTACATTTAAATATTTCTTTTAGATGTTTATTACAAAGGAAACAGAAATTCTTACAGACTGTTGGAAAATCTCATATGTACTCTCTGAACTTCATCTTACAATGAAAAGAATACCAGAAATTAAAGTCTGATAGGGGATTATTTCTGCCAAATCTGTATAAAAGCACAGGGAAATGTTGCTGTCTAGACTTGCTTTAAGATGCAGAAACCTGTAAGTGCTGGAATAGTCACCTGGACTTAATTAATTACAGAAAGAAATATATACAAGTCTTACTTCTATAACTAAAGTTTCGAACAACTTGCACTATAAAAATTATTTATACGTTTTTTACAAATAACTGTTTTTCCCATGGATAATAGAATCGTAGAATGGATAATGAAGAGCCTACCTTGTGTGTTTTACCTTTCGTGTTCTTATAATAACCCAGAAAAAAGAAAGACCTAATCAGGTCAATGTGAGGCTACTGAAGAAACAATTTTTCCTTCTGGATAGGGTCATTAGTGTGTTCTGTGTATTATTCTCACATATTATTAAATTAATAAATCTGCATTAAAAAGTCACAAAAATATTCATGTTAATGTGTTCTGAAAAAAAAACACTTTCCCCTTAAATGATAGAAAGCCGAAATAATTTTACAGAACCTCTGCCTTATGCTTTTCTTAGAAGTGCTGCTTTTATAAGTGTTGAGGTCATGAAAACTCAGCAGATTTTTCAGCTTCTTATTGTAAATATATGTTTTATATAAACTGTGGGGCATGGGGGGGATAGGAGGGAAGTCAAAAAATCTAACCTCTTAAAGAGTGTAGACAATTTAGAAGACATCTTGATTTAAAAACATAGAATCTCTGTTCCAAAGAGAAAATGAAAGCTTACGTACCCTTCCTCTCTCTCTAAGTGATACTAGCCTTTTTCAGTTTCTGGCCCTGACATTTAAAACAAATTGTAAATCTAAACTGTACATGTATCAAAATGAATCCTAGAAATATTGTAGATAATAGAAAGTAACATGACTATGTCTCATTTGCGAGTTTTTCACCAAGAAACAAAATATAAAAAGGAAGAATAGTTACAGGGGAAAAAAACACAGTGTCCTGGGTTCAGCAGTACCAGTCATGTTTCTCCTCCTTGGTAGCTGGTGCAGTGCAGTGTTTTGACTTTCAGCTCGGGAACAGAGCTGGTAGCTATGTTTTTGGTTTGGCCAAGGACTTTGTGAGCCTCATGCTCTGCCAGGGAGGAGGGGAAGCCAGGAGGAAGCAGAGACAGGACACCTGACCCAAACTGACCAAAGAGGTATTCCATACCACAGCACGTCATGCCCAGGATGTAATTGGGAGTTAGCCGGAAAGGCTGGGAGACTGCAGGGTTGGAGGAGGTATCGGTCGGAGCTTGGTCGGGCTTGGGGGGCAAGTTATCGGTCAGCTGGTGCTGAGGTGTTGCATTCTCTTCCCTTGTTATTTCCTTTATCTTTGTTATTATTGGTGGTAGCAGTAGTGATCTGTGTTATACCTTAGTTACTAAACTGTTCTTATTTCAACCGGTGGGAGTTGCATTCTTTTCGATTCTCCTCTCCGTCCCTCCGGGAGTAGGGGGAGGGCAAGAAAGGGGGGGAAGTGAGCGAACGAATTACCTGACTGGGTTTAAACCACGACACACAGTTTCTAGATATTATCATATATTTATATATATATATATAACACTTTCTTTAAACTGCAGTTCAGTTTTTGTGTAGTTAATAAATCTAAAAACCTATTAGGCAATCTCTGAAACATCAACTGTACTACATTTAAATTATCATTGATGAAACTTGTTATTATGAATAAATAATATGGGTATGTCATGATTTAAGCCCAGTCAGCTACGCAGTTCACTCACTCACTCCCCCTCCCATGCTTTCTGATTTTATTCAATATATTGAAATAAAATAAGTGATACTACTTGTATTCCACGAATTATGAAAGAAGTTTCTTTGTTCCTTGCTCAGCCAAAACCCAGTGACTTATCAGAGGCTTTGTGAATATTCATAAAGGTGTCTTAAAAATTAGCAGATAATCCATATCTGGATAAAGAATTCAGTGATTCAAAGTCGTCCAGAATAAAAGTATCTTAACATTTTTTTATTGTACTCAAATCATGAACTGAATCCAGACTTAGTACTAAGTGAAAAATCTGGTCAAGGAAATTTGACTAAGTCAATATGAAATATTTTTACATATTACTCAAGAAATTGTAGTCAACAGGGAATATAATTATAGAACCACAGGACCATAGAATCGTAGAATTACAGAGTGTTAGATTCATTGAATCATGGAATTATTCCAGTTGAAAGGAAATTTTAAAATTATCCAGTCTAACCCCCCTGGTATGGGCAGGGAAATACAGCAACAGATCAGGTTGCTCAAAGCCCTGTCCAACCTGACCTTGTCCAACTTCCAGTGATGGTGCTTTCACAACTTCTCTGGGGAGCCTGGCCCAGTGTCTCCCAAGTCAACCACTATCAAGATTCACAGGATTACAAGAGTATCAGAGATCTTCAAAGCTTTGAACTAGGTTGCTGTCCTGGGTTCAGCAGTAGCAGTCATTTTTCTGCTTCTTAGTAGCTGGTGCAGTGCTGTGGTTTTGACTTTTGGCCTGGGAGCAACGCTGATAACACCAATGTTTTTAGTTGCTGCTCAGTAATGTTTACTCTGACCAAGGACTTTCTGAGTCTCAGTCTCTGCCAGGGAGGAGGGGAACTGGGAGGAAGCAGAGACAGGACACCTGACCCAAACAAACCAAAGAGATATTCCATACCACAGCACATCATGCCCAGTATATAAACTGGGGGCAGTTACCCGGAAGGGCTAGATCACTGCTCGGTCAGGCTGGGTATCGGTCGGCAGGCGGTGAGCAGTTGTATTCTCTTCCCTTGTTATTTCCCTTATCATTATTATTATTGGTGGTAGCAGTAGTGATTTGTGTTATACCTTAGTTACTGTTCTGCTCTTATCTCAATCTGTGGGAGTTACATTCTTTTGATTTGCTTTCCCATCCTTCTGGGAGCAGGGGGGGAGTGAGCGAGCAAGCTGCGTGGCTGACTCGGCTTAAACCATGACAATTTCTCATGAGCTAAATCTATCAGAGCTTCCACCTGAGGAAAAAAGTAGATGGAATTCAGGAATTCAAAAGTTCTTAAAGACCTTTTTTCGTATTTCATCAGTTTTCTCTGTTTTAACCAAAGATAAAAAAATTGTCATTGGAAACCCATACTCTATGGATTCCTCCTTTCCCTTGTTTTATTTTTTGTATTTTGTTTGTTGTATTACACTTTGGTCACTGACTAAACTCTAATTGTTTTAATATCATTTGGAAGTGCAGAGAAGCGATAACTGAGTGCCAAGGTTTTGATCCTTAAGGGGTCTGCAGGGCCATCTCTGTGAGGAGAGGACAGGGCTGCTTCATGCCAGACACTGTCAGTTCCATCAGGCTCCAACCGACCCACAGGGCACAGCTGAGCCCCCCGGACAAGGGGGTGGCAGCTTCAGGAACTGCATTTAAGTAACAGAAAAATGACAGAGAAGCAGTGAGAATTAGAGGATAAAAAGTGTAAGAACAACCCTGTGAACACCAAGGTCAGTGAACCAAAGAGTTGGAGGAGATGCTCTAAGCACTGAAGCAGAGATTCCTCTGCAGCTGATAAAGATGACCACACTAAAGCAGATTTCCACATTTCAGACAGTGGAGGAACCCACAACAGAGCAGGTGGATGTTTCTTGAAGGTATCGAGCTCATGCTGGCGCAGGTTCTCCATGCTGGGTAGAGGAACTGAACATGAAGGATTAAAGTTGAACCTGGGAGAAAGGTAATAAGAAGGTGTTATATTATTTTGTCTGTTTGCCACTATGCAAATCTATTTTTCTGTTGAAAAAAAAAAAAAAGGAAACTAGCTTTCCCTAAAGCAAGTCCAGTTTACCTATGGTGGTAATTGGTAAGTGATCTCCCTATCTTCATTGCTACGTACAAGTTTTTTGTTTTGGTTTGGGTTGGGGTTTTTATCTTATTTACTCCTCCTGTCCTTTTGAGGGTGAGGAATGAGAGAGTGGCTGGGTGGGTGTTTGGTAGCTGGCCAAAGTCAGCCCACTGCACATGTTTAAACATTTTTCAGTTAGTACCCATTGCCTTTTACTTTTCCACTGACCACCACTGATAAAAACTTGCCACTGATGAAGTATTATTATACACCCAAGCCCTCTCTTCCTCAATCTGAACAGGCCCAGCTCATTCATATATGGAATGTTCCAGTCCCTTAGCCATGACAGGACTCTCCAGTGTGTACATATCTCTGTAAAAGGGAGCCCCCAGCCGGACCCATCACTCCAGATGGGGCCTCACCAGTGCTGAGTAGAGAGGAAGGATCACATCTGTCAACCTGTTGGGAATACCCTTTTTAATGCAAGGGCATATTGCTGGCTTAAAGTGGTTTAGCTCTTTCTGCAGACCACTTTTGCAGCCTGCTGCCTTGCAGGCTATACTGGTGCTCATGGTTATTACTCCCCAGGTGCAAGATTTTACGTTTCCCTCTATTGAATTTGCTGACATGCCAGTCAGACCATCTCCCCAGACTATCAAGATAGAGCCACACTCTGGTTTATCATCAGTTTCTTCCTCTCTTTTATCATCTACAAGCTTGCTAAGGGTGCACTCTTTTCCATTAGGTAGGTCAAAATTGTTCCATCCCATGTTAAATTGTAAAGGCAAGCTGAATCTGGAGTTGCTCTTTCCACCAATAGGTCCAGATAGGAGCAAGGCTTTATGCATTATTCTAAAGATGGAGACATAAATGGGACCGATTATGTTCCTCCTCTCCAGCAGACCTAATTGGAATTCACTAGTGAACATGAACTTATCCTCTCGCTTGTGATTCACGAGTTCATGCACATCCATGTGTCTCTTAAATACTTGACCAGACCTAGGCTCCGTTACCTAGTCTTCTGCTTCAGCCTTGGATCTTTCCAGATTCTGGTCTCCTCTTCACTGCCTAATCCAATTTGAGTTTGCTAATGAATTATATTTCTCCCTCTTCCTGTCCTCTACCTCTGTAATAGAGAGTAAGGTTACAGAAGAAATAGGCAAGACTAGATTTAGTAAGATACAGTAGGATGTGATAAATGGGATGAGGGCTGGCCAGACTGGTGTCCTGACCATCAGCTTGTTTATACATGACCAGCCTCTTATATCCCTTCTTCTTCACTTCCTACTTTTATTCCCCAATCTACTTTGATCCCTCATTTTCCCACCTTTCTGTACTTCCCATAAACTTTCCATAGTAGCTTTCCCACATGCTAATCGCCCCAGAAGGCATCCATTACATGTTTGACACAACCCCACAAGATCTCTCAAATATCTTATAAGAAGTCTGTTCCTGCTTATGAGATCCATGATGATGAACCAGTGTCTAACAGATGTTAATCTGTTATGTCCTCTTTTTACCAGTTACAAAGGAATTCCTTCAGTGGCTCATCAGTGAGTGTGGCCTGAGACCTGTGGTCCTTGTTATTGTCTCTATGACTTGTCCAGTTCATTAGACTTTGTGTATTTATGTATTTAACTTATTACTTTATTTACTACCTCTAATTATTTCTTATGTTAACCTTTAATTAGATTTCCTCCCAAACCAACTATGCTTTACATTCCAGGTATCTACCTATTATTTACATTCCACATACTTCTATGTACACAGTCAGCTCAAAACACCATCTTGAGTTATGTGCTGAAGTTGTCAATATATTAGATGGTCTAATAAAGACTGAAAGGCAGTCAGCATATCAGGCATCTTTGTGTAAATACTGAAAACACTTTTCAGATTAGTTTCACATCTCATACTCTCTAACACAATTTTATTGAGTGAAGACTTCTAGTTTTGGAGGTAGGTTTCCTTTGCTTATTATATTTCCCTAGAAAATAGATCCTTATAGATCAGCTTTGCAGAGGACCAAAAGATGTATCCATCAGACAGATCCCACCACCTCCCTGCCATCTGGAAGAAAGGATTTAAAATACCTCCTTGCATTTGTATCTTCCTCATTCTTTTATTGCCATGTTAAAAAATATCAATTTACTTCCATGCTTATCCTCCTGTGACATCTCAAGATGGAATAGAAAAAAGTAATGGAAAGTAATAGACACTGATACTGATAGGATGATCTCTTTTCATACGAAGTCATATCTGTATTGATCATCTGCTAACAGGAATTTGTCATCACCGACATACTATTGTTGCTGTTTTGTAGCTTGTATCAAATAAAGGTAAAAAAAAAAAAACACATAAAGAAAGAATATAGGGGAATTACAGAAAGATGCAGAAAAGTAGAATGAAACAAAAAAACAGCATAAGATTTAGCTGAATGGTAACAGACATGAGCTCAGGCTCAGCTGACACTTTAAGTGATACAACTGGTGACAGCAAATAGTAAAAATAGAAGTCTCTTGTTTGATGTCATGATCAGGGTTTTTGAACTGATGACAACCTTAACACTGTCAGAATAAAGCTTACAGTTCAGTAATAATCCAAGACAGCTGACAGATCTTGTCTAAGAAAATAAAAAAATCTTTCCTGTACTCATTACTTTTTTTTACTTCTATCCATATTGTTTTCCATTCATTACTGTTCTCTTTTTTTCTTTCATTTGCCAAGCTATGAATGACATCCATCTGCCTTTTAGGCAGCACATGAATAAGCTCACAATGTGTTCAAGTTTATAAAGTCTACATATTTCTGTCTCTATTATTTGTAGGATAAACATAAGTCTTAGGACAATAGCTTCTGAGTTGGGGTGGAAGATATTATTTATTTAGAAATATAAAATTGTGATATAATCTGAGTTAAATATATATCAAACATTCCTACTTTTAATTTATGATTGTGAAAAACAATGATGAAAGTAAAGTACACGTTCAAAAATGTGCTTTCCACATGTTTCTCTTCCAAATGTATAAATAAAAATAGGGAAAATGACAAAGGCTGTCAGACCAAAAAAAAACCACAACCAAACAAGAACACCCCCCCCCCCCAAAAAAAAAGTAACATAACTGCTTACAGAAATTATTTTTTTACTAGACTGGTATCAACTTTTTAGAGACAAATTATTTTATAAAGGTTTATTTCTTTATGATTTAAAAAAGATGATCATATGATGCCTATTAAAGCATGTAATTCTTCCAGCAGTGACTCCTACAATTCCCATTATTACTAACAGCACTTACACACATAAATCTCTTCTGATCTGAAGGGAGAAAAGGTCTCTACTTTTTGAACATGTGTATTGCTTAACCACTAGACTATAGTAAGTCTTCAGGATTCAGAACAGTTCATGAAGTAAATTCCTATTTGAGTGTTTCATGGTGGTGATTTTTTAATGTATCAAGCAAAACCCTTCTTTTCAGTCTGTAGTTTTAATTTCCATTTCTCTTCTGTACCATTACAATCATTACTAAACTGATTCAGTTACATGATCACATAGTTCTCAAGCTAAAACTTTGAATGTAGTTTTTTTTATAGTAAGGGTAGGTTGTACAGACTCTTGGCAATATTATTACCTTTCAATTTACAGAAATTCACTAAAGTAAAAAAATGCTAGGAACAAGACTAATATCTTTTCATCATTTACACCTCACAGAAAACCTTATTTAACACAGAAATGTACAGTATTTCTTCAAAGTTTTTCCCTTGGTGTCTGATTTTGCATATCAGGGGGTAAAAAAAGCAGAGAAAGATTTTGTGCTAAGAAAATTACATTGTTGGGCATGTTTTTTTGTGGTTTTTTTTTTATTTTACTAAACAATTTATGGGTCACATATTTCAGGTAGCATCTTTTTAGACTTGTCAGAAAGCTTGAAGAAAATATACTGTCAAGATTAAGTTGTTCTTTCTTACTAATTTCCTTTGGTATTGAGTTTGCATGGCAACGTTTTGGTAGCTGCTGAGCTACAAGGGTGGCTTCTGTGAGAAGCTCTCATAAGTTTCCCCCTTGTTCAATAAAGCCAATGCCAGCAGGCTCCAAGACAGACTTGCTGCTGGCCAAGGCCAAGGCCAAGGCCAAGGCCAAGCCCATCAGCAGTGGCGGTAAAGCCTCTGGGATAATGTAGTTAAGGGGGGGGGGGGGGGGGAATGCTGCATGACAGCAGCCAGAAGAGAGAAGTAAGGATAATATGAGAGCAAACAACTTTGCAAACACCAAGGTCAGAGAGGAAGTTGAGGGAGGAGGTGCTCCAGGTGTTAGAGCAGATTTCCCTGCAGACAATAGTGCAGACCATACTGAGGCAGGCTGTTCCCCTGCAGCCCATGCAGGTCCATGGTGGAGCAGATACCTACCTGCAGCTCATGGAGAAGATGAGTGCCCAAAGGAGTCTTTGACCTCCTTCCCTATGGGAAGCCCATGCTGAAGCAGGTTTGTGAAAACTGCAGCCCACAGGAAGGACTGAGGAAGGACTGTTTTCCATGTGACGGACTCCATGCTGGAGCAGAGGAAGAATGTGAGGAGGTAGAGTGGCAGAAACAACATGGGATGAAATAGCTGCAGCCCCCATTCCCTGCCCCCCTGTGTGATGTGAGGGGAGGAAGGAGAGAAATTGGGAGTGAAGTTGGGCCTGGGAAGAAGGAGGGGGGGAAGGTGTTTTAAGATTCAGTTTCATTTCTCATTAACCTACTCTGCTTCAACTGTTAATTAATTAAACCAATTCCCCCAAGTTAAGTCTGTTTTGCTCGTGGCAGTAATTGATGAATGACCTCTCCTTGTCCTTACCTCAACCTACCATCATTTTGTTCTATTTTCTCCTCCTTGTTCAGATGAGGGGAGGAAGTCATATAGCAGCTTGGTGGGCACCTGGCATCCAGACAACTTCAACCCACCACACCCTCTCTTCCAGAATTACTGCAACAGCTGCCAAAAGC